>NC_084774.1:12333888-12647777 GCF_028858725.1 Colius striatus | reverse complement strand
GTGGCTTATGGAAACCAAAGACGGACTAGAGGGTATCAGTCAGAACTGACATTTAGACTGGGATGTCTCTCTCTCCCATAGCCATAGCTATACACTCTGGTCTCCCCACATAAAGACTTTGCCCTCTTTATACATGGAATGGACTTGAATATCCTCCTAAATGAAAGTGGATTTGCTCAGCCTACATCCTTCTGAGCCCAGGCTGGGAAGCAGAAAGTCTGCTGTGCAGTAACCGTGATACTGCATTTGTTGATCATGTCTTCAGAACACCTTCCCATGACCAAATACCTTTTGTCATTTTATACTTGAAATACAATTCGAATGTAGCGAGTTCTACCCATTGTGCCTTATCTGTGTATCATGACGTTTATTTTACAGATGAGCTGGCTTTTCAGTTAAGAGATGTGACAAGGCCACTGATGGTAGCTTTGTGGTTATAGGAACACTTGGCTTTCACGCTTTCTGAAAAAAGACACAAAAAGTTTAACAGTTTAGATTGCTACTTAAGGATTTAGGAACTCAAAACTGAATTAGGCACTTAGTCACCCTTTTAAATCGACTTCAATGTTGGAAAGAGAGGAATGACAGCAAAACAAGTATTTACCTGAAGCACAGGACCAAAAGCAGAGACCAGATAGAACCTGCTTCAGCTAAAAGGAATGGAAAGCACTTGCAGTGTGTAGTGGTTGTTCAAGCATATAGACACTGAGCAAAACCCACAAATGTAAATTGCTCTCCTCATGCCCCGAAAGCCTTGTTTTGCAACTGGGGATATGATTTATTTTTCGGGGGTGCTCAGCACCCTTTGTTACACCAGCCATGCTGTGAACAGCAATCACAGGGCCTGTCTGAAAAGCTAACTCCCTTACTTAAATTGCCTTTAATGGAGGTGCCAGGCTACAACCACCTACATTGGAAAAGTTGAGTGTGAAGCAGTGCGCTGGAGAGAGGACTGTCTGTGGGAGGGCAGCGCCAGAAGCTCATGAGCTGCTCTGACACATTGGTGTTTTGCAACAAGAAGTGAGCATTGCATGTATAGATCACTTACAGTAATAGGAGTGGGAGTTTGAGGTCAATCAATTATTTCCCTTCCCAAGATACAAATAAATGCAAATTTTACTCATTTACATTTCTCTTGCTGACATATTTCCTGGTGTTAATCCAAGTTCTTTTGCTTATGTGTCCACGTCTCTTCTTTTAACGCTGCAGTCTCACAGTTACTGCCTCTCTTCCTCGGTATTTTTTGCATTCCCAGATGGCTCACTCTGCTTTTTAACCTCTCCACTTCTTTTCTCCCTGTTGCAGATAGTAGAAACAACAGAATAAAAATACAGAGAAATCTGGTGCTGAGTGCTCAGGGAAAGACAACTCTGTATTCCCTTCCCTCCCTGCTGGGAGTCAGGAAGAGACAGGGTCTTAAGTCATCCGCACTCTGCTTGGCTGCCAGAGGGGCGGGAGTGGTAGAGGAGATGTACAGAGGAGTAGCCAACTGTACAGCCATGACACTTAATAGCCAACTTAAGGGGGTTGGACTAGATGATCTCTAAAGGTCCCTTCCAACCCCTACCATTCTATTATTCAATGACACTGCTTCAGGCTTAGCACCTCCGAGAGCCCTTTCATTTCCTTGATGTGAAGAACTCCTCCTGGGCTGGTACAGCCAGGCCTTGTCCCAGAGGGCAGCTCTCAGTTTCAATAGGCATGGCCATTTATTTGCTTCTTGTGATGTTTGTTGCTTAAGGAGCTTGAATGGAGCTGAACATGTTGCCATGAGCTGTGCAGTTTGTTGTACACAAGCAGAGCTGAGTAGGTACACAGCCTATGTTTGTGAGCCTGACCAGTGCCCCATAGAAACACATTAACTGCATTTTGTGAAACTCTTTTAATCTGTGCTTTTTAAGCCTGACTCTTTCACAGCAGAAATGCTTCAATGCAGATGAACAATGTTCATGTGTGGCAGAAGGAGGTCTGACCTTGAAATGGCATGTGATTTCAAAACTCTGTCAAATTGTGTCATGCACTCTTTATTCAGGTGAACTACATGACCTTATCCTTGCTGTTGCTTTTTGCCACCAACTAAAACTGGTGTGAGCAGCTGATGGACATGCCTTTGACATTGTTAACAGCTGGAATTGAAGTTACTACCTCTGTACTGTAACTACAAGGAGGGCCATAGCCAGGACTATACCCAAAACAAGTAATTTATAAGCTTTATGAGTTATTCAGGGTGTTTAGAATAATAGGATGAGGGAAAGCCTGTCTTCCACTTTGAAATCCCACTTTGTTTTCAGATTTCTGCTTCACATCAATACCTGGGAGAGGATGGCAGTTACAGCAAAGGTGTAATTACAGGCTTGGTGTGCTTTGCAGAACCTGTCGCCTGCACTGGAAAGGGTTTCAAAGTAAAGAAACTGGGACAGACTCATCTTAAACTTGCCTTGCTGGGAATTGCACCAGCAGGAAAACTCTGCTTGCCTACCTGCAGAGACAGAGGAACAAATTCTTAGGTTGAATGCTGCTTTCCAGTTTCTCGTTTTACCTTTTGTGCCTGTTTGGATTTGTTTTCCTCACAGCCCTCCAGTGTTCCCTTTCTTTCTGCAGGTGGCACGTTGACAGATCCCCACAATCTAGCACGCTTCAGAGAACTGTCCTGCTGTAAGTAATAAGCTTCCTCTTGTTTCAGTGCCTCTTCAAAAAGCAGAGAAAGAAAACCTCTATTAATAATCCTCTTGGACTGACCTTTACATTTTCTTGGTATATTCCATTCTCAGGGGTGTGTTCATCAGAAGAACAAGCTCTCAGTCCCAGAGGAAAAGGCATTACAGCAGTGGAGACAGAGTGAGTCATTTGGGCATCTCGAGCCTGATGTGAGATGGATTAATTCCTGCAACAGGCAGCAACTGCTGCTGGAGCTTGGGCTCACAGTGATGTGTAAAGTGAACTTGTCTGCTGTGTAATGATTTAATTTGTACACTTACTAATTGCTATAACAGCCAGGCAGCAGGGTATTGATTAGGTGCCTTGAGTGGTATATAGGCAATGAGAAAAATGGGAAGAAGGAGATGTTTTCTCCCTTTGCTCAGGTGATGTCTTTCTCCAGGAAGAGACCTGCTGACTTTCCACAGGGTAATTTGCAGGAGTGAAGAGGTAAGAACCGGGCCATCAGTTATCAGATCTGACTGAAACTGAGTCAAATAGCAATAAACTTGTTGAAATAACTAACATTCTCCCTACAAGGGACACACACATGTCTCACCACAGAATGGACGCAAGTCTATCTGGGCATGTTCCCACTGTGAAGCATTTGCTCATGTCTCTGCCTGAGCCCAAACTCACAGACCATTTAAACGCGTTTCCTGAACTTTGTTCCCCACTTGCCGGTGCTGATTGTTCCTGGAACCACTCAAGGAACAGGATGCCAGGGAGCCAGTTTGCAGAGAAGCCCAAGCTCCCTCCTGCAGGACAGCGCTTGGGCTGAGCCTCACTGAAACACTGCTGCCGCCTGCCACAACCATGGTCTATGTTGCTGCTTCCCACCAGACCTGGGGCACTGCTCCCGCTCTGCTTCAGCACAAACGGATTGATTTAAGCCCAGGTCTCAAGAACAGGAGTAATGAAAGGTACAAAAAAAAGAGGAGGGCTGGTTAGCTCACCTAGTTAACACTTCCCTCAGTGGGCAGCTCTGTAATTCCTGCAGGGCGCCTCCTACCCTGCCAAAGCTGTCCTGCTGAGTCAGCAACAGAAGCACTTGAAGGTTTGATATTGGATATGACCTGCTCAGCCTTTTGGGTGGCATTAATAAAGAAGGAAGAGAGGGTCACTGCAACCCTCTTAGGAAATCTATCCTCCTGCTGACACAGACTCCTGGAAGATCTTGAAAGAGAAATTTGTATCAAGAAGACATCTAAAGTGTGAGAAAGCACTGAAAGGAGTATCCGACACCTTGGTGAGAAGCAGACGGGCTATCTGCAGAAGACGGGCTACAGCACAGATAGCTGGTTGAAAAGCTCTAACTCGGAAGTGCAGGATGTGTGGCCAGGCCCCAGAGAGTATTAGTCATATCACAAGTGAATGTTCAGAGCTGGCCGGAGATGAGTGTAAAATACAGTATGACAAAGTTGGCAGTGCTGTGCCTGGAGCATGCTGCCAGAGAGGGGGATGTTACCACATCGGCACCATCACCCCAAGCCAGGTACATCGATAGCAACTGAAGAGGTGAAGCTTGTTGTAAGGTGGCAGATGTGGTGCCAGCAGAGCAGAGGGCAAGAGCAGGACAGCAAGCTCCATTATTAACTTTTCTACTGGATGACGGTGTTCGTAGAAAAGACAAGAAGCCACTGACAAATCAAAGTCTGTGTAACAAGAGAAACTGGGACATGAAAATGGTGCGTGGCTGTGTGTCACGTCCTTATTTCCAGTGGGCTGAGATGTTGTGGTGGAGCAGCTTGGCCACAGGGACATGAGTTCTCCCGTGCACCAGGGCTCTTTCCACCTGCCTCAGCATCACCGCAGCATCCCAGAGCCCTCACCTCCAGAGCTAGACTCACAGACGGGGCAAGAGCCTCACCGAGGCAGGAGGGAAAGATCAAACCAGCGATAGCTACGGTTGTTGAGGGTGTTGGCAGTGAGGAGAGATGGTCCATAACTCCGTGTCCGCGGGGATGGGCTGGCCGGTGGCTTCCCCGCAGGCAGGAGCAAGGAGGGGAGCCCGCGGAGCCGCAGTCGGCCCCGGACACCGCGGAACGCCGACACCTTCACCCCGCAGGGGCGGCAGAGACGCGGCGGGGGGGCCGCGGCCGCCTCCGTGTGCCCGCGTCCCCCCACCCGCCACCGCCGGCAGGCTGCGCGTGAGCCGCTTTCCAGAGAATACGGTAAACATGTCCGCATCACGTGTGGCCGCCTCCCGCCGGCCGCGGCGCGGGGGACCGGCCGAGGGGAGGGGCGGGACGGCACACCGCGCTCTGCAGCCCCGGCCGAGCGGGGACACTTTAAGAGGCCGCCGGGCGCCGCCGCCTCGCCCTGCCCGGCCCGGCGGAGAGCATGCCCGCGGCGCGGTAGGGCGGGCGGCTCCGGCACCATGGGGCTGTGCTACAGCCTGCGCTCCCGCCTAGCCGCCGCGCATCCCTCCGTGCCCTACGGCGGCCGCGGCGGCGAGGCGGACATCGCGCCCTCGGCGGCCGCGGCGGGGGAGCACGGAGACCCGCAGGTGCGGCACCGGCTGCGGCAGGACCTGGTGGCCAAGGAGCGGGCGGACAAGAAGCGGAGCAAGAGCATCGACAAGACGCTGAAGGCGGAGAAGCGGGAATACAAGCAGACGCACCGGCTGCTGCTGCTGGGTGAGCGAAGGGCGGGAGCGGGGCGGCTCGGCAGGTGCGGGGCGGCCCGGAAGCCGCTGTCAGTGCCGGTGCCCGGCGGCCCCGCGCTCGCCGAGTGGGCGGCGGCCGCGGGTGGGCCGGGCCGGGCCGGGGCGCCGCGCTCACGTGGGCGGCCGGCGGGACCCCTCGGCCGCGGGGGCTCGGGGCTCGGCGGGGGGCGTCGTGCAGGCTGCCAGCGCGGCTGGCGCTGTGGTGGGAGCTTGTAGGCGGCCCGAGGGAAGCCGCAGCCCTCCTCGCTCCCCGGAAGGTGCTCCCTCGGTCCCCACCAAGGTGCCGTGCCCACACCCGCCCGCGCCGCCCCTCCAGCCTCGCTGTTGACACAAAGCCACTCGCTGGGAGAGGGGGAGTTTGTTGAGCTGGTGCGATCTGTAAGGAGAGAGACGAAGTTTTTCTATATGCGTTAATTTTTTGCTGTTGCGTCCTCCACCTCCTAAAATACACACTGGGAATGTTTCAGCCTCTAAGGCTAAGGCTTAATTCGTGTCTGCCTTGCCCTCGCATCCACTTGCACCTGCTTGCTGCATGGCAGCGGGGCTGTGCGGGGCTGCAGGCAGGAGATGCTCCAGCACCGTGACAGCTCCGGCACCGTGCTTCCTTCCTGAGGGAAGCCCTATGGAAAGGTATTTCATCTAGTTGTGTGCTGTCAGAGCTTGTATGGTACGTGACCCCAACACAAATGGTCATAAGAAGTCACGTATTGCCCTTAAGGTAAGTCAAAGTGGTTTGGAAATGTTTCTACTCCTCCTTTCTGCCAGCACAACTGCAGACAGAGCACAGATTATCCTGCACAAGTGGATTGCTAAACTCGGAACACCTTGGAATAATAGAGAATGTTTTCAAATGTCTGCAAATAACTCAAGAGCCTCCTGCCCCCTGAGGTGTGTGTGATACCGCCTGTGATAAATGTCAAGATTTGGCCCTGTTCTTTTGTGTTTGTAGCCTGTGATAGGAGGGATGAGCTTTCAGGAGTGTTAGAAAACAATATTGGACATATTTTTATAAGTCTTGGTGGTAAAAGTTTTTATTTCAGAAATGCAGCTTCCTTTGATATGGTTGTTGCTATACTGATACAAGTCTGTTCATAAAGACGTGTGTTCTTATGAGAAGGGGGCTGAGCAACACTTGTATAAAGACTAACGCTTGTGTGTTGTGACTGTATTAGTAAGGAATCATGCCTGTAACCAGCATGGATCACCTTTCAAGGACAGGCTCTGCTGTAGGTATTTTATAGTTTGGAATTTGGGGTTTTTTAACAAATGTCAAGTTTGGTCTGTAGTGAATAAGTGCTTGAAAAAAAGAGCTGTGAGAATTGGGTTTTCTTTGTAGATTAAATAGTTGGAAAAAAGAAAAAACCTATGGCTATTTTGATGTTAATTTGCAAGCCTTTAAGTTGTAAAGACTATCTGATGGGCTTCTCTGTTTGCAATAGCCAGTATTTCAGCTGCTTGTTTTTTAATATTGCCTCTAACATGTTGTGCCACAGAACTGTTTTTTGCAAAAATGACATTAAACATTGAGTGGGTTAAGCAACATATCTTAGCAGTTTAAAATTATCTATGGCGAAGCCAACAGAGAGAGCATTCTTTGTCAAGGGACTGATTTATAAATCTGATGGATATGAGTCAGTGTTATGCTGGCAGTGGTTTATTATATTTCAGCCTGGACTTGAATAGCAGGAAGTCGCTTTTTGGCCCTCTTGTAAATCTTGAGGTGCCTAGGAGACCCATTTCCCTGCTCCTTGCACAGGGACTGTCAGTTTTCCAGTTAGCTTCCTTCCCTTGCTGCTTCTCCCCTGCATCCCACTCACTGTTACTTTGTGAATTTTCTGTTTCTGAACTGGAATAAGAAGTTTGGGGTATATTTGGTTATGCTTTCTGTACGTCTGCAGGTATTGCCACGGCTGAGTATCTCTGTGCTCAGACTTTGCCTAGATGCTTACGAGTTGCACACACAAGTAGCACATGACGGTGATACTGAATGAGGGGGGCAGGAACATCTAGCTGGGATTTAAAGCTGCAAGAGTCTTCTTCCAAGGAATGGGTGGGGAAAAATAAGACTGAAGAAGTGCAGAGCCAGGGACATGTCCTTGCTTTGGATTGAAGGCTGAGGGATGAAAGCTGCAATAGGTACTCATGGTTTGTTGCTTGTGCTCTCAACTTTTTAGGCTGATGCACTTCTGAAGGAGCGTATCACTGATGTGAGAGCAAAGGACAGCTCAGGTGGCTGCTTGTTCTCTGAGAGTAACAGAATTTAAATGGAAAGTGCCCTGATGCTTCAGGTCTGGTTGGTCCCCAAGATCAATTATTTTTAACATGTGATTGCCCTAGCACAGATACTTTCAAGGGCTGCAAGTTTGTGCCACAGATCTAATGTCTCCTCCTTTCATGTGCTCGGCTGTACAGGATACAGGGAGTCCACAAAGTCACAGGTATATCTTTTGGTGGTGTGGTGTGCATATAACATAGCTGACAGCTGTAGGCTTTAGTCTGTTACTGAGAATGTCACTCAAACTAGTGGTCTTGAGCACAACGTTGCTGTTCCTTTTATGGAAAGAAAAAATTCCTTCCTTTATCATAGTGCTCGGGGATGTGCAGTGTATGGGTGTAGTCACTCAGTTGATACTTGTATGTCCTGTTACTTGACTCTAGGTCTTTTTCATCATTTGTTCAGACCTTTTGCACCACCACAGATGTATAGGTAAATTCATGGTTCCTGAAATGTGTCAATTTCAGTAGAGCAAAGACAGCTGCTCTTGCTCTATTTTTGAAGCAATAGTCTGACTTTGTACTTGCAGGAAAGTAGCTCTTCTGCTTTGCTTTTGTGAAAGGAAAATGCACAATCAGGTGTAACCTCTTTGGATTTTGTTTGGTGTACTGTACGTGTCACAACTTTAAGATTACAATCAGTGTTATGTTTTCAATGTTCAGGGTTACTACGGGTAATGGAGGATGATTTTTCTGTGCATGGGGCTTGTTTTTTGTTTGAAAACGATCCTGGCTCTAAAATTGAAAGTGTGTGCTTATGGAGGAAAGGATTTTAAACTTTGCTGTAAAACAATTCCTTTCTGTGTGTGCTTTCTCATTGGTGGCAGTAATGTGGGTCTTTATATTTAAAAAAATATTTTATAATACAACTCAATTTAAGTTTTGTTTTTATCTTACAACTGGTATTATATAAAACCAAAGAATTGTAGTCCTCTCTGAGGACTTTTAATGCTTTTGATCAGTTAGCATTTTCCAACAAAAGCCCATTCTGTCTGAAATCATAATTCATCTCTTCTGGTGTGTTACCTTACCATGGACTTAATTGTCTTCTGTGTTCTGGTTTGCTGTAGGAGAGTGAACTTGGGTTGGTCTTCTCTCTCTGCTTTGCTGATCTTTGTGTACTTAGTTTTTTTCAGTCTCTCAGGCTGAACTCTTGTCCATGTAAAAAGTACTTGTAGTTTATTCCCATATTGAAAAGGAAATGTGAATATCAATCTACCAATATAGATACATGCACTTGTCATCTTAGGTATTTATATTAAACTACAATATATTGAGTAATGACCATTCTGAATCTTACCTACATCAGTGCTTAAGTAAAAATGCTTCTAAGAGAAATATTTATATTGGTACAAATATGAATATAGGGCATGTAAATTTGAAGTTTTTATAGGGGGAATATATTATACAGGAAGAAAAACATACTTTAAACAGCTAGGAAATATCAGCATGAAGACTAACCACAGTCACCCTCTCTGTGTGTATGCTGTATGGTAAGCCCCTCCATACCATATAATTAAAGACTGTCTTGTATGGTTTACATTGTATTTTTTTTCCACAGGGCTGGTACTTCATTCAGGGCACAAGATGGATGTTGTGCAGTGAATGAGCAGCTATTCAATATTCTTATCCTCCTCATACAATGTGTTACCCTGTGCCCTATTTACGACACACCATCCATACCCTGTACTGAATAAGGAACTGTTGAACTCCTTGTGGGCTTTTCTGTGGTACTGATCACTGCAGGGACTGAATGCTTCATAAATGGCAGTGCACGGCACTGCTGCGAAATAAGGTGGTATCGTTCCCCTTCTTTCCTGGGTGCCAGAGAGGGAAATGCCAGCAAAGACTAAAGCTAAAATTGTCTGAATCTACACCACTCCTTTTCAAAGCCCAGCCTTTGCCTAACACTTTTTTTTCTCTGTAGTACTCAATGTTTTTTTTTTTAGTAACACTTCATGTGTTCAGAGCATGGACCTCATCAGTGTTCGTACTCTGCACTTTTACAATGTGAGCTCTAGATGCTCTGAAGTGCAACCCAGGGAGAGAGAAGCACAGATGGATGCTGGCTACAGAGGCTGTGTGCTGCAGCAGAATGAAGCTGGTCTGGTTCTCCAGAGCAGCATTTAATGGCAAATCCCACAAGATACTCTTTCCCTTGTTGTGATTCCCTATCTTGCTTGCTTGCAGTGAGCAAGCAGTTATCCTGACACTGCTTCTTTGGGGGATCAGGTGGGTGGGGAGAGAAAGATACCCAATTATAAAGATAGGCATGTGTGCTAGCACTTGATGAATTTCCATCTCAAAGGAACTTGTCCCTGTTGACAATAGTTTCATTCACTTACAACCAATTTGTTTCCTGTGCTGTGTGTATTGTGAGCTAGAAGAGGGGGCACACACTTAGAAGATGGTGTAAAATACATGCAGAACATAATAGACTAAAAAAGTAGAATGAACCTTTATCCTGGTGCTTCCTAATTCTTGAGAAAGAGATTTTTGACACCAAACATTTTTGTACCAAGTTGGTGTTTCATTTCTGCTTTAAGAGAAGCAGGAATAGGAACCCCAAAGCAGCCTGGATTCAATCCTAGGGGATGCTTGCTGTGTGAGTATCTTTTAAGGTGCTGTTCTGAATGACCTGTCCCCTGCACACTGTGGTAGCAGCTCTCAGGGCAGCAGCACATGGTTGTTCTCCAAATGGACTGTCATTAGTGGTGAAGGAATTACAATATTTTCCAATAGGATCCCAGTAATTACTAGATACTACAAGAACACTTGGACGTGGGAATCTCTGTGGTTTCAATCTGCCCAGTACTTTCCAGGCCTGGCAGGATGATCCTGCTGTGGACACCCTGAGGTGGTGTGCTAATTATGGGCCTTCCTTTATGATGAAGAGCCTCTGCAAGATGAGTCCTACTCACTTCCCACTGCTGTATACAAAATGTGCTCTGTGGCATAGAGTGCTGCCTGTTCAGTTGGTAAACAGAGATCTTTTTGGTCTGGAGCATATTTGCCCTGAACAAAAATACCTGGAAAGCTGTGTAAATTATAGCAAGTCTTCACCCAGTATGCAGGCAATGCTGGTTCCAGGACCTGTGATGTGATTTAGTGAACATTTGCTGAACCACAGCATGATGCAGTGTCTTCAGCACTGGCACTTCTGTGCTTTAGATCACTTAGTAAGGTAGGTTCTCTCCTGCTCTTGTTTTAAAATTTCATAGAAAAGAGTCAGGCAAGCTACTTATCGTTCCCTGCTTTTTTCTTTGTTTTGTTTTTTAACCTGAGAACTCCTGACTTTGACTTTTCTTTGTAAAACCCCCACATAAACAAAAAAACTCATTAGCCTCAGGCAGGCACGTGGGGGTCATGGAGAGCTTCAGCCCAGCATATTTGAAGTCTGGCAAAGTTTGAGCTGCTTCAGACAAGGTCTGGCAATGGAAGGTGTCAGGAAACCTAGAGCAGCACTGCTATAAAAGTGTTACGATGAAGGGCTGTTAATGGATGGTGTACTGTATTGATGATAGGATGATATTCTCTGTGTAGACATCCAAACTGCAAAGTAATTACTTTCACAGTTGTGACTAATACTGAAGGGATGCTCTGTGTGTGTGTAAGCATGGATTTTTGTGGGAAGGAGATGAGGAATCTGGGGGATTCTCTGACCCTTGGGACCACCCATGGCTGTGCAGTCACACAACATAAATGTACATCATCTCCCCTCTTCCCCAGCATATATGCAATCTCTGTGTTAGTGGCAATCTGTATTTTTACTTGTTAAATATCTGCTGGGATAAAGTTCATCATCCATTACACTAGAGAGGCCACATTCATGTGTAGACATGGGCTTAATTTCAGAGTTATCAGAGACTTTTTTTTTTAAAGCTAAAACTCCACCCTAGCAGTGTTGTATTTTTAGCTATTGCTCTTTAGCTGTTTGTTCCATCCGTGTTGTTCTGAAGGAAAGCTTTTCCTTTCCACTGGTAGAAAGGATGGCTGTGGCACCTACTGGCATCTCTAGTGAGTGAAACCACCATGTTTCTTGCCTGAAAGAAACCTAACACACAAGTTGACTGGAGTTTATTAGGGCAGTTTTCCTTTGGGAATGGGAAGAGGTCAAGGAAGAGGATGTTCAGGTGTTAAATGGGTGGCCTGACTTTAAAGGGAATTGCAAACTTGCGAAAATCTCTCTTTGTAGCTCTGTTTGTAGTTACAAGGCAGTTACCAGGTGAGCATGGTATCAATTAAATGGTGTGTAGGGCTCACCTATGCTGTTCCATTTTTAACTAGTAGCTGGCATGATATGCTCAAATTGCTACTGATTTAGGTGCAACAGAGCTGGCAGAAGCTTGTCATCCTGTTGCTTGCTCAGCACCATCTGTTTCCAGAGCAGACAAAATGTCTTGATTGCTTCTGTGCAACTCATGGTTCCTCTCTGCACTGAGACATCTAAAATTGAACCGTCTCCCATGTAAGGGTTTCTCTAGCCCTGGATTGGGAATAGCTGATAGAAAGGACCAGCAGCAAAGAAATGAGAGAGAGGAGGAGGGCTGAACCCTACCTGGTGCTGCTTAAAATTACAAATGCTTTGGAAATAAATACAAGAAAATAAAGGAGCAAGAAAAGGAGAGAGGAGCCCCAAGCATCTTAATGTTATTAATAGTTCAAACTTTACTGCTGCAATAAAGTACAAGCAAACTCCTTTCTGTCTGATTCATGAAGCACTTGTGAATTTTTTGAAACTGCCTAAAACAATGTGGCTCAAAGTCTCTCCAGTTTCTCAGCATCTATCTCCATTGTACATGTTGAAGCTGTGTTAGGGCTATTGTATGCTGCCTTAAAGTGGCAGCTCAGCTACGACTGGGAGGTGCTTAAAGGTAGAATTTCATTTTCTTCCCTCAGATTGGGTGCAACCCCTGCAGTCAGGGTTAGGGAAAAAGCCTTCAGCTATGACTCCAGTTTTCACATCTGACTTGTTCTTTTGCTGTTAAAAGAATCTAATAATTCTCTTTTAGCCCTTGTTCCCTTGAGTTTGTAGAATGTCATCCCACCTTGGCTCCAGATATACACTACACCATGTGTATATGTCAGGCTTGTCATTATTCCTGCAAAAATTTCCATGCAAAACTAGTGTGCATGTTAGCCTGTCAGTCTGCCAGTAACACTGCTGAAACGATGTGACTGGTGTTTTAATTTTTGGTGCTTTCAAGTGTTATTGCTGAAAACAGTTGTTACTACTTACTGGCTTCTTTATGTTCACCTTCTTTGGCATCTCTTGTAACCTTGGGAAATTGTTACAGAAATCACTGAATATTTTTGCCCTGTGCAGGGGAAGGGCTTAGGACTTTGAGAGTTTGTAATAAGTAACTAATCACTTCTTCAACATACTGTTCAGCAGGGTTGGACTTTAGGATAGAGAAAGATCCTGGCACATCCATCCTGGCTGCAGCATTTCAACCTAAAGGGTGGGCTTCATGGTATTTGCATGACTTAATCCCTGCTGCTGTATGCCTTAGTGAGCTTCTTCCATGGAAATATGGTCCATTCTTGCACAAAATTTTGGTGCCTTTCCAGTGCTGTCAGCCCTTGAACAACCTCATTCAGACAGTACCTTGGCTTCTGGAGCTTCACTTGTGCCCAGATATCTAGCAAGACACTGAGAAGTGTGTTAGCCAGCAATCTTAGCTTGATCAAAACCTCCAGCTTCAGAAGAAAAGGGATATCTGGTAATCCCAATAGAAATGTGGACAGCTTCTTATGACCCTTTTTTGTGCTACGAAACCCACACATCTCCAAAATGTGTGCTCACTGTTCGTTGAGGCAAGGCTTTGAAGAGTGCAGTTAGTCCTGATTACATGCAGTTCTTTCCCACCTCTCTTAAATTTGGGAGTGCACTTAAACAAATATGCAAGGTTTCACTGAATTTCCTTCTAATTGCTATAATTTTAAAATGGCAAATCCTTGAAGTGAGTACACACCATGTACTTGTCATAAGAAAGCCTAGACATATAAATCCATGTTGGTTTAGATAGTCAGACCTGAAGCATATGTCTCAAGAAGAGCAGTTGAACTCTGACTTATTCTCATTGTTCCCCTGGTCAATGAAGCATTTGAGAAACAAGCCATGTATGCTTTATAAATAGCTCAGCTGAAGTTTTCTTTACTTCCTCTAACGTGTTCCCTCTGCAAAGAAAATCCACAGTATGTGTGTCTGAGCAGCGTTTTATAAGATTTGTATGTCACTAAAAGGAAAAGAAAGTGATGAATGCTCTCTACATTGAGGAACATGGAGAGGCAGAGAGTGTTAAACAGATGTCAGAAAGCTGCCATTTATTTTGCCAAATGAAGGAAGTGGGTGCTGAGGAGGGTGGGTTGGTTCCTAACATGGAATAAGATGAAGTTTTACAATGTATGGGCTTGCTCTGTTTAACCACTTCTCCTGTCTCTGCTGCAGTGTGTTGAAAGGAAGGGGAGGGGAGTGCTGAAACTCCTGGGAAAACCTAGTTAAATTCTGATTCCACATTGGAGGAAGAGTTTAGGGGGCTGGAAGCTTCCTTTCACTGGAAGAGTATTCCTTCTCCATTCTCCCATCTTAAGCACAATTAAATCTTGCAAGGAGGGATTTTACATATAGAAATAAATCATAGACAAGGCAGCAGCCAAACCAGCCTGGTGCTTTTCATCCCCTCGTGTCTGTCCCAGAAGTCTCAGCTTGGCAATGGCTGTCAATGCATTGAGCACCGTTTTCAAAAACCAAATCCAGATGTTTCTGCCTCAGTTCAGCTTCACACAAGTTTGTTCGTAGCAGTGCTGCTGCACTTCTTTGACCTCAAGGAAGTAAATAAGGTTCAGTGGAAAAACAAATGAAAGGAGAGCCCAACCTCTTGCCCACCCCATGTGTGCCCTGTGTGGAGACGGCATTTATCACAGTGCCAGTGGGGAAAAAGCTGAGGGAGTTGCTTGTGAAAATGTTCTCTGCAGCTTCCCCTGTGTACAGAGGTGATTTATGTGGAAGGTGGACTTCTGCCAGCATGACTGCAGAAGTGGTTTTATGTGGATTTTCATGGAAGAGGCTTTCATTTTAAAGCACAATTTCAGAGATGGCAATTTCTGAGCTCTTGGTGGATCCTCCTGCTCTGGGCTGCACTGTGCAGGGCTGTGATCCCACCCTTACATCCCTAGCAATTCTCACATCTGCACCTACCCTCAGGCTTCCTCTCTGTTAAATGAAAGGAACACTAACTCAAAACAAGCTGATTTTAAAATCTAATGTTTGCATTTTGGGAGCATTCGTTTTGTTTTGAAATTTGATGGTGCCTCCACAGAGTGCTGTTATTGACTGACTGACAAAAAGCAGCTTGCCTTGCAGAGGAGCTCCTGAGGTGTGTGCTGCTCCCTTGTACCACTCAGCACAGGTTATGGGGCAGCTGAGGCTGCCAGAAACGTAAGCCTGAACTGGAAATTGTTCCTGTCATACTGCAGAGATTTTAGATTTCCCTGATATACTGAAACAATTGAGATCATGGTCTTGCTACTGGTGAACGTGTCTTGTGTGCCAGCACGTGTGGGAACCAAAGCCTGCTGGAAGGGATTCTCTGTGCTCCAACTCTACCATTTGTAAGAAAGTTGTAAAGCTTTTAATCACAGACTGGTTGGTGTCACACTCACTGTTACCTTGAGCTTCTCATATTGCCTTGCAGTCTGAGAGAAGTGGTGGTGCCTGGAGAATGGTTCCAGTCCCTCTGGGTGCACAGGGTACAGGGCTCAGGCTGCATCTCATCAGCAGGAGATGCTGCTGTGAAGATGAGGAACTTTATAGGGTTTGTCCTTCTCCTTGTCAGTGACACCCTCATCACGTGTTACACCACAACTTCTTCCTCTTCCCTTCCCCACCCCCTACTGAACAAAATGTGTAGTTTGTGGGCTTTATTTGTTGGGTTTGCATTTTTCCTGGTTGTTTTTAATGGTGAAATCTCCAGATTGCTGGTTAGCTGGGAGGTTTTGTGGAGCGCTGGGGGATTTTTGAGGCTGGGACTTTACAAGGGGAGGAAACGGGTATGCTGAGGTGAAAGGCATGGCATTGTGAGCTGAAAATCTGCATTCAGACTTTGGTGTTTTTATAAATGTGAGTGAAGATTGTCTGCTTAGAAGAAATGTACTGCATAAAACACTCTTGATGCTTTCCTTGCCTTATCTCCACACAGGAAATTCACAATTTGATAGACCTGATTTTTCTCTGTTGATTAGAAATATATAGCAAATACCTTTTTAGACTGTAAAACCTGAGAGATACTTTCTTCTCTAAGCCTAGTTCCTTAACACTGGTCATACTTCCATTTCTCTCGGCTTCTGTGACGTTTAATCTCTTGTCTGCAGCATTTTGTGGTTTTAGGTGGTGACTGATGCAAGACTTGATTTGCAGATATTTCAGAAGAATATCTATTTGTTTTTAAAAAGATACTTCTCGTTGCCTCTTTTTCCCTCAAATCAAAATTGAGATGAAATATGAGTGGATAGTCCTTAAACACGTAGAAGTGCCATGCGTGCTGCCATTGCGAGGTCAGAAGCATCCTGCAAAGGCCTGTTTGATTTGCAAAGAGATGAAGTGGGTGAAATTTCATTCCTGGCCTTTGGATGAAACCAGAAATGTTAGTCTTGCAAGCTCCAGAGCAGTTATGGCGATTTCAATGGGATTATTCACAGGAGTGAGATCCCCAAGCCAGCGGGAACGGTGAGTCACCTGTGTACTCTGTCCTGTCAGCAGTGGGACAGACAGCACTCCATCCCCTGACACAGTAATGGTGACACACTATGAAATCATGTGTCATCCAGTTTAGAACCAGCCCGAGTATCACTATTGGGCCCAAATTGGAGTTTTACTGTATAAAGGAGTTCAAGAAAATGTTTCTTGAAACTTTTTCTGCCGTTGAATAATCCTGTATTAGATTTGAGAATATTTTACATTTAGTAGAGGTCTATGCAAAAACTGAATACAGCAAAGATATTTACCATTCAGGCTTATTTTGGGAGGGGGATGAGGAAAGGCCTGATAAGTTATGTACTTGACCACATGTAGTTAAAAATATTATTTGGAATATAAACTTCCTTGTCTGAAGACCAGCTTTATGCATGCAATTGAAAAGCAGTTCTCCTCCTGGCCTCCATAAGTATACCTTAATGCTGCTGAATCCTGGAAATTATGCAGGGCATGCTTTTTAAATGTTGATTTTGACTTCTTGCCTGGGACCAAGTGTAAAGTCTTTCCAAGGAAATGCTTAGAAGACTTGCAGTGAAACCCAAAAGCTGCTGCCAAACCTTAGTTTTTAGAAAGGGAGTAGGGGGCAATCCAGACTGTTAAAAACTTCCAGTTGTTTGTAATTAAATCCACTTCTTCTGTGCACAATAAACATATACTTAGAAAAAGATCATTTTACATAATACTTATGCGGTTTACTGCTGCTTTTCAGCTGCTAAAAATCAAGCAGTAGGTTTGCTATTTTAGTCTGGAAAGGTTACTGGAAGCTGGGAAGCCAGGGCTGATGCAGCTGTGCCACCGCAGTGGCACGTATCCCCATATCCAGCGGCGACACACAGACCAAGCCAGGGAATCCTTTTCTCATCATGAACCATCTTTCCCACCTCTAACTAGTTGAAGTTTGTTTTGGATTGACTGAGATGGGAACCAAGAGGAGATAAAAATATCCTGTCCGCACGTCCGTCCTTGCCAGCAGCAGCACCATTCATGGCTTCAGTGGAAGCTATGGGATTGTTTCTTGCTGGTTGTTATTTTTGAGGGCTGGCAGGAGACAGGACTGCTAAACCCTTGCTGCTCTCCCCACCCTGAGGTTGGTCTGCCATGGTTCATTCAAGATTGTTTCAAGTCCACTGTAGTTGTTCAATGGGATATGCGGGATGGAAACACCAGCAGCTCTTGCTGGCAGCAGCTCTTCTTCCCAAATGCCATTCAGATGTCTCTGAGGCTGAAGCAACTGCTAGATGTGTCAGGAAGCCCAGCACAAATCACACCTTGTAAGGGAACAAAGAGCCAAAAGCTCGAATGAGATTTTGGTATCCCTTTGTGCAGAGAAAAATTGCCACCAGGTTGGGCACTGTGACAGATTCATGATACCTCTGCTTGTGTCCTGGTCTGACTCTCTTCTCCAGGCTCCTAAGCAGCCTGTCTCTTGTCTTTGGTCAGTACTGCAGTCACCTCCAGTTGTGTTATTACTGTTGCTTAATGCCAAAGATCAAATTCTGGTTGTCTATATACACATTTGCTACGATCACAGAAGTGCCATCACACTTTTGGGTGGGCACCTTGGTTTTGCCAGGGAAAGTTGCAAAGAGGTCTGACTTTCAGTTAACGAAGTTTCTTATAAAAACTCCAGCCTGAATGTGAGTTTCTCCAGGAAGCAGATTTTGCTTTTACCCTTGACAAGGGAGGGAATTTTTTTCTAGGATGACACAAAGAAGTCAGTTGTTACTTAGCAGGCTGGAGGAGCCTATGGATGCTGTGAAAGAGTAGACACAAGGCATAGAAAGAGCAGAGAGGAGCAGCTGAGAGGTATTATCCAATAAGAAAAACCATGAAGGCCAACAGAGCAGATTTGTTAGGATTTGAGATGAAAAATCCCTATTGCTTGTTGAGATTATCCCCCAGCATATGGCAGGGAATGTAATGGAGATGTAGGATTAGCTTCTAATGATCTGGATACCTCTTGAAAACAGATGTTTGTATTCCTGATTAACTGTGTGCTGTTTAATTTGGCTGAAATCTGGATTACTCAACAACAGGTTTGTCATGGCATTTGAATGCTTAGGATCTTCATTTCCCACTGATCTCGCCCAGTACAGAACCCCTCTTTCAAAGGAATACTGCAGGAGTAATTTTCTGTGAAATTGGAATTGAGAATTCAGGGAATCACCATCAATGTGGTGACAGCAGACAGCATTAGCCAAGAGCCAGAGAACAGCATGGGGACCTGTAGTCATCTCTTCAGACAACCCAGTATGTCTCCATTGCACCACGGTATATGACCCTGCTACCATTGCAGGAGGATGGGCAGTATTCATCTGTAGCTTCTGTAGAGGAGAACTTATGGACAGATTTCTATGGCTAGTAGTGCTGCTGCTGTGGAGGAATTTGCTCATGGGTTTAGGTGTGAATGGCATGGCTCTTGGAAGGCAGAGGCGTATCATTAGTGATGAATGTTTGTTTGAGCTGATGCCTGGCTGATCCACATGCATATGTGACAGTGTATTGCCACATGTTGCTTTGAAGAATGGAGGAAATTTGAGCGAGCTATATAGGAATTAAGTACTTTATCTGCCTGCTCTCATGCCAAACTATAGTTGAGATTTTTGTGTGCAGTGTTAGAAAATTCAACACCATTCCAACAGGAAGAGTTCCTGTCAATTTTTACCAAGCCTTTGTTAAAGGCTATTTAGTTGTTCCTTATTAAAACATTTAAGCAGCATTCAGCACCCACCCATATGCCCCATATACTGAACTCCATGTCCTCATTCACAGTTTACAGGCTGCATGAATGAACTGAGCAGAGTATTGAAGTACTGGAGAAGAAAAGTGGAGAGAAGCTGTGTCTGCTCTCACCACCCCTGACAGCTCCTGCGTCCCCTTGGTTCTCTTCCCTGGAGCAATCAGCTGGGGTGGTCACTGGCTTGATCCTCAATGTGTCCTCTGCAGGCTGTTAGAAACATGGGGCCTAAGTTATCTGTGGTCTACTGTTTGTATTCCTGCAAGAAGGGTGATCTTCCCTGCATTACTGGTGATCTTGATGGGTGTTGTCTGTGATTAGTTGGTCTCTGCCTGCTCCATCTTGTCCCTGTTGGTTTGCCTGCTGCTCTGTTCCTAACACGCTTTCCACAGCTGCAGCATGTCAGATCTGTGTTCAGAAAAATACGCCAGCATTTCTGAACACTTAGCACTGGTGAGGTGCTTTCTAAAAACTCCTCTCACTTCTATTTCAAGAAATACCCTCTCAGAACCTCTTTTTCTACATCTGCTTCTCTCTGGGCTCTCAGTTCATTTTATAGCTGCTTCGTTCAGAGCCTTCCCCTTTCTCTCCTGCTGTCACATACAAAACTGGCACCTAGTGAACTTCTTGTCACCACTGTGTGCCACTGGTTCTGTTGCCCTTTCTGTTGTTGTCTTACTGCACAACTAACTCAGCTAAAGGGGCTAAGTGACTAATTGCCTTTCCTATGCCTGAAACTACAGGTCCTCTGCATCTCACTCGGCTGTTCTGTACTCACGGAGATGGCCAAATTCATTGGCATGTCTCGTTTCCACTAAGTTTTCTTGGGAACTGTGTCTTCTGACACACATCCCTAGGGCTGACCAAAACTCAACACTGCTGTACAAGCAAATGCCTAATGCAAACCCTGCTTTGTTACATATTTTCCATCAGGTATTTTTGGTATGCCCTACTCACCTTGACTTTGAGCTGTTATACTTGACTCGTAGTCTTCATTGTTTAAGGCACCGAAGTTTCAAGCTCAAGGATATAGGTTCTCTTTCCCCGAGATTCTCTTTGGGGTCTCTGGATTTGCTTAAGCCTTAAGCAATCTGCTCTGATAATGTATTGTATTCCTTTATATTCAAATTAGAATTTATTATAATTATAAATTTATATAAATATCAATTACTACAATAAATGTTTCCTAAGGTCTCTTACCTTGATTAGCATTATTGGAACACCTCCTTCTGGAGTTGGAAGCCTTTATTGTTCACAGGGGAAAAAAGCTTGTCAGCTGTTAGTTCAGTTCATCTTTTTTCACCACTTCCTTCACGTTAGACTTCCTTTTGGACAGTATCTTTTACAGTAAAAGCAAGACCTTAACCTCAGCCTTTCTGTGTAAGTTAGATTCTTTTGACCTGGCGTCATCTGTGTTACAGCACTTCACACACTGCAATATAATAATATTTGTGTAGCAATGAACAGCACTGCAGACACTGTTCCAGGTGGGGTAGGTTTTTTCCTCAAAATTATCAACTGTCTTAGATATTTTCTGTGGCTCCCAAACCACGTGGTATTGCCTGAATGAAATTGTAATTCTAGTGAGCAATTTCAAGACGAACTTCTGCTAGATTTGCAGAAAAAGTTTGCTAGTGTTTGTTGTGTTTACATTTTGAAGCTGGATCTTTAGAATCAGATACAAAATTGGAAATCGCTCTGGTACATTTCTCTTACAGAACAGAATTTTCATGCAGGTTTATGAATGAATGTAAGGGTAAAATTATGGCAAATGTGTCTTGGAATATTTCTTTGTAATGAGAGCGGAAAGCCCAGTTTCCTGCCACTGGAGATGCTACACTTCTAAGGCATCACCTCAGACTGGTTAATTTTCTGTCATTTAAAAATAATCATTTGAGAATACAATTTTAATGTGGACAACTTGCTTCTGAGTCCAATGGAGTAATGAAACTTCCTTGGAGGGTGCAGAAGACTCTTTTAGACAAACCAGCCATGCTGTGGACTAGCAAGCAAACTCCGTTGTGGTGGCTGCTTTACCAAGATGTGGATGGACTCCAAGGAGTAGACAAATGTGGAAAATGCAGTAAGTCATGAAAAATCCACTGGGATAGACTACAAGCCTTACATATTTAAAGCTCTGTGGATAAAAAAACTACTCAAGAAGCCTCAAAAACTCAGCATTTCAGAGAATGGCTGGGGAAGTGATCAAGGGACTGGACTTTAACCCCCTGCAATAGCGTAGAAGCTGTTTGATGAAATATGGGAGACATGGAAAAGCAGAGAAGAAGAAAAACTGTTGGATTTAAAACAAAACAAAACCTCACACCTAAACACCTTCAACAAAGACAAGTTGTGTAGTTCCATATCATCCTATTTTTTTTTTTAACACTTGCAACACATATAACTTGGCAATTGTCTTTCACCGGTGAATTGGGAATTTATCCATGCAACCCGTCAAAGTTTGTTCAGCATGGAAAGCATTCAGTAACCCAACAGGCATATGGCCTGTGATTTAATGGGTTTTTTTGAACACCAAGGAATTCTGCCCCTTAAAGAACTTGGAGGGTATGAGAACACCCTGCATAGGGTAAGGATACAGTTCTCAGTACAGATGGCTTTGCCTAAGCAAGTGGCAAGAGCAATAGTATCAGACTGGTACACTGAAAAAACATGAATTGTTGTTCATGGCAAGAAAAGTGAGAATTGGTCTTGTGCCACTGGTAGTCAGTATAGTGCCTAGAGGGCAGCTACTTTGTGGTTTGTTTGGGGTTTTTAATCCCCAGACTTCAAATAATCTTTATTAATAATAATAAATAAGCTTTATTACTTACAACACTTTTATACAAATGAGTGATTTTTGTTATATGGAATTGCTGTTGGTTAATCCACATGTCAGTGAAACTTTATTTTGTCTGCTGAAAGCTCTTAAATTTCAGAATGTTAGTTTCTAAATAGTTGGATTTAATTTATTCCAGAGAAATTCTAAGATTTTTGAATGGTATACCTAATATCATTGCCATGGTCAATAGTTAATTATTAAACCTGCTTTCAGTCTTTTGAGATTGTGGGATCTGTCAGCTGCTTTTGAGATGTAGAGTTTGCAGTTCAGTCCCATATTCTTCTTGTAGCTCTGTATCTGTCCTGAGCTGTCAGTACACTTGAGCATTCTGTCTGCCAGACAGGACTTCTTAATGCTAAAACCAGAAAGGCCATTCCAGTGTTTTACAGTTTTATCAAATGAAAGGCCCTAGACCAACTTTGAGCCTTGTCCCGCAGCATTGCAATGGCTGTGCTTTTGAGGATGAGTGGCTGTTGCCCAGTTTGTGATTCTTACCCTGTGTTCTGGTGAAAAGCCTGGTACAGGGTAGCGTGCTCCAGCTCAAGAGTGATGACAGCAAAAGGCGCTGGGTGAGACCTGACGGAGCAAGAATAGCTCTTTGTGTTTGTGTACTTGGAGTTGAGCACGTTTTGTGTTGGAGTAGAGAAATGGCTCATCCTTTCACCCTGGAGGCCTGTGAGATGCTGTTGGAGCTATTGTGTTTCAGGAAAGAAAGTGGAATTTTTGTGTAGCTGAAGCGCTAAAGCTGTGCCTGTGGGGTGGGAGAGATCCCTGCCAACTCCCCATGGGAACAGAGCTGGGAGTGCATGAATTCATTACATCTGGTGGGGGGCAGTTTGGTTCAGTTGAGCTTTCCTGTGAGGGTGTCACATGCAAGAAGAGTGTCTTGGTCATTAGGAATTTGTCTGTCTTGCATTATTAGATAAGATTTCTATTTACTTTTTAGCTTTATCTCCCACTTGCACCTGTGTATAAAGAAAATCCTGCTTCTGTCACTTGAGATGCAGCGAATTTCCAGCATTTCCCAAAATTGTCTCCAGAAGAGACTGTCACATGTGATCCAGATGCTAAGAGAAAACAGTGAGTTTCGGGAGAGACCCTCAAACACAGGAGCTGATCACAGCAGCAAGGGTAGTGCTGAGCCAAGGAAGAGCCCAAGCCCTCTTTGCCCAATTCAAGTAACAGCCAAGCACTTAGGTTTTAATTAGTAAGGCAGAAGCAGATGTTGGCTCACCCTATTTTCAAGCTGAACCTTTCCATTTCTCAAGTGGGAGTCGTGTTCCTGGATCTCTAAAACCTCCAATGTATTTTTTTCCTCCTGTCCTTTGATTAAGTATCTGTTTGTTGACACTTAAGTGGGTTGTGATTCTAATGACAGCAGCCCATGTGGCAACCAAGACAGACCTCACTGTTGATAGTTCCTGGCTTTGTCACTGCTTCCTAGATGTGGTCTAATAGTGGTTCTAGTGATCTTTTAAGTTACAAGTAGGAATAATTCTCAGTACAAAAGTTAATTAAGTGAATTTTTGTATTTCTCCAGCTGTCCCCTTTGCATATCTGTGGACCAGACAGATGACCAACAAAGCTATTCAGATTTCTTTGTTAAACTTTTAATACTTTGCCTGCAAAAAGCAGATGCATAGGATGAAACAGAAGGCTTCTAGTTGCTCAATAAACATTTTAAAAGTTAGTTCTGGGCATATTTTAAGACAATTTTCAATGGAAAAAAACCTGACTGAACCTATCGTGATAGTGTTTCTAGTGAACTAAACGTGGTATAAAGTTCACATTTATGTTTCTTTTTATAGCTCAGAAGGTCTCATCTTAAAGAGGTTTTTATAGGTGCCAAATGTTCTCAATATCTGTCAAGGTCAATTATAGATGAGTTTGGGTTGGTGGGTTTTTTTTTACATGGAGCAGGAAACATGAAGCATCTCATTGGATTTGTTCCTAGAGGGTTTAAACTTAGCAGATGTATGAGGTTTTCATATGTCTTGCTAAAATGCTAACTCTGAAGCTCAGCAAATTACTATGCTGGCTGTTAACAGAAGATTCCAGCTATGCTGGTTCGGCAGGAAAAGATACGAGATTGAAGGATTCCCAACCCTGCCAAAGAGAGGTCTCTTGGTAGGTAACTGATCCCAGGGAACAGCTCGGCTGTCAGTCTACCCGCTGTCTCAAGTCATGTTGAGCCTTCTAGAGAGCTTCAGCAAACCAAAACTCAAGGGTAGAATGTGCTGTTCTGCGTTCCAGCTATAAACACAGAGATCAGTAGCACATCACAACTAGAGCTGTTAAAATTGGACATGCACTATTTATTATTGCTTATTTAGCTCTTAACTAATCACAGAGTGCTATTATGAGAAGATTCATGCATTTGCAGATAAAGTACTGAGTTACTTTGCTCTGTTCTTTGTTTTCTTATCTTTTCTTGAAAAATGGGTATTTTAAGTCATCTCTCTTTGATTGCTTTTCTTTTCTTAATTTTGTCCCTGCCTTTTCACACTCACAGATGATTTTTGACATATAAGCAGTAGTCCTTACATTAGTGTATTTTTATGGGAAAGATGCTGTAGTTTTCTCTAACCTTTATCAAAAGGGTCTGTATGCTGTAGGATGTGTTGTTGAGCACACCTGCTTTATGATATTTCTATACTTTCTCAAAATCAAGGTCAAGTGTTTTCTGAAACACCGACAAGTATCTTTTTAAATAGAAAATTCTTAAGGACACAGACAAACATTGAATAAAATGATGGAGAAAAACAGTGCTGCAGGAATATTAAAACAAAAAGTTGTGAAAGTTCTTTTCAGTATTCACTGTTTCCCTTTACTCTTTCTCTGTTAAGCAGTCAGTATTAATCCAAAGTTCAAATGTAAAATTGTCAGTCTTCTCCCCTCAGTATATTCTGAGACAACTGTGTAATTAATACACTACTGTAATGCAAAATGTTGAGCATACTGCTCAAAATTGAGAAAGAGAAGAGAACAAAATGTAGAATTTCTGTGATGGAAAAAAAGGTGTTTTCCAATCAAGTGTTACTTGGGCAGAACTTCTGGACATAAAGTTTTCCCAGGGAACAAGTTAGACTAGTTCAGAAAAAGCTGAAACATTATCTTAACCCATGGAGAATGTAGGTGTCCATGACCCAACACTGAAGTAGATGTGCACTTGGAGTAGTATCTGAAGAAAGCAATCACTGATAGGAGTGGGTCTTGGATCTGGAACTGACAATCCCAAGCTGTACATCAGCATCCTGCAGGACCTGGGTCCTGCAAAAAGGAAGGTGGGAAGGATGCAGTGCTGGATGCAGCGGTTGGAAGGTGCAGCAAGGGTGTGGGTTGATTGTGAGAGTCAAGAAGCCCTTGCAGGAAGGATGCTAGTATAGGCCAGGGAAAACAGAGCAAAACAGTGTAATCAGCCTGCCCTAAAGGACTACAGCAACTCATGTATCTCCCCCTTAAAAGAAAGTGATGTTTCATGTTCACTCTCAATATTTTTTTTGGGGTTGAACAGATCTGATTTCTCACACATGCTCAATTCACTGAAAGCAAATAATTTATACTGAAAACAAAACATTTCTGAGTTAAACTTTTCTTGTCCTTCCACTTTATCATTTTGTGCAAATATCTGAAAGGATAGGAGTGTGCTAACCTTGAATGTTAAATGTTAGTCCCAATTTCTGCACATTGTTTACCAAAACAGTAGGGCCACTGTGTAATAGCAGTACTATAAGTAAGTTGTCAACACGGGTCACTGATACTTTAACAGGAGATTTTAAGTCATAATAAAACTAAGTAGAGGTGTTTAGGGTGAGTTAAATTTATTGCAGCAGCGCCCTCAAGTGCTGTGACAATTTAAAGGTCTAATGGTGTCTCTCCCACAGCACAATGGGATTTGGGTTTTTTTTGACTGGAGCTTGATTCTTTAGCATGTTCAGCCCAGTAAGGGCATATCAATTATTCTGGTGTCATTTTGAGTGCTCACACAGATTTGAGAGACTATTTAACAGTGGCATGAAGGGAAGTGTGCTGGTTTGGGAGTTTTTATTTAAGTGCTTTGTGGGAAGGAAGATGTTGTCAGGACCAGTTTTGTTGGAAGCGATGGTAGGAGTCCTGGGCAGAGGAGGTTTTAGGTTAGTGATGGCCCAGTTTCTGCAGGTTGTCAGTTTGTAATTTGGGATGTTCAGTGCCCACAGACCCTAGTGCATAGCTTTACAAACTGCTGTTCAGCTCCCATGGCCCTTTCTTAGTCCAGGCTGTAGAGGTAATGGAGCAGATTCTTCTCTGGTGTGACTCATTGCCTTAATGAATATTTTTTTCTGGATTTAGATGTGGTATTCATTTGGTAGTGGGATAGCCACATCTGGTAGGCTGTGGAGCAGTACACTATTCATACCATTATAAACTGTTTGGGCATAACTTCAGCAATATAAAGTAACTATGGTCTGCTAGAAGTGTTACATCATCCTAAACATACTGTCATCATTATGGCTGTGCAAGAAGCCTGTAGCCCCTGGACTTACTAGACTGTGATTTTGCCAGCAGAATTCCATCTCTCCTTGAAGCAGCTGCTGGAGGGATCCCTTGTTGCAAGCCTGCACTTCAACTTCTCAGCAATAAAGCCACAGTCGCTTCCAAAATTGCAGCATCTATTTTAGCTGTCTGACAAAGCTGGCTGTGTGATTTCCTCCATTCTCGAGAAATCCCTTCTGTTGAGCTCTCCATTTCTAGTCTCCCAGCACGTATGATCAAAGCAGGTCAAGTCATCTTTGTTCAAAAGCAGCATTGCTAAGTGATACCGGTGTGTCTGGAGGTGTGAATTTAGCCCAAGAGAATGATTCCGTGACAGTAATGCAATCATAGCACCTAGTATGTACCTATATCCCCAAAATGAACATTTGAGGCATTGCTGAGAGCAAAGGCACCACTTACAGCACTCCCTGTGTAAAAAAAGGCTTTTCTTTCTAATTCTTACGGAGTATTTTTGTAAAGGTACTTTAAACTCTCAATTTTATATTCCTTGCATATACTATTCAGATGTGTATTTTAGAATGTCCTTTCGTGTGAGTTTCTCCAGATACAGAGGCAATAGCAATTACAATACTGATAGCAATCTGTGGAATGAAGAATTGCAATGTTTGGGTCATAGTCACTCTTAATATTTCAGTCTTGAATGAGCATTTCTAGACTAAAAAAGGAAGAAAACAGGAGGTCAGAGGAAAGAGAAATTAAAAACCCTTCAATTGTTTGAATTATGAGAAAAATTAAAATAGTGACATATCTTTAAAATAAACAAATACAAAGGTCAATGGCCATCTGGAGATCCAGTAGCCCAGGATCACTTGGGCTTTTTTTGGCTACTCATACAAGCAAGTTTTAAAGCCTTTGGCCCAAGTCCTGCTCTTCGTTACACATGCAGACTTTCACACAACTCATTAATTAGGTGACCTTGGGCTGGTTTTGATTTACACAAATATTGGTTACATGGTTCGCTCCCTATTACATCTGCATTGATGCTCCCTGGTACAGAAGAAGATACAACCCTCTTCGACTCCTTAGGTATTTTAGACCAAAATAAAAGAACAATGTGTGAAATACTGCATGTGACATGTCTGTAGGCAGGCATAAGACATAGTGGTGAGCTTTAAATTCATGGGAAAGCTGTTGTCTCTTAATTGTCTCTTCTTCACTAGCATAATTTATTTTTTCAGTGTAGAGGACTTAGCTACATATACAACTTTATTTCTGTTTTATTGAATTCTAATCCATTTAAGGAGCAAGATTACTCCATTCCAAAAGGGATTATCCCAGAATAAATATGGCCTCATATAAAGTTGGGGTTTTGCTGCTGTCACACCCAGTTCAGTTCCTGGGGACTAGCCTGCCTATTTGTCCCTGGATTGTTCTCCCTGGATGCCCCCCTGCCACTTGAATTCTGGCATGCAGTTAAATGTACCACTCTGATCATGAGTTCATATACCTTGAATCTCTAATCCTGCCTTGTAATGCTACATGACTACAGATAGAGATGCTAGATTTATAGTCTTTTTCTGAAGGTGAAATGCCTAATGGCATCTCAGCAGGGAATGCTGGACTGTGACAACCTGACACACCAAAAGCAAATCTAAAGGTGAACTCCCTGGTCAGGAGCTTTAGCAGAGATGTGGAAATGATTCGGGGCAGAAACCATTTCCAAGAATATCTTCCAGGATGGATGCAAGTTAATAAGAGATGGAGTTTATTTTCACAAGATACATGTGCTCCCTTTTCTTCTTCTCTTTGCATCTGCTAGGCTGGAGTTGAATGTTTGCAAGACACTGAGTGATGAGATGTCTACAATGCTGATCTTTAATAGAGCCAACCCCAATCCAGGCACTCTTGACACCAGAAATGGCCATGACACCTGTGTTGGAGGCCACACAGCTCTGCTTCAGAGGACAACAAACAACGTCACACTATTACAGTGTTGCAGGGACAACTTGCATTGCTTCTTTGTTCTATTTGCACTTGCATTACCATCACCCTCCAAAAAGGAAGGAGGGAAAAGAAGATAAAAAAAACCCCAACCCACAGAAAGTGGGGAGGGCTGGAGAAGAAAGTGAATTTCCACTTAATAAATACTTGTTAAACCTCTCAAGGGGAACAAGACCAGGGAGTTTGTTTTTTGCTAACAGAAGAGGGGGCCAAAGCTGCAAGGACTGAGGGTGGGTTTCAGATTAAGAAGAGGGTGGAAATGGGAAGAATGCAAGGAAGAAACAAGAGAAAAGGGTTTGCAAGCTTGTGTGACTGGAAGCAGTTGAAAACGGAGACATAGGGCTCAGCCCAAGGAGTGGGCTGGGAGGGAAAGGAACTCCTCACTGAAGAGGATGAGGCAGGCACGGGCTTGGCCAAGTGCAGAGGGCAGGAGTAGCAGGGAGACTGTGATTGAGAAGCCCACACCAACAGGCATAAGAACCTACTGGCTCAGGGTGCTCCTCAGCAAAGCAGCTCTAATAGAGACACATTCAGAAGAAAGATGTCAATATTGGCAAAGCTTGTTGTATTTTGTAGCTGCCCAACCTCGCTGCATCCTTTTGGTTAAAAACCTGTGACTGTGGGTGCACAAACCAAGGCTCTCCCAAGCAGCATTTGGTGTGTGAGACGAGATGGGGGCCCAGTCAGCCTGCCCAGGACAATGGGGCTGTGCCTACCCAGCTCTAGGGGATGGCTGCCACTGTCCTCTGGCTACAGTTTTTACATCTGCAGTATGTTATTATTTGCAGCTCTAGGGAGGGAAAAAAGCTCCTCATTAATAATAATGTCGGCATTGTGCTTCCATAGCAAAATCAAGCCTTTTGCAGAGATTTGCACCCAGCCCTGAGAACTCTCACTCAGAAAAATATCTTGCACAGCAACCCCACCAGGACACGTTTCTCAGGGCAGATTTGTCCCTACTGCTTTCTGTGTCTTCTGAATGTATGCTTCACTGTCATTCTGCAGCAACTCAGTGAAGACTGAAAGAAAGAGTATTTCTTGCAAACACAAAGACAGTTACACCACCAATAGCAATGTGGCAGTGAAGTTTCCATTTCCCTGCTTAAAGCATCTCCTCCCAGAAAGGCATTTGCAGAACCGCTGCTACATTCTCATATTAATGACTTTCAGGATCATGGCTTTCAGGGATTTTTGCTTCTAGCCGTTCTGAAAACAGCCTGAAAATGACACTTGATTGCCAATGTCAGATCATGGGAGGTGGTTAGTGTGCCTGTAGCAGGTATCTAAAAGCTAGTGGAAATGTGTAGAAGTATGTATATTGCAATAAAAAATTTATAATGCATACAATGAGCACAGCACCAAGAAAAGTCTGACCAGCTTGCTGCATGTCTGTTTTGGTGATATGTGAAATTTTGGAAAGGCACCAGTACACATAGATGCTTTTTGTTCCTGTATAAACAAAATGCTGTGGGTGTACACGTGGTAGTGCTATGGAGGGAAAATACAGCCTGAAAATTCTTGTGCAGGCAAGACACAAGGTGATGTGATTTCCCACTGAGAAGCCAAAATCAAGAATAATATCAGAAAGGTAACTGAAACAGGACTATTAAAAGCAATAAATGTAGGTAATGATGTTGCCAACTGTTAGGATCATTTTTTTTTCTCTCAGAGTCCCACCATGGTTGTTACTTTTTCCCTCACAGCTACATCTGTGGAGCACTGGCACTGAACTTCTGCTGTCAGTCCAAACAAACTACATTTTCTTGCTGAGAAACATTTCAAGTGTACCCAAAAGACTCATAACTGGAAGGTATATTTTCCTTTTAAGTCTCATAACTTCAGGAGGGTTTGACCCCTTATTTTTAGGTAGCTGGGATTTGCACATTTGTGATAAATTGCACTAAAATACTATTGTTTGCAGATGCTGGTGGGTTTTGTTGCTGCTGCTCAGTGATGCGTCAGTTGTCATCCTGCCTCTGAACTGGGATTCTTTGTTTCATTGACAAGAGAGTAAAGCAAGGAAGCTTGTTCTTCCAAGAGAGGAAATTTTAAGACACTGAAGCGTGTCACTATTAGATGGGAGGTGGCATTAGTGTTGTCATGGTTTCCCTTAGCAGGAAGGTGTGGCTTCCACTGAACTGGGTGCTTCGCCTTGCCCTTGGGACTTCATTTTAGTCCGGCAGCTTTTCTGCTGCACATGCAGTTTGCGAGTCCTGTACAGGTAGCAATGGAAGTTTTAAACATCTGATTCAGTAGGCATTAGTAATAGTGAATTAATTAATCCCACACTGTTAAAATCTCCTGCATGGATAATTGTTGCAGATAACACTGTGTAATCCTGTCTTTGCCAGTTGTGGTGCCACTTGTAGACCAACCCTTCGAGCTGACTCCAGCATTACCCATGAGCTAGCTCTAGCCCTTCTCTATCCTTCTCCAAACCCAAAAGCCATGTCTAAAGTTGTCTTGAGTCAAGCCAGGCAGCATCATCTCTACAGCCACCTCTAAAGCCATGTCTAGATTGTTTTTTAGCATCCACCTCTGAGTGCAACTCTGATTTCCAGGACAATGTTCAAACCTGCCCTTGGGTCTGGGGCTGCAGTTGTTCTCAGCGCTCCTTTGGAGTGACTTTATGTGGTGATCACACATGGAGCCAAGCTGGAACTGCCTCTGGAGCCCCCCCACTGTTGAAGTATGCCAGGGGAGGCCCTGCCCTGTACTGGGGCTGCCTGCCAGTCCCTGACCACCTCTGCTTTCTGTCCTGCCTCTCTAATTGTATGCTTTCCAAGCCTGCCAAGAAGGGCATGGGGCAGCCTGCATGGGTTATGGGCTTTTATTTCTTGTGCTTTTTTTTCCCCCCCTTCTGTTATCCTGAGCTCCCCTGGAAGCAGCAGTCATTTCAATGTGTGCTTTGTGGAAGCAGAGCTGTCTGAGCCCTTTAAGCGGGAGATGAGCTCAGGTAGAAGGAACGCAAAGAGCTCCTTTCATCAGCCAGGGCCCCGCCAGCGGCTGCGGGGCATGTCCGGCCAGTTATAAATGGATCATGTGTTGCTATTTTTAGCCAAGAGAGGATTGTAAATATAAAAGGGTATAAAGTGCAAAACTTAGCAACAGTGGCGTTTGTTTGCTTTTTCTTTTTTCTTTTTCTTTTTTTTCCCCTCCCCTCCCCGTTGGCAGGAATGTGTTTGGAGAGGAATGAAGTTAAAGCAGGAGATTTGCTGGGTGATCGCCTTTGGACTTTGCACTGCGTGCAACTTTTATACATATCTCTCTCTATATATACATATATATATCTCCATACAAAGGAGGGGCAGGAGGAGGGGAGTATGGGCTTTTCTGATGCTGTTTAAAGAGATCCAAAAGTACAGCCTGAAATGAAATGCAAGCGCTGGAGGGAGAAGTGGTGGGGAGCGAATGGGCTGTGCGTGCAGGGAGGCCGGGAGGAAGCTGGGGGGAACAGGACAGGGGTGGGCTGGGGGGAGAAGGGGGGTGGTGGGGAGGAGTGGAGCCCTGCCTGCGTGGGGACAGAGTTCAGCAAATGGAAAACAGTGACATGGATAAAAATAGTAACACCAGGGTTAAAAATAGTATCCGGTGCAATAAATGTGCAGTAACTTCTGAAACTCTCTGGGGAACTTTTCCCTTCTGATCAGCTCCAGCCCTGTGCCCTGTTCCTTCTCCAGCTAGAAATCCCAAAGCAAACCCCTCTGCAGATTGAAAACATTAAAGCAGCACCCTGCACTCTGCAGAAGATGAGCTTTGGCTACTTTTTGACATTTTTATGGATTTGTTTGTTTGTTTGTTTGCTGAAACTTTGTGCCAGAGAGGGGGGAACAAATTCCAGTTCTGCTGAGCCTCTTGCACAGTCCTGAGACAGACCAGTTAGAAGGTCCTTGTGATTTTCTTGCTTTTTTTCCCCTTCCTTTTCATCTTTTCTGTGTGGCTTTGATTTGGGGGGGAGGGGGTTGTCTTTTTTGTTGTTGTTGTTCATTTGTTTTGTTTTTTGATGGTGGTGGTCTTGCTTTGGTTTTTAAGATCCTCTTGTCGCTTTTAGGAGAGCAGACTTCAGTCTTGTCACCCTGCTCCGGCCCCTCAGCCCTGGCAGCAGCAAACCCACTGGGCAGATGGATGACAAACCTCCCACAGCTGTGCAGAGCTGCGGCCGAGGGGCAGCGGCCACCCCGGGGGTGTCGGGGACCCCCGGGGCTCCCTGCAGATGAGAAGGTGCAGGCTGTTCTCCAGGGTACCACGGGACAGCAGAGGGAGGGAGCAGATAACTGCGTGATAGGAAAGGAGACCTTGAATAGCTTGTTCTATGGAGCAAAGGGTTGGCTTGTCTCTTCTCGTCGTGGGGTGAAGATGTTGAGGGCTCTGGGTGTGATGGTGGTGCTGGGAGGGGTCAGGGAGGAGAAGAGGCTGCTGGGGCTGGGGTGATCAGGGGTGCAAGGGAGATGCTTGGGAGAGCTTGCAGAAATCTCCTTAGAGATCTTTTTGCAGCTCTGGCTATGAACTTGGCTTGTTTTGACTGGACTAGATAACTGAGGCAGAAACAATTGTGACAGACAGGCAGACTTGGTTCCTGAAGCTGCCTCTCCACAGGAGAGGGACAAACAGAAGGTGCTGTATTTTAAAGGCAATTACACTTTTAATCAGATTAATTTTTATTTTTTATAACTAAGTAGCTGAAACTTTCTACGTGGCTCTTTATTGCCCCAGGTTAAAGGCACTGGGTGTTTCATGGGGCATTTTGTAACGTGTCCTCTCAGTTCTCTTTACTGGTTTTGATGGGGGTGATGTGCTGGCAGGCTGGACCCAGCACAGCCCAGCGGACTGTGCCCAGCCTCCTGTGCCCTGAGCAGAGCTGTGCAGAATAACCTGCCCTGCCCATGGTACCCGGCTGTTTGCACGCTCCTCAGCTAATAAACATGAAAACCAAACATGATAAATGAGATTACGTGAGTTTCTGTATCAATATAGCACTGATGCATCTGGAAATCATTGGGTTTAAAATGCAGGTTACTATCTCCCCTTTTTTCAGTTCTGGCGTTAGCCTCCAAGGAGGTTGCAAGTGCTTCTGCCATGGTGGGAGGTGAAGGAGGGGGCATTTTATCTGGCAAAGTGCAAAAGGAGATGAATGTCCTTAATTGTATTTAGCAAGCTAAGCCCTGAGCATTTAATTACTTTTTTTTTAAGGGATTGGACATTCCACAGCTTGTTTCTCTAGATCGTTTTTAATTAGTTTTGATGTTTAAATATATTTCATATGAAGCCTGTCGAAATCCTTTAACCAGTGTATTTGTGAAAGCCAAAATATGCTTTCATTTGATAGAGTAGCTAAAAAAATACTTTTTGTATTTGAGCAAAGCTGTTTTGTTTTTAAATTAGGTTGTTCAGATCCTTCTAATTTGATCATTTCATATTTGATTCAGCACATAAAAACAATGCAGAAACTCCTGTTATGAATCTAAACTCAACATTCATTTTCTTATCAAAATATTATTATAGAAAAATATTAGTCATTCTTCTTGGCATAGTAAGCAAAGAAACATGTGGATGTGTTAATTTATTCCAGACCCAGCAAAGAGGGATGGTTTATATAAGTAAAATAAATAATTCTTGACTATTTAATAATTGGATCACTTTAACAATAGTTGACTAATAGTCAGATGTCTGAAATATATCTTGCCCGCTTCTATTCTTTAGGGAATTTAACACTTAAAGAGTGCTTTTTTCCAGGAACTGTCATTTAAAATTTGTTACCTTTTTACATAGTTACTGCCTTCCATAACTTATTAAGTCAGAACTAGAAGAAAACAGCTCAAATGTAGTTGAAATTAATCCCTTAGGAGTCTGCAAATAAATTAAACTTAGATGATGAATTTTGTGAGGGAGTTGAAGATGAGTATAGGCAAGATAGAGTTATTTTAAAAGTGTATTATTTTACTGTCTAGCATAAATAAAAAGGATTTTGATTCTCAGAAACAGTGATGTATTAGTTAGTCATTTATTGGTTTTGTTTGTGTGAATGGACTGTTGAATTATATGTATCTAATTCCAAATTGCATTGGTGGTACAGGAGTGAAAGTAAAGAAAGTGAAAAAAAAAAATCTCATTACTGCAGTGTAAATGTGTATACCTATAGCATACAAAATTCCTGTATTTCTACATCTGGCTCTGCTAACTTGTTACTTGTAGAATTGTTAGCACTGCCTTTTGAGTTATTTTGCTCCTGTTCATAACTGCTTTAACATTTTGTTATGTTTTCCCACCTTTGAGAACGCAGGTGGCGTGTCTCTTCACGTTGGTAATTGGTAACAGCTAGTTAAGATTAACTCCTAGGATTATGTTGGTTTAGATAACAAAATTCCACAATTGTGTTTTTTCATCTGCATGAGATTTAAAGAAATCAGTCCTGTGATTCTTACTTGTAATAAAATTTAACCCCACTCCTGCCAATGATACGATGGTGAGGATATTGCACTTAATCACTCATGAGTATTTTTAGTACCTTCTAAAATAATGAAATATAGATAAGTATCAGAATCTAGAGTGCTTTAATAACTTACCATTTTATTTGAAAGGGATGCCATAGATTATTAAAACTTCAGATAAATTGTATTTGTTTTACACATTCTCAAAACCCTGTAATACATTATCTATGTGAAATATTAGTAACTTTTTGACAATGTAAGAATGGAATGTCTCTGGAAAGTCACAGCTGAGCTCTTGCAGTCCTTGTTTGTTCAGAATTATTTTTTCAGAAGTATACTTTTTGGATGCATAGTAGGGAATTCAGTACTGTTCTCTAGAAACTTAGCAGAAGAGTTACATTTCCTTAGAAAAGCCAAAAATCTCTGAGAAGATAATTACAGTTTTTTTTCTGGCAGACTTTTCCCATTGTATGTTATCACACTAAAGACATAAAGGGGTGTGGGAGGGGTGTTGAATCAATTTCTGTGATACTTACATTGTTTTTCAAAACCTCCTCCCCTTACATTGAATGCATTGAGTTCAAGATGGCTAAATAAAATTTGGTAATTACAATTTTTGGATACTATTTTTCTTATTGTCGTTACAAATTGATACATAGATGAATGAGGTGGGTGTAGTTAATACTTTTCACCATTTTGATGTAGACTTTTAAATGAATTTAGACTTGGTCCAGTTTTTCATGTAAACAGTATTACATGATTATCAGATTAATAAACTTAATTTTATCAGTGTTACTACAAGCTCATTGCTAAAAGGCTTGGGGATGCATGAAACTGCTTATATGTATTTGAAGGTTGTTCTGGACATTTATACTGGCTCAGTGCTAAGGACTGAGTTTTGTCCTGAGTGTGAACTGTAACCATAGCATTAAACATGCAATTGCAACATCTATATTTAAAGGAAAAGTAGGGAATTTGATAGGAGACACCATTATTAGAAATACAGAAATTTTTAATGATGGGAGAAAGTAATACTGAATAATTTTTAACTCTAAAATTCCTAAATCTTGGTAAAAATAGAGTTTTAGCATTTTTCTGAATACTAAAAAATGAGAAGAAGTAACACTAATATTTTGAGAAGCTGCAGCATGGCATTTCTAAATGAAAGAAAGAATGCAATTAGTGAGATATTAATCATGGTGTTTGTTATTGATCCTTAGTAATTTTTTCCACATGGAAACTTAGTTAATTAAAACTAGGAAAATACCGAGGGTCTTTGGTGAGAGAACGGGAACCCAGCTTATTCTTGACACAATTCACACAGTAAAACCTGCTTAACAGTGTCTCAAACCAGAAGACTTGCAGCTCTCTGGAATGGCCTCTGCCAGAGCTCGCTGGAGACCTGCTTGCACTTTCCCAACTTCTGCACTTCTCTTTCCTGTGTGCAACAGCAGGAGCAGACATTTAAATTACTTATTAAAAGGGAGCACTTTAACATCAGGAGGCCACACTGGATGAGGAAATGTATGACTCGTTTAGCAATGATTTTGATTATCTGTAACTATTTGGCAATAACAGACCTGCTAAGCTAGTCCTCGAGGCCCTTTATATTTATCTGAATGTACCTAAAATCATTTTAATGAGTGAGAGATACAGAGAAAAGGAAGCTTGGCACAAAAACTCAGAGTATTGACTTACTGCTTGCATATTTGGTAAAGATTCGCTTTGAAATATTCCTAAGGCTTTCAAAAGCTGGAAAGGAAAAAGAAACTTATTATAGTAAAACCACTGATGTAATTAACATTTCCTAAAGTCATGCAAGGCTTTCACGTGGAAGAGTTACCTAAATAGTTTGTTTATACTTTAATAACAAAACTGAGAGAGATTAGCAACTTACAAATCTATCTTCTTTTGTTGGATTCTGCTGGTTCTGTCACTGTACTGAGACACTCATTTAAATTGTTGAAGTCTTTACTCTTGCTCACTAGCTGTGCAATGCAGCTCTAACCCTTGCCACGCAGCCTGTTTGGTAGGAGAGCTGTGTGTGAGTCTCCTTCCCATGAGTCAGCAGCCCCCAGCCCTGGCTCCCTCAGTGCAAGTCTGAAACATGCAGAATGTAAAACGTGTGTCAGGAAGCTCAGAAGTCCCATGTGATGGATTTGCTTGATTTTTAAAAATATGAGGGGGAAAAAATGATGATGGTTATGATGATGATGATGATGATGATGATGATTATTATTATTATTATTATATTAGTCATGATTATTCAGTGATTACTAGTGCTTATCCAGAGTTGCACCCCCAACTCTGCAAATCCCTTGTAGTCGGAAGCACATAGCCAGGTACCCAGTGCATACCATTGGTATCTTGAAAAATCACTTCGCAAAGATCTCACCCTTAAGCAGCAAATAGCTGCCAAAATAGACTCCTGCAGAGTATCAAAGGGCATCCCCTGCAAAGAAATGAGGTTTCTCCCAGCAGTTTTGACAGAGCAGCTGTCTGGCATAACCAGAGCTGCAGCTGGATAGTCCCAGCCTTGCTCATCCTGCTTTTTTTGTAAAGAGTTTATAAATACACACTGCTGCTCATACAGTTACCCAGAGTCAGGATTTTGTGAGCAGATAGGCTGATGGAGTCAAAAGTATTAAATGCAACATGCCCCAAACCCACGGAAGAAGCTGTTCCCAGTGAGAAGTTTGCAGCTGCTGGCAGTGGCCCTGGCTGCTCCTCACCGCGGTCGCTGGCACCAGTTTCTCTGTGCTTTCTATACATTCAAAACAATGGAATATTCCCCAAAAGCCCTGACAGCTGCCACCAGCAGTTCATAGGGAGCCCCTGCATGGTCCTTTGCCCTCCATCTGGGGCTGTGCAGCAACGTGCTTGCTCAAATGCTTTCATGCAGCCTGAGGGAAGTGTCTGTTAGCACTCATCCTCTCAGGGTTTCATGCGTCACGCGTGAGCACTAAAACTTGGCTCGTGGGGTCCTTCAACCCAATTCAGGGGTATCGAGGAGAGTTTCCAAGATTGATGGGCCCCAAGGAACCTCAGAAGGGGGTAAACCCCAAGCCTAGAAGAGGATGCAGTTGACTAGGCATCAGTAAGTGTCAGCCCTACTTTAGATGCAACTTTAGATAGAAGAATTGTAAAACCATACCATCTTTATTGTTATAGGTTCAGTCAAGCTGGCAAGTGAACCTAGTGCAGAAATAATGGAGCTATCTTGCAAAGCATCACCCCAGACCACTGAAGGGAGCACCCCTACTTTACACTAAGCCTGGCTGAAGTGACAGGCTGGGTTTGTGAGGCTCAGGCTCTCTCCTGCACGCTGCCCAGGGAGCGGGCCAGCACTGGTACAGCAGCAGCAGGTCAGCTTTCCCATATATGGGAAAACCCTCCTCAAATTTTGAAAGCTATGTGTTGTAGCAGTGCTGAATATGGGAATTTTATAAGTAAAGCTGAATGCTTGTTAACGTTCATTTGTATGTATCTGGAGCGCAGTGGTTGCAGTCACCACTGCAAGGTGTGCTTGCAGCCCTTATGCAGGCGAGTGCCCAGCGTTTTCCCACCTATTTAGAATTTCCTAATAGAACTGTGAACTGAGGATATGGCACAGGGGAAAGGATGATGCCAAAATACTCCAGAAAATCAAATTACCAGAGGGGCCTATACACAGGATATTTTGCATTGTTAGATTGGCAAGATAGCCATCGGAGGATAAGGATGAGCGCTGCAGCAGTAAATGTGCCGGTGCAGCGGCATTATTTCTTAATACGTATTATTTTGGTATTATTTAGATTTACACTGAGCTGATCCCTATACTAATCTCAATGCTTTACTCTTTTCCCAGCTGTTGCAGGCTGCCCATACAGCAGTAGAGTAGACAACAAGCCTGTCATTTCGGTAATTCTCATAATCTAATTACTGCCTACCAGAGCAGTGAGTGTCTTCTGCGAAAAATCCACGATGTACTTACTGCCTTGATGCAGATATCTGATCTGCAGTAAAGATCAGCCAAAAATGTCCTGAAAGCTCTGTCCTGAGTGTATCAGGAGGCTGAGGTGCCTCCTGGACTGTGACCAGGATTACTGTGACGGGTTGAATTTTTCTCTTGGTTGGTGTTGGACACCTCTGTATCTATGTGACTTAACTACAACAATTAAAGGCTGAGGAAACTGGGAAGGAAACAACCACATGTGCCTCTAGGACAAGGTAGCTGCTTTGTCCTGTGGGAAAATAGTTGTGTGAACAAGACTCCCACCCCTGCAGCCTGGGACAGGCAGAATTCCCCTCCAGGTATTGCTTAGCGTTTTGGGTGCTCTAAATCCACTCATTTGAGGGTTTTGTTTGTTTGCTTTTAAGGAAAAAATAGAACATTAATTATTATTTGTAAAGGGTTAGATTCTCACTACAGAACAGCCTAAGTGAAGTGAAATCATTCATTAGTTACTTTACTTAATATTTTAAGGGAAATGTGCTGCCATTGCCCTGCTGACCACTATTTTTGAGCCAGCAAGTGTTGAGAAGTGCCTGGTGGTGCTGCTTAGAGCTCCCCTGATGTTTATCCGTTGATTTGGGGCAGTAATGAAAACTTTCCTTTGATGCAAGCCTGACTAGTTCAGCGACAGAAGTGCCAGCATGAGCAGTATGTGATTATAGAAATTATTTTTTTATTGTTTAAAACCAATCATTTTGCAGCTCTTCTAAAAAGAAACCAGAAATTAAACCTACCCTGATAATTCCTTGTGTGGTCCAGGTCACTGCTGTTTGTTCCCAGCACATGCCCTGTTTTAGGGTCAGCACCTGTGAGAATGTGCCTTTTTCTCAGTAGCTGGAGAGGAAAACATTACAGGTACTTGCTGGCTGGAACAGAAAGATGCAGCAAGCAGCAGCTAGTTGCAAAATAGCCGCTTTAAAGCAGAAGCTGCCTGGCTCTGCCAAAGCTGAAGGGCCAGCCCCAGAATGGAATGCTTATAAAAATAAGATGGTAACCATGCAGCAGAGGAGTAGAGACCAGGAAGTTTCAGTGTTACACAGAACGTGATACTTTGCTTGGAAAAATATTGCCACGATTATAGAGATATGGGCATGGATCCATAGTTGAAAGGTATAACCCCCAGTACCTATCATTAGGGTGATTTTAATCTCTCATTTCCAATTTTGTCCGTGGAAGAAACTTTTTGGCTTGAAAACTCTCATGTGGAATGTTGAGCCAAAGGAGATGTGTCTCGTCTGGGGAAAAGTTTGAAGTAATTGGTTAAGGCTGGTTTTGAATTATAGAGGGGGAGAAATCTGGCTTATACCATTGCAAAACATAACAGTACATTGATTTCTTTAAAAATTTACAGGATGATGGATTTATTTTAATTTAACCATGTTGATATTTATTTGATGGTTTGGATTTTCAACAAAATGAAAGTGCTCCTTTCATGCAACCTGATGGGGAAATAAAAACAAGAGAGCAACCTTAGAAAACATGAATCCTGCAGCTCCTCAGTCATCCTGAGTAACAGTGGGATATCTTGATTTTCAGTACTTGAGAAATCTTGCAGTCTGTACAAAGGTTTTTCTTTCCTTTTTTTTTGCTTTTTTAATAGCACAATCTGATTTCAGTCATCTCAGTTTAAAAGACAGGCTATTCCTTGAGCTCTAATTACATCCAGGGAGACAAGTCTCTGCTAGGATAGGGGTTATAGATGTACAAGAACTAGTGTAAACTCTTCAACTTCATTCTCCTTCAGGTGTTGCAGAGATGCTTCAATAAGGCAATGCGGGGCACGAGAAAAGGAACAAATCTGATCAGAGGAGGAATACCAGCCTGACACTTCTGTCAGCTGGGCAGGTGCTAAGTTCTAGCACTCCTCTAGGTTTAAAAATTATTTAAGAATATATAGTGCTGGAGAGAAGGTGTACTGAAATTCCCATTAGCCCAAAGTCTTACAGAAGTGGAAAAAAAATACTAAAGCACTATTTAAGTAGTCTCTGCCTTGCTACCTTGTTCTCTCTTCTTCCCCCTCCTCCATGGAGCATGAGTAACAACACTTGACATTGAATTTCCGTCTTTACCTATTAAAGGCTACTTAAATCACTTTCTGGCTTTAGAACAAAGATGTCACTGCTGAAAAGTGAGGTGGTGTAACTTCTTTTGAGCTGTTGGTTTGCAGGTAGGCTGCAACTTCTTGTGGTGTCCTGGAAAGAAATTAATAAATGGCCACTCTCGTTACACGTGTCATAGCCTTTGCAGTCAGAGAAATGTGTTCACATAATGACTTAGCCTGTAGAATATTATTCCAACAATTGATATATTTTTCTTGCTTTTCTGCTCTTATCTTACCTTATGAGGAATAGAGTGGTTCATCTCCTGGGTATTTGGCTGCAGGGCACACAGTTTGTGTGTAGGTGGTGGGTATTCCACATGTGCTTTCTCACATTTTGTTCGTTGTTTTGAACTTTCAGCCCTCTTAGCGTGGTCCTTGTGTTAAGCCAGGCTCTACCAGTGTGTGTAAAAAATGCTCTTCCATCTCTGCATGGGGTACTGTATCACACTGGAGGTGTAGCAGATCCTACCAGGGCAGAGAGCACTGAGAGGAGACCCAGCCCTTGACTGCACTATTTGAGTCCAACCCTCTTCTCTTCCAGCCCTGGCGTTTGATACATGTACTGGTTTATATCACAACCCCAGATCCTGCTCTGGTTCTGCTACAAAAATTTTCCACTCCTGCTGTCCTCTATCTTTAATAGATAATGCTTTGAAAGCATTTTGTTTCTTAGAAAGACCTTGGCTGACATTATTCACCTCAGAACACAGTGAACATACATACATATATATATATATATATGTGCCACCTTGACGAGGTCTACCAAGATACTCTGTGGGTGCTCAAAGCTGGTGCTTCTCTCAAAGCTGTTGGTGTTTACTTTACAAGCAAGGCAAAACTCTTTAGAACCAGCAAAAACTAGGTCTAACAAAAATAGCTTAAGTAAACAAAGATGTTTCTCTTTTGAGAGGAGGTAGATGTGCCTGTGTAAGGACATGATCCCTGTGGAGTCTGCCCCACCACAGAGTATAAATTAAAAAAAGAAAATCCACAGTGGAAAGTTTAAAAAAAAGGAGAAACAGGAGCTTTGTTGCTCTTCCTTTTCAAGCATCTCATCATTAGGACATGGCTGGTGTATGCTGGCTGCTGCCTGACAGTGTTTCCCCAGTAGCATTTTCCTTACTACGTGTCTTGAAGGACAATGGTAGATTCCTCCTTTACATGTGTGGCCAAAAAAATTCAGTTTTCCACCAAAATTAAGTGGGGACATACGTAACTTCATTACAGGAGCAGGACCATGTTGTGTGTAGTGACGTTATGAGTGACCCCCCCATCACCTTAGCCTCAGTAAATCCCTGATGGGATATCTCAGCCTTTTTTTTAATAGATGTAGTTGAAGACAACAGACCTTTGTTATTTAGCAGCTTCACTGTCTTCTGTTCCAGCTTGGGTATCACCTGTATTTCCAGGAAATACATGAAAACATTTTGAAGCATGCAGGACAGTGGTCATCTACAAAAAGGAAAAGAAAGGGTTTGTTTCCTGTTAGGAAGCTTCTATCTCTATTTAAACTTTTGTTTGTTTGTTTGTTTTGTAGTCCATAAAAACAGAAGGAAGATACTGTAGCCTAATTGTATATAGCTTGTTTTGTATTACCTAAAACCAAATTGTTTTCCTTAACCTTGGTGGGAGTTTGGATGAAGTTACAGCAAAGGAATATAGCTTAAAATATAGAGGATGAAGTCTGTCCTCTCTTAAATCTATGATAACAGATAAGTTTAAGTAACTTCTTAAGGAGTATTTTCTAAGGAGCCTGAATAGTAGAGGGAACTGGTATTTTAATTTTAATAGATTATATGATCATTTGTCTAGGCAGAAAATTTAATTTATTTCTGCATCAAGATGTATTTTTGGCTTATAAGACTTAATGCCTTTAAAAACCACCAGTCTTGATTTAAGGGCTTTAAGATGTAATATAAATACTTTGAAATGCAGACAGCAACATTACATTGTTTAAAAAAAGTAACAGAAAAATGTAGTATCTGTGATACTATCAGCATGCCAGATATCATACCACCTGAAACAACCTGGGAGGTTTTCTTACAGCCCTATCAGTGCAGACCCTGTGTGGGTCAACTTTTGTACATTTTTACAAGTCAGCAAGACTGCAAACAAGGATTTAGAGACTGTAAAAAAAGTGAAATTACAATGGAGAGACACTGGAGTTGGAGAAAAGGGACTCTGATATTTAGTTTCTTTTTCTTGGCATTATTTAGACTCCCAAATGACAACGTTTCTACTTTTCTAGCACAAAGGAGGCCTCATGCTGCTCAGGATCTGCTGTAAAGTTCTAGTACAGATCATTCTGTATCCCAAACAATTTATCTAGTTCAATGATATTTTTATTTCACAGCTACAGTTTATGGACCCTGGTCTAGTAGATGGTATTTTTGGAAACCTCCCATTTATGTAACAATAAAAGTCAGGATGGAGTATCAGCTTCCACTTAGATTTTCCTGAATTCTCTGCCATTAAATCAAGAATGTTATTTTTTTAAATGAAACTTTATTTTAATTTTGCAGAGAAAGACTAAAGAGGAAAAATTAAAATATTATTAAAAACAAATACTGAGGCGCATAAAAAAGAAAAATGGCATTAATTTGGAATAAGTTAAATAATCTGAGTGGCTTTTGCTCTAACAGTTACATCATTATAAAATGTAATTTTAATCACTGCAATGTAACTGATTTATAACATACACTGGGAAGGCTACAAGTAAACGTGAGCAGGCGATTGTAACGTTTAGTTTGTGCACATCAGCCTCACGTCTTAAATCCAAGCTGTTGGGAGAGAGACTGGGAGACTGGAGAGAGAGAGAGAGAATCAGATCAAAAAACTTTTTGATAAACTGACTTCCAGAAAATAACAATATGCTACCTTCTGTTTTTTCGACTAGACCCAGCTACCTGAAAGGAGCTTTATGCACATAATGAGTCGCAGTAGCACTTTCATTTCTGTCACAGAGGTCTAAATAAATGAATTGGCCATCTGCAATTAATTCGCATTGTACAAATAGTTTGAAGACTGAGTCGTCTGTCTTCCGAACAGAACAATCTATTTTTAGCTTTTCAAGCAAGCCTGTTTTGTGTTCTTTGTAGAGTCAGCGACATTCTTTCAATTTTTCAGCTTAATTAACACAAAAGAAATTGTAATCTGAGAAGGCAGCAGAAACAACAACCCCCTGAAAACCATGAATTTGCAAGAAAGCAGAAGATGGCAGCTTTGCAAAAGATAGCTGTCAAAAAGAAAGAAAAAAAGAGTCCAGAGCAGTTTGTGGGATTTTGGCTGGATGCTGTATAGGCTAAATTTATACATACAGTCTGTTGATTTACAGTGAATTCTCGTAGGTCTTGGGATTAATTGTTTATTCTTTACTCTGAAAATGATAAGGGCCACAGAAAGAATATTTTTAAATGAGATAATAACTACAAGAGAAAAATACTTGTGAATAAAGCAGATTTCTGTAGAGTTCCATACACACGCCTGGCCTGGGTGTGACTGCTGGTGCGTAGTCCCTGGATGGTTGAGGAAACACCGAATCCCCTCCAGATGGACTCGATGTGCTTGCAGTTGTGGGTAAATCTTTCTTTCAAACTCATTACTCTAGTAATTATTACTAGAACCATGCTGTGACAAGTGTGAAAATATCCATGCATCACAAAATATATTCTGCACTACATTAGTTAGAAATTTGTAGCGATCGTTTGAGAAAAGGAAGACACAGTTTACTACTTGGAGGGATTTGAGTTTAAATGTTAGTTCTAGGTACAAAAAAAAAGGAAGCAAAAAGCTGAATAAACACAGGAATACCAACTGCAATCGGTGGATGTTTGGAAATAGTACTTGGAAATAATGATGAGGGTTCAGTGCCTGTTGGCAGGTGCTTTTCTGTTTAGATGTATTATATATACAGCATTAGCATTTGTTGTGCTAATACTATGCATGTGTAGCAAGTAAGTTTCCCAATTAAATATCTTCCCAAGTATCTATTTGTGGGTGCTTGTTTGAAATGCACTAACAGAAAGCAGAGCAGTCATAAACTGTCAGCCTCCCCTCTTTGAATCCAGGCAAAGAGCTCGAAAGCCTGAAGTAACGCTCCCAGAAGTACGCCGGGGACATCGGCAGCCTCACTCAGGTTGTGGCCACTGCAGCACAGGCAGTGGGAACTCGTATTCCTGCAACAACTGGTGCAACTATAGCCTTATGTTTCTGAATCCTTACACCATCTTTTAAAAATAAAACATAGGTTCTGTATCATATAATGTGGAGTATTTAGAGACATCTATTTGCCTGAAAATACACTAAAATTCCTAATGGGATTATTTTTCAAATACTGTGGTTGGTATGGCAAATAGATCCAGCTGGAAGAAGCCCTTTTGGAGATGTACCTGCATCTTCAGCTACAAAGGTACCTTTTGAAATCTAGTCTCTAGCTGCTTTTGAAAACTATTCCCCAATGAATTTCATCAACACAGCCATCCTGAGGATCAACTTAACCTGGTTCCTTCCCAATACTTATATATAAAAAAATCATATCATACATTACAGAAAAAGTGTGCAGAAAAAGAGTTTAACAAGCTGAGTTTTGTTCCCAGAACTGTAAGTACTTTCAAGTGTATCAAATTAAAGTAAAAGCCATGACTGACTGCTGATAAAGATACAATTCTTCAGTTTGCTGCAGAAATGGGCTCCTGCAGGATGCCACCGACTTCTCTAGCTCTAATGTTTTGCAATATCAGAGCCTCGTGTCTTAAAAGAAGTGCAGGGGGAGATACCTTTTGCTGCCAAAGGCTTATGAGACTCTGTATTCTCTTTTTCTGTAGAAACAAGCTGTATTTTCCATCTGTAAATTAAAAGTGCAGCTGAGCAGTAAGGGAGAAGGAGAAGGAGGAGCAGCATCAGCACTCTTAGTAAAAAACACTAAGTTACAAAGCTGTTGCAAGACCCCTGTGAAGGATTAAGAAGGTGTGCAGCTGCTGGGTGCAATCACTTGGCAAGCACGTTGAAAGTAAAGGGGTGTCGTGAGCATTGGCAGGACAGTTGGTTTGCTTACCTAGAAACTCGGAAAACCTGAGTACAATAACCCCTAACAGTTAAAAGTTATCTCGTTTTGACTTGGAGTTCTTCACAGTGCCAGATTTGATATACAATTCTAACTACAGGTAGTGTGATCAAAGCTGATGATCAATGCTGAAAGTTTATGATGACTGTTAAATATCAAAAAAAATCAGTTTGCATGAATTTGCACTGTGAGTTTGCCCCACATGATGCTAAAGGAGGTAGAAGAAAATTAATGTTAGTATCTTTTTCAGTATCTCAAAGCAGGCAGAATAAAGTAACAAGCAGAACTAATCGATGCATTAGGATTTAGGTATTAATTGAATTTTACCAGCAGAAGCTTTCCATTTTGGGCAATATGCAGGCATCTCTTTGGGGTGGAAGGATAAATATACTAAATATACTCATAATACTAATATTCTAATAAGTGTTCACTGCTTTGATTTTTATAAAGATTTGTGGGTATTCATTAAACAATTTCAGTGCATTAAAATAAACAAGATGGATTTATGTGTTCTTCATTCCCTTAAAGTTAAATTTTTGGATCTTTATTTAAGGAAAAGTAGATTTAATTCTTAAAGTATAGCCAAATACAGTAACAAAACAGGAAATATGTCCTAAAGTATGTTTGGTTTAAGCCCTGTAAGAAAGTCTATTTAAAGATTCTTCTGTAAAGATGTAAATTCTGAAATACCTACTTAGTGTAACAGTTGTAAAATATGTGAGGTAGTCAATCATACCTTTGGCTTTTATACTCAGCCAGGTTACTTGCCAACATAAACAAAGACTTAAAGGCTTATTTTTCAGACATTTCAGACAGAATCCAGTGTAAACCTTTCACTTAATCCATAATATCCTAAATATTAATTAAGTTTTTCTGAAAGTAATAAACCAGAAATGTCATTTCTAAAGGCAGAATGGAGGTATCTTTTGCTTCATCCATTTTATTCTCACATGCTCATCTGTTAAAAGAAATACCCTTTAAAAAAAAAAAAGGCAAGGCATAATCTCTTGGTCATTTCTTTAAAAGCTCTGCACCCAGTATATTCTCTGTAAATATTCTTTGCTGCTGAATCACTCATGACAAGGATAAATAACAGCACCCAGACTGTGGGCGCTGGGCACTCCAGCAGGTAGGGGCACAAAGTACTCCATGCCCTGAAGGATTCGAGAGAATCGTTTAGCTAATTGGATGTCTATAGCCATTTTCCATACTCTCAGCCCTGAAAATATCCTCCTCAATGGAAGTGAAGAGACATATCCTTAAAGCTCTGTCATCACCTGGAAACCAACCTTCTTGCAAAAATAGTTCTGCAACAGGCTTCTTCCCAGAGATAGAAGGTTCAGTAGCAGTGTCAAGGACCATGTAACTGGCAAATGACAACTATTCTTTAGAAATTGTCTGGCCCACTTCCAATGAGGAATGGCCAGAAAGCAAAGCTGGGTAGTATTTTCAGGTGTCCCATCCATTTGTGTTCTTTACTCCCTACTGGTGGTCTTCCCTATGTCTCTTACCTCTTTGCTTGTATGGCCTCTTGCCACACAAGAGGTCCTTCAAGAATATTGAGAAAAGGTTTCACTGCTTGGTGCTTTTGGGTTTTGTTTCATTTTCTGCACAGCTGTTACCTTTATATGGCATCATATGTAAATATGAAGGCAGTCTTCACGTACCATGTGCATGGTCAAATAGATACCATGAAGATGTGTTCAACGTAATACATCCATTTGGCAGAGATAGTCTTCTCATAGAATCATTATGGTTGGAAAAGACCTTTAAGATCATTGAGTCATCTAGGAGGCTGAACAAGCAGACCTATGGTATTTGTGCATATAGTTTCTTCTGCACGTACACAGTGGCCCTTTGGTCAAATCATATCTGAAAAAAAACATAGATGTTTGTTCACTTGTTGCTCCTGAGTGTACTGAGAGGATACTATTTGCTGGTCTCTATCAGTATGAGCCACATCAAAACATAGATGAAGTACTCCAGTACTAGTCTAGTTCTCCACCAGTAAGTAGCTGTGGTGCTTCACTGTTTGATCTGTTGACAGTGCTGACTCCAAGGCTCAATATCTGTTCCGCAGCAGTCCTCAATAGGAGCTCATAATTGTGATTTAAAGATGTCTTCACTGCTTTCATCTGTCCTGCAAAAAGGAATCACAGAAGGGTTACCAGGTCTTTTCCTGTTTTGCCTCCTCTCCCCACTTACAGATGCTTACTGCCAGTGTAAAACAGAAGATCCTTTTTCCAAGACAAATAAGGAGTGAGGGGCCATGTCAAGTAAAAGCCATGGGTCTAACTAAGCATAGCACAAATCCCAGGGTCAGAACTTGGAACTCAGCCTCCTCTTCTCTTACTGAGGACTTGTCTGGTCTAATAATCAAAACTGAAAGGGCCTGGCCTTTTAAGGGAAGAAGGAACCTAAGTATTTGTGGCTTACATTGACTTTGATGGGAGTTGTGTCTGTTCAGAAGTATTTTATTATGAATTCTGAGATTTTATTATTCAGAAGTTCAGAAGTATTTTATCCTAGCTGCCATAGTTTCTTTATGAGTCTTCCTCATTTCACACTGAGCAGTCCCAGGACAGCAAGACAAAATGTCCATAATTGATGAAGTCCTGTATAAGCGATATGAAGAGCTATTTGTTTAGGACATTAATATTCCAAGTATGCATTTTCATAAGAGTACCTTTCACATTATAGCAAGTAATAGACGTTTCTGCCAAGAAGAAATTGCAGTTTCCTCCCAACATACTGCTGTGTTGCTGCAAAGTCTATCAGACAGTAGAGGGAGCACAAGTTAACAGTCACTTTTCCCATTGCCATGGGATAGCAGCACTAATTGTATGTAAAACATCTAACAGAAATGGAAGAAAGAAGGGCAAAAGCCAGGCTGGTTAGTAGTATGCTGGAAGTGGATGAAAGGGCTGGAGGGAACAGGTTAAATGCCTGAGTATTAGGGAATGAGGAGCTAAATATGGCATCTTAATACAGCACATGGCAAGAGGCCAGATCTGTTAGTTCATAGATCTTTACCTGCTTCCAATATTTGGTTTTGAGCAGGATTAAAACACAGGAGGGGAGGGTTTTTTTGGTTCTGGTTTTGACAGCAATGGAATCTCTGAAGAACAAATTCAGTGCTGTGTCATTTAAACCCAAATTCTCATCTTGTGGGGCTTTAGAATCCAAACCACAACCCAGCATCATTTCTTCAGTCTGTCTGTACCAAACATTTGATAACCATTCTCTACAAAATAATTTGTGTGCCGCTACAAACTGTAGTTAGGTGATCATGACTCTCTGGAAATAAAATGTTAACACTGACAACTGATGTTCATGTCAAGAATAGTGTGTGAATTTACCTTCTACCATTGGTTTAAAAAATGTAGCCTCTCCAATGTAGAATTTTCTTACGCTCTGTGTTAGATGTGTTTACCTTATGCAGTACCAGAGCTAGGACAAGTTGCTAAAGTATAAGGTTTCTTAGGAATCAGCTGCATTAATGACTTTGTTATAACTGAGGATATAAATGAGAGTGACATTTATATAACAGACTTTCCAGTATAAAAGCCAAAATCTGTTGGCTATAAACACTCAGAAAGCTTTACTATGAAAAATTATAACAATCGTGGGTTAGATGGTACATTTAGAGAAAATACAGAGCAAAATGCATGAATCTACGGTGTTTTTCATTGCCTTTCTCCAAGTGGAACGACTTGAGCTGAAGTTAACTTTTTACTACTTAAGAAGATTATATGGTTCATAGAAGAATAATTCAAACTGCTTAATTTTTAAAGCTTTTTTAATAAGAAAACTTCAAAGAGGTTCATTTTAGAGTAGGATTCAAGTAACATAGGTAAGGTAGTTAAATATTCCCTCACTGAAATGTAGTTTGAAAAATAGACGTTCATGGCACCTATACAAGTATTTCTATAGATCCTTATCTGTAAGAACAGCACCTTTTTTTTTTTAATTAAAGATCATTATAATTGCTAATGTATGATTGTTTGGGGGCATATGTGAGTCAAACTGTGGTTTTGAGAACACCTTAACCTTCACCAAATCCTTCGCCCTGTGCTGTAATGTCTGTGCTGAATTAAAATAGGGGCCCATGTTGGAGATGCCCCATGTCCTTGCCAAGGAGAGGAGCACCTCCAAGAGGACAAATGAGAAAGCTGGGAATCGTTCAGAATAACTGACAAACAGAATTTCATCAGATATCAGACCATTTTGCAGAGAAGCTGATAAGCAGTTTGAGGAGGGAACAAAACTAAGAACCTTTGAAACCAAAGCAAAGGGTTTCAAAATATTTAGAGAGGAGACGTTCCCTCACAAAAAAGCAAAACTTTCTAGAATGAGCAGAGGCAGACTCATTGCTGCTGGAAGTGGTATAATCAAGTCAAGAGGTGAATTCAAGCCTGTTTGGTTTTTTAACATGTATTTGTTCCTTGCTTATGTGTTTTCGCTATCTTTTTATTCTTTTCTTTTTTTTGAGAGGTGGGGTTTTGTTTAAGACTTAGGTCTCTATGATTCAGAAGTTCCTTTGCTAAGCCTATGTTGTTTTCTTTCATAGTCCTTTAAGGACACCACTGGAGAACCAAGAGTTTCTCACAGCTAAATACCCTTGGGTAATGTACCAAAAGAACTGTCTCCAGAAAATTGTTCCATAAGTGTTGATGTGTCCAGATAGTGGCTTACACCATGGAGTGTTCTTCAGCTCGGGTCTTCAAAGCTAGTCGGTAGTGATTCATTCGCGATGTGTATCTGTCTAGACATGAGAACTTGATGCAATAAAAAAGTTTCTTACTTGGGTATTAAAAGACTGTAACAATTACATAATTGTTACTAGGGCAGGAGGTCTCAAGTCACGGTAGACTATTACTGTCATGTCTTGCCCCATCTTCTTCACTGCCTGCAGACCAGTTCGGAGTGTTTGGATCCAGACAGTCAATCTGTGTGCTTGTACCACCTCTCATCTGAGTTGTTTGATCCTGCTTACAGGTTTCACATTGATGCTTCTATAAAGAGACCTCCTGTAGGACACTCTTTGGGGCAGTGAGATCCTGCAGTCCTTTCTCAGTGCTTCACATTCTTAATTTCATAATCTAGTCTCAGTTTTGACTCTCTAGTAGTGGGAATTCCTTTATTCATCCTTAGGCAGGGAGTTTCTTAGCTTTTTAAACTTTATTCTTAAACAATATTAAGTATCTACAGATCACTGAAAAACAGCATTCTTGCAAGCCTTTACTGCGTGTTTTGATCTTGTAACTCTTCCTTCTTAGATTAGTTCACTATCCCTATGCCTATCAGCTCTTCATGCCTTTCCTCTGATGAGCTTGGCCAGTGTGGGCTAATGCCCTTTTATAAAGAGACTGAAGTCCCTTCTTTTTAGCCCCTTTTCTTCCCTCCAAGCCAGCTTTTAATATGGAGAAGAAAGAATTCCTTTTATTTCTAGGCTGAAAGTTCGGAGGTGGTCTGTGCTGGTTGCTCACAGTGGCTCTGTTTCTGCTTTGTGGCCATCGTTGTTCAGCTAGGTACAGAGTCTCTCCAGCAATGTGAATGCTTTGATCCAGCATGGAGGGTCTGATACCAAATAAACATAAACAAACCTTATAGCCAAGATGATGTTCACAAAATAAAACAGGGTTATCATTTTGATGGAGAACTATTTTTGGTGTGTCGCAATTGCCTTGGTCCTTTTTGCCTGCCAGAACTGTGAATTTATAAACTCCCTCACTAGTTTCCTCACTCAAGGAAAGAAAAATCAGGAAGTTTAAACTCCATTTTTCTTTCAAATGAATATTAATGGCAAATGTTACGAGGTGCTTGCTCAGCTCTGTAATAATACACTTGGCCATTCATGAGATCGTCCAGACAGAACAGAGGATTAGGAATACAGAATTTAAGACTGAATTTGAAAAGGCAGCGCAGGAACTTCAGGCCTCAAAATATCCTCTGAAAGCTCAGCTTTATTTTGTGCTGTCAGCCAGGATTCTCCTTACAGCACCACGATATTCATAATAAAGAAATAAATTAAATCTACCCCTTCCTGTATGCCTCACAGCACACAGCACTGTGCATGCTCAGCACATGTGTAGTTTTGATAAAGGGACATTATCGAGACTGTAATCATTTTAAACAAAACAAATAATGTGGCTGCCCAGCACTTCCTCTGGAAGTAGTTCCCTGGACAAATCTTCCTTAACTCTAACATATATGGAGTTAGTGTATATATCCCTCAGTAACACCAATTCATTGAAAGAATTTTTCAGAATAAATGTAGAGCTGTGTGTTTTATATATAGGGTGTGAAATGCAGCCATGCAGGAAGGCCCTCCCTTCAGCTGGGATTGCTGGTGCCAGGAGGGACTCAGCTTCTTCCAAATGCCCCACAGCAAGGGATGGGCAGAGGGAATGAGTGTCTCCATGCTCTCACCCCAGTGTTGCGGGCTGAGGGCAGGTCACCGGTCACTCTTGTTTATGGCCTGGCAGAGGAGCTGCAGCTTGAAGCAGTGGTGACACCAGGGTAAATGCCGTTGGATTCCCTGCCCTTCGCAGCAACCTGGATCCTTGGCTGTTCAGAGGGCACAGTGGCTTTCCATTGAAGCCCTTCTGCTGCCACAGCTATGATCCCACTGAGCGAAGGACAGCGTTGAAATCTTCATTGATGCTGGGCTTGTGGAGAGCTCAGTCACTCGGGGCTGACACCCAGGAAGGAGGTAGCAGTCTCCACAGCTGGTTGAGGTCCCATCCAGGGAGATTGGAACTAGATGGTCTTTAAGGTCCTTTCCAGCTCAAACCATTCTATGATTTGATGACCGGGGGCTCAGTCATGACGCTTGCTCTCTATTTACATAGCATAGACTAAGCTGTAAAAAGCTGATTGCTTCAGAAGTGACTAGGTCACTCTTAGACCAGAGAGCATGCACAGAGCAATGGAAAAACAAATTCGTTACTGTAACTCCAGGGAGTATAAAGCAAACCTGGAGGTGACCTGAAAAAGAACACAGCACCAGGTCTCTGCCCTGTTTGGTGCTTTATGGTGTACAAAGAAAGACTAAGAGGTAGGCAGGCTTTTAAAAAATATATTTTCAAAGTAAAAAGTATCTTTGGTGTTCTGGATGTAGTGAGCATGCTGATCCTGGCTTTCCCTGGTTTTGCTGGAGGGCCTGTGTGAGAAGGACCCAACAGAAGACCAGCAGTTTTCTCAGCGTTTTCATTTAAGAAAAACAAATGTTAAGATTTTAAACAGAGCCTATTTTTTCACCTAATGTTGCTGAGAATGTCTGAGTTGAAGAGGTGTTAAGGAAAGGAAGACAGACTGTTAAAAAAAATCACTTCCTTTTCGAATAATTATTTTATGATGAAACGTGTAGCAGAAGGGCTTAAAGGTCACCAGTGAGATCAGGGCCACTCGGTTCTCGATACTGTGCAGACATGTCAGAAGTAAACAGCTTACAACCTATATGAAAGAGGCAGATAAAAGATAGCTGGAAAAAGAGGCACAGAAAGGGGAAGTGGCTAGTCCAAGGTCATGCACGGATTGATGGCTGTGCTGGATCGTACCGTCTGCAGTAGATAGGTCTCCCACATCCTGTTCCCCAGTTTGATCCCCTCTTTTCCATTGACATTTTGTGAGCGTTTGAACAGGTCCAAGCATCCATCCCCCTGGGCTGAGTCCATAGGAGGGTCCTTCACCTCTGCTGGTTTTAATGTGGCAGAGGCAAAATCCCAGTGTTGGACCACAGGTTCTGACCCAACCTGGGGTTGCAGCAGGAACCGCTGGCTCTGCCTGGTTCCCACAGCTATGGCAATGGATGTCTTTCTTGACTTTGTCTGAAACAAAGGAAAACTTTTCATTGCATACCTAAAAACATGGAGATAACAGATTGTTTTGTATACATCTCTAAAATCTAAAACATATACCAAAAAAAAACCCACCAGAAAGACTAATTTGGAACACTGGGAGAGGGTCTAAATTCTGCAGCTGCCCTAGGGTTTGTGGGGCACTTAATTTAACATCAAGGCACTTAAGAAGTAATGATGCTGTTAGTTTGCCAGACAGACAGATTCTTCCAGGAAAAATAAGATACAAAAGACCCCTATTCTATAATTTTGTCTGTATATAATTTTAGGATCTAGGCTTAACATTTTTTTCATCTAAAGAAAAAGATGGCAGAAAATACCCTTTCTGAAAGAGAACACTTTCAGAGCTCTAGCAATGCAGAGACGGAGGAGCAAAGTCACAGCTCTGTTTTCCTTGTGGATTGTCTCCGGTAATGGCTCCTGGTATTGAGAGTATTGTGGTTTGCTAGCACTAAAATGTAAAGCTATTTTGAGCGTGAAAGCCTGAATGTTGTTCTACTTGAAAAAAAAAGGTAAAAGGAGGAGAGGAATGTTTACAGCACATTAAAACCTGTGTGACAACTTAGCAAGAACTATTTTAACAATCCTCTTATTCCCCTTCCTGTTATGCGCCATAAAATGAGAATGCAGTGTCAGTAATAAATAATATCAGCAAGGAGGGATAGCTCACCGTGCTGCTGGAGAGCAGGCTGGGTCAGGCTGAGCCTAAGCCACGCTCAGCCCCAGCTCCCTCCCTGCTCCGGTGGGAACGGCGGCTGGTGCCGGACTGCTTGGCTGCCTCGTGTGCTGGGAAGGTGAAGCCAGGAGTTTCTCCTTCTCTGCTGACCCCCCTCGGCAGGAGAAAGGCTTGGGAGTTTTGGGCTTCTTTGCAGGAGCTAACTATAACCCGATATTTAGAAAACACAGCCTTTACTACTGCAGCCTCTCTGAGTTTTGTGACCCAGATGTAACAAGGATTAAAGCAGAAGAATTCTTTATAAAAAGAAGTTTGCAGTCGGGGGTCGGTCTGCAGTAAATGTTGACAAATACTGAAACTAAATCTGAGAAAAGACTTGTTCCAATTTTTTGGAGGGGGGAATCGGCATTCCATATGTGTTATGTGGAGAGTGAGGATGTGCTGCTAGTACTTGTTATGTAAGAGGGGATTTTTTAATAACGTGCAGTGCCGAATGCATGAGTAGTGAGAAAGACTACCAGGAAAAAAACCTGCCAGAAAATAAGAAAAGCTACTACATGAAAAGCTTTTACTCAGTGTGTTATTTCCATAATTCCATGAGTTCCTTAAAGTCTCTTTTAATGTTTCTGAGTAAAAGCCTCGAAGTGAAAGGAGAGAAGCAAAGATTTTTTTTTTTCTTTGGTTTAAAGGAAGATCTTGGTTAATTCTATTAGTAGACTTTGGGCTTGTTTTTATTTAAAAACAAAACAAAAATCCCTCTCAAGTTTAGAATTTCTGTATGGAAAAATTCTCCTTCTTTGCCAGAGAGGGAAGTATCTCCTTTTCATTATGTTTGTTTTGGAGTATCTGTACTCAAGCATTTTGTGTTTGTTCTTTATTGAAGACATTAGTGGTGCATTAATTTCTTCCTGACAATGCTCGTTTCATTGCATTGGGATAGGCTCACTCTTCCCCATATGACAGACGAACTTGTCTCATTACTTGATGACCCTGCTTTGCTCTCCCTGGGTTTGACTGATAGTGGCTTCATTTCCTACCTTGTTTACCTTTAAATACTTTTTAAAGTGATTTTGTTTCTGGCCACAGCAAAGGAAACAGCTGAAAAAAAAAAAAAAGGAGCCCTTATTGGATTCTTGCTCCCATTCTAATCTGTTTGCTTTGTTTTTCCTTTTTAGATTATTGTTTGGCTTTAATTTGTTTGTTTCTCCTTTAAACGGGTTTGAGATTACTCAAGGGTTCCTTGTTCAGCAGGTCAAAGGGTAACTTGGAGACTTTGAAACTGTCTCCCTTTTTATCATCAAGTTTCGTTCCTCCAAGAGTCCAAAGGATTTTGCAGGACGATAGCTTGTGGAGGATGGCTCCATCTAAGGAAAGCGTGAGCAGCAGACCTGAGTCATTGCAAGAGGCCATGGGAGCCTTTTTAGTGTTCAAAGCATTTGAAAAAACCACTGATTTAAGTCTAAATCAGAACCTTAATTAATCCTTATATATAACTAAAACTAAAAGACTAACTAAAAGACTAAATATACTGCTGATTAAATACACTAAGATCAATAGGTTTGGTATTGTACTACCAGTTACTTCTATGGCCCAGAATGAATGCCCACAGTTCTGTATTTCTGAAGCTGAAAATGTTAACAGAGTTCAAACCAGAAAAGTACCAATACACAAAAACATACAGTGTATGCTTATAAAAAATGTCCTTTAACTGAAAGAGTCAATCTATCCCAGAGGTAATCCCTGCTTTTGAAAGAGGGAAGTCTGTTTGTACTGCTCAGCCACAGCACTGTTAATTTGTAGGACAGCAAAATGAAGCGTTAGGTAATGTAGGCACCTTGGCAAAAATTCACAGCTCTTTCATATTTCCTCAAAGGTGTTATGCATAGGGGGAACTTCTGCATCTTTCTAATATAAATTCAATCACTGTTTATTTTTTTTCCCAGTACTTTTCAGTCCTTTGAAAACCTTAGCAGGGAAAAAGGGAAAAAAGCACTTTCCTAAAAAAATAAAAAGCACAGCTCTAAAATTCTTACCAAAATGTACAAATGTAAAAAATTTCAAGTGAATAACAGAGTGGAGAAGAATGCATAGATTTATTTCTTTTTGAAAGAAAGCAGGCTACAGACGTTATCCTACAATAGCATATCTTCAGCTATGGGAGAAATACAGGGTTGCAGTTTCTCAGTGAACAAAGATTAAACTGTCTTCTCCTTGAAAGTTCATCTTGACATGTTGAGCAGCTTTGATCCAAACTCTTAGGAATGGAGCAATCTCACAGGTGTGAGGACTGGGGAGAGGAGATAACTGAGATCCGTGGCTGTAACTGCATTTCCAGGTTTGTAGTAAAGTGACCCATAGTTTGTCATTCACTGATCCACTCCTTTACAGCTTAAAATCAGAGATGCTTTTCTGTTTGGGGACTTTTTTCACACACACGCAAGCAAGCCTAGCTCTGTTTCAGTTCATCCTGATATAGAGAGGAATGTCATAAAGTTTACAGTGTCAGTCTTCAAATTGAAAGAGTCTAAATAAAGGTGTTGCTGTAAGAACCACTTGTTTCTTGTGTTCCCCAGATCAATTGAGCTCTGTATCCTTCCATGAAAAAGACTTGTTGAAAATAGGCTATTTCCTTTAAACAGAAACAATCACTTTTACTTTTTGACTAAAAATGTTGTCTTCTCTGCTGTGTCTCCTCAGCTGTGGTAGGAACTGAAATACAGGCTATTCCAGTGGCAAGGAAGGCTGACAACCTCCTCAAAAGCTGCAGTGCCATTTCAGTCTGGTTGCTAAGGGATGCTCAAGTGTGATGTTGTCTGTGTCTTCTCTTCCAAATGAGCACATTGGTTTGGTCACAACTCCACCCCCACAGTTCACAGCCAAAAGTTTATGAGGTCATGTTCACTGTGGACAGTGTGAGCCCGTAAGGAACTGTATAATTGTCCCGTCTGAAACCAAATTAACTGGTTTGTTTTTTTCTGGAGGTTGGGGCATCCAAAGTGCTCAGTACCTTCAACTTAGTAACAAATGTAAATTGTTTGCAATAAGAAATAAGGATGTTTGTTACCTGGGGGGCTTAGAACGCATTTGTGGTGTAAAATTGAAATATTGATCTGAGTCTTATAACTACCTGTATAAACAAAGAAGTGAATTCAAGTGAATTCAAACCCTAACTCATATCACTAGAGAATATAACTGATGCAACATCAGAAATGTAAGCAGAAAGTTTTATCTATTCAGTTAGAAAGCAAAAAGAATGGAATGACATGAAGTATGTGCCTCAGAAGCATTTTTGCAACAGGCTCAAAATCTACTCTAGTAACAAAGTAGTAACTCCAAAAACAACTCCTGTATCTCCATTGTCCAGATAATATTTGTGAATTTTACAATAGTATTTCTTTGTCTCTTACCTGTACAAGTTTGAATACCTTCCTGCACAATATCGGAGACTAGCACAAGGAAAATGCATTAAAATATATGCAATGGTCTGTCAAATATAAATATATTAAAATAGGACAAAGTATTTTTCTTGTAGTCCTTTTGGGTGATTATACTAACAAGTACTATATGTAAATCTTAAAAAGACAGGAGTTTATATATATAGAATGGGGGAAGCCAAAGGGACATACACTTTTCAACAAGTTCTCTCTCACTTGTACTACTATTGGTAGTCTGCTTCCACTTTATAACTTTTTAACCATTTCTAAATCAAGCTAATATAGTTGTCCTAGCTGGGAAGAGTAAAGTCTGCATAAATAATACACTTCAATAGGACTACTGAACTGAGTAGAGATGTTTATTTACAGGATTGGGCTATTGTTACAAATCTTCCCTCAGTCTCAGACACCAAACAGTAGTTTTCTGAGCAAAAGATGTGGAGAGAAAAAGGAGAAAATAATGGCAATGATATTTTTAAAAGTAAGAGATCTGATAATTTTCACAGTCTTCTGTGCCTAAATTCTTATCTCCCATTAAACTGTGCAGGATTGAGTCAATACATGTAAGTCTTCTAATGTCCCTTGCAGCCACTTCCACATTAATGTTCCCTTGCATGTTTTGAAAATATTCCATCTTAACGTGCAGCAGGGTCCTTTAACAGCCTCTTTGGAGTATTTTCAAGCCTCAAATAGAGTTTTATCACAGAGGCACTGTGCCCATACATATAGTTATTTCATCTTTGCCTTCATTTGTTCCTTAGCTGCAGGTTCTTCAGAAGTGAGCTTTAATTTTACGGTGAGTTAGGGGTCAGATTTTGCCTGCACTTACCTTTCTGATGGCAGGAGTCTCGTGAAACTGAAGTTTGGCTATTTTTACAAGATGGAAGCTAATGCAAGTAATTCCAATAAGAAACAGTTTAAAGACACGGTAGCAGCGTGTTATTTAAACAAATAGAAAAGAATTAGAACAGCTAATTTCTCACTCTTCAAATTATGCTCTTCTAATCAGGGCAACACTAGAAAAAATGATGGCAGTTCAGTGGGCTTGGGAAGTACAGTTGGTGCCTTATGTCTTGTGTCCCGTTTTATTTCAGAAAGACAAAAAAAGTCTGTAATTGACAATAGGTTTAACAAATTGGGAGGGGGTTTTTTTGTTTTCTGTTGCTTTTGATACTTTCACACTTTAATGACACTTGCAATACAAGGAGCTAATTCTTAATACTGTCATAATTAAGCAGGTGTTTCGTTTTCCCTTTGTTCAACTCGTGTGGAACTCGTGTGGAGGCACAGGGTATATATACCAGGATGGCAGCAGTTCCTGTGCCTCAGTGCAGTGGCTGACAATTGCTAGGGTTTAACCTTGCTGAGCCCGTTCCAGTTTGTGTTTGGGCCAGGGATGAGTGTGCCCTGCTGGACAACAGCAATGACTCCCTTGTTGGTGGATAATTTGGTGTATTTACCACTCCCCTTTCCCTACTCTAACACTGCTCACTATTCAAGAGTTTAGCCTTTTCTATATCTCCAGCAATAATTGTTTTATCTTGTTTGTGTATTCCTTCATGTTTGGAGCCTGAGACAAGCTCCCTTCTTCCTCTGGTGGGACTTGGAGGGAAGCAAAGCCTGGAGCCTGGCAGCTGGGGCAGATTTTCCCTGTTGTGAGAGGTGGCAGCTCCTGGCATTTCTGCATTCTCTTGATACATGTGACCATAAAACAGCTATGAGGTTTTACGCTTTTTCAGTCTGAATTCTGCTGTATTGAGTCCTTTATGCTTTGTAAACTCCACAATTAAAATATATTTGAATAATGTATAGTACATGGAAACAAAACAAATAAATATGAGACCTATAAAAGATGCAAGGAATTATTATAGTCTTTGCTTCAAATGAATCTGGGTGTTGCTGAGCCAAGGACTCTTCAAGACCTTTTAAAACTGCCTTGGCCTAAATGGACATCACCTGGAGAAGTCAGTAAGAGTCTCTCCACAGATTCCAAATCTCTTAGGCTCTGAGTACCCCAAAGTTGTAACATTTAAGAACAGACTGAAAGGGTCAATAATGCCTCAAAGACGAAGATTTGGTGTTGGAGTTCCCCGTTTCTCCTGAGGTCCACTCCCCTTTCAGCAAGGGCAGCTAAACAGATGTATCTGATGACACTAACCATGACCTTCTAGTTGTTCGCTCTAGTCACATAATTATATTACTGTAGGTGGCTTTAAATATAGTGACCAGATGACGTAAGAAGGTGCGCTTATGGGAATAGTGTTATAGGTAATTGAATTTTGTGAATGAGGATAAGCAACTTATGTATAGTAAAAGGCATTTTGCTCATCTCAAGGGAGGTAGAGAAAAACTACCTGTATATTTTAGGGAACCAGGTTTTCCAAAGAGCAAAGCACCAATCCTCGTTTTCCAGAGATAGTTGTGCATGGAAACTACTGGGGCATTTATAGAGTGAGGTTTCAAAAACCAAAATGGCACTAGATATCTGGCTAAACCTTCTGTAGGAGTAACTACATGGATCAGGTTGGTACTCCCCCAGTCCACCCTGCATGACATAGTTGCCCATGTCTCTGTCCCAGCCGTGTCCCTGGCCACAGCCCACGAGGCTTGCCTGGCCCGTTGTGCTCAGCGCTCAGAGTGCGTTTGTCGAGAAATACCGCTTCAGTAAAAGAATAATTAATGCCCCTCGGCGTGTGCAGAGTGGTTCTGTGGGACAGCAGTTCATCGATTGAGAAAATACATAAATATATATCTATTTTGTACAATAACTTCTGCAGTAATTATTTTGAAATGTAGTATAAAGTGCCCCAGGGTGCGACTCCCATAACATTTATTCAGAATTCTATTAACTTCAACCTCAAATATTTTCTGGGCTGCCTTCATCCCGACAAGCCTTTCCTAGAGTCCACTCGCCATCGGGACGACTGCGGTGTGTTCCCCACGCGGCTGACCGTCCGAGGGGACGGGTGGCTGGCGGAGGACGGTTATTTCCAGCACGGCGCGGGAGCGTCCCGAGCCGCGCCGGGACGGCAGCGGGCGCCGGTAGCGGCGCGGGGCAGGTTCGAAGAGGGCGCCGGCAGCGGCGGCGCGGGCTGACGCGGTGTCATGTGAGCGGCCCCGCTCCCAGGGTTCAGCGGGGGCCCGCTCGCCCCACCCCGCCGCCCGGCCGCCGCGGAGCCGCTCAATAGGGGGAAGGAGGAAAAAAAAAAGAAGGGGGGGGGAGAAAGAAATGTGGGAGAGAGCACGAAAAATAATACGGGGGAAAATCCTCCAGTGAGGGACAGGTTGGGCGCGGGGGCGCAGACCCAGCCGGCTGCCTTCTGCTTTTTTTTTTTTGCTTTTTTTTTTTTTCCGGAGAAGCCGAGAGGATTCAGCCGCCTGGAAAGCTGATGTGAAAAGGCAGCAGCAAGGAGAGGGGGAAAAAAAGGGAAAAAAAAAAAGAGGGGGGCTTGGATTGGACCCCCCGCCCCGCTGCGGGAGGAAGGACCCGTGGCGGCCGGAGGGCGAGGAGCTGCGGCGCCCGGCGAGGGAAGGGGACCCGATCTCCGCCGAGAGCTGGGGCTGGCGTGACCCCCTCGGCGCTTCTGCCCGTCGGCGCAGGGCGAGAGGCGAGGAAGAGACGTTTCGCGATCCTCCCCGCCGAGGATTTGGGGAGGTTTCCTTACCCGGAGCCCGTGCCTTTGGATCTAAAGAGGATTAATTTTTTTGGGGGGGTGGCACTGAAGCTGGATTTGTTCCTGTGCGTGCGGCGCGGGGGGGTGCACCTCTGTTCCCTCTAGAGGAGCCGGCGGCCCGGCCGGGGGCGCGGAGATCCCCGCGGATCGCTGCGCATCGGGCCCTGCTGCTACCTCCCCCCGGGAAAGGTGCGCTGAGGGGATCGGAGCGGGGGGGCGGGGGAGGAGAAGCAGCTGCAGCTGCCGGGGAGGAGGCCCGGCGGAGCAGCAGCAAAGTCATCGGCATCGGCCCCCCCTTGGCTGGCTCCAGGCTCGGCTCTCTCCATGTCTCTGGCTCTGGGCAGCGGCCGCCACAGCAGCGAGTAGGGGGGGGAGGAGGAGGAGGAGGAGGAAGAAGAAGGGAGCCCGGGAGAGTGCCTCCCTCCCTCCCCCCGGCAGCCCCGGCCGCCTCCCGTCCCCTCGCCCCGCGTCCCTGCCTCCCCCTCCCCAAGATGGGCTGTTTAGGGAACAGCAAGACGGAGGATCAGCGCAACGAGGAGAAGGCACAGCGGGAGGCCAACAAGAAGATCGAGAAGCAGCTGCAGAAGGACAAGCAGGTCTATAGGGCCACGCACCGGCTCCTCCTGCTGGGTAAGGGGGCCGCGGGCAGCACGGCGTCGGGGCAGCGGGCCGGGGGCCCTCCCCGTCGGGGAAGAGGGCAAGAGGGAAGGGCGGCGGGCACGGCGAGGCCCGGGGGAGAGGTGGGGCCCGGGGGAAGCGGAGCCTCAGGGCCCACCCGTTTCTCGGGTCCGGGGGACGAGCGGCGAGCCCGTTGCTGCCGGGGCTGCGTGGATCCGCTAGCGCCCGGGGGGGAACGGGCCCAGGGGCGCTAAGGAGAGCGGTGCGGTGCCTGCCGGGCTCCTCGGCCTGGAGGCGGCGGCGAAGTCGCGGGCACCACCCGGGGCGCCGCCGGAGGGGGCCGGGGGCAGGCCCCGCAGGTACGGAGCTGCGGCTCGGGGCCGCTCTCCGCCCGCGGGGGCAGCGCCTGCCGCCGGGGCAGAGCGGGCAGGCTGGCCGGGGCGGGCAGCGGGCCCTGCAGCCGAGCGTGAGGAGGTGGTCGGGGATGCCGGGCCGTCCGCCGGCGAGGGGCGCGGGAGCGTCGGGCCCGAGGGGAACCTGGGAGATAAACAGGGCAGGGCGCTGACAGGGGCCGTGGGCCTGCCTCGGGCGTGCGGAGCGGAGGGCAGGCTGCCGCGGGGAAGCGCGGTTACCGCGGCCTGGCCGGAGCCGGGGGCCGGGCGGGGTAAGCGGCCGGAGCTCGGCTGGCTCCAGGCGCTGCCCTCGCGGGGAGCTGAGGCGCGGGGAGCTGAGGCACGGGTGCCGAGGAACGTGCGGCCAGGCCGGGGAGAGGAGGAAGAGGAAGGGAGGAAGTCGGGGAATCGTTTGGGGGAAACGGAGGGAGGATGTCGGTCCCGGAGGGAAGCGGGCGGCCGGCGTTGAGGACGAGGGAGCTCCGTGTCGGTGGCGGGGGGAGTCTGGCCAGGGCCGGGCAGGGAACAGGCGGGTCGCGGGCCGGTCTTCTGTCCCCAGGCAGGCTCATTAGGATCACTTTTGTCGCACCATTAATTAACGTATCGCGCGCTTGAAGGGAAGTGAACGTTTGTAGCATGGGTTCAGGTATTTCAGCGGTTAATTTAGGTTACCTGCATGTGTCATGTTTTTTAGGACATACATTTAGAAATGCAAGTTATAGCTTCAAGGAAGGAGAAAGTCCAGAAACCTTTATTGGTGAGAACAAGGAAAAAATACGTCAAACACATTATTTCGAAGTATTTTAAAATAATGTTTTAAAATAAGATGCAGTTATGAGATCTCGGTTATTTTGGTCATGCCGAGGGACCACTTGTTCACGTTACGCAGGGGTTTTAGCGTGGAGCAGAGGCTAGGCCTCAGTGAGCTGACTCAGTTATGGTGTGAAACAACTTTAACTGGGGAAAAAAAAGGAATATTTGAAGGCTGAGAATTTAGAGGTGTATTCTTAACAGTAAAATCTTTGAAATACTAATTTGAAGAAAGAGAATTAACATAAATGTAGAGCACGACTGGGACTACAGCAGCACCTGCAGCACGGAGGAGCCTGCCAGGGCTCCAGCAGAAGTCTTTCAGCAGGATAATTTGGACTTTAGCTTGTGGGGAAAGTCTTGGAGTTACAGATTTCAGGATGAACATTACGTAGATATGTAGAAACCATTTGTCATCAGATCAGATCGAATTTACTTTCTTGAAAACAGAAATAGAGAAAACAGAAGCATCGTGGACCCGCCTGGGTTTTCTTTCTGTTTAGTTTAAGTGGCTAAAAAAATAGTTTAGATACATGTAAATAAAAACTTGCGGGTGTTTAGCAATGGCTGTAAGGTCATCTGTGTGCATGTGTTTTAAACTGATAGTTCAGCTGTTGCAGGTTCTAACAGTAACTGTCATGAATTGTGGACAGTCTGTAACACAAATTCACTGTTAAAAAATGAAAAAGCTAACAAGCCTGTCATTATGTTAAATGTATAAGACTCATGAAATAAAAAACTTTGAAAGTAATCTTCAGATTTTCACGTCATACTCAAACAGCAGCAAAGAAGAGCTGGTGAATATTCTAATGGGTTTATACTGTTCATTGTAAGCCCTGCCACTTCACACATGTTTGCCCCTTCTGCCACAAGAAGTCTCACTGAAATTAATGGAACTCTCCTTGGTGGTGAAGTTAAATGTATGCATAATTGTTGGTAAGGACAGGGCCTTAATGAGTAGCCAAATATAGAAATGGGCATTTTCAGAAATGTAGGTGTTATACTTCATTTTGCTTCACTGATGGTGTGTCTGATCAAGAGAACGTAGGTATGTCAATACCAAACTGTACGTGTTTATAGCAAATCCAACAGCTACGTACTCCTGTTCTTGACTTAAGTAAAGATTTTATCTTCCAGTCCTTATAAATATGTTATTTAGTTACAACTGAAATTCATTTATCAATTATTCTGAATGGAAATACAACCATAACATATATTACTATTCCCGAATAAGTCTTACTTGTGAAGAGGACCCAGTCTTTTATCTTAAACAAAGATACTCATATTGGTTAGTTTTGCAACCTATCTATTGCATGGTACAGTATGTCTGAAGAAACAGAGTGTGTATGTTATAAAATAGTAGTTTAGTGGAGAGATGGTGCTTGCATGAAGAGTGGTAGATAAAAACTGCTCTAAAATGCTTACAAAACATCAGTGAGCAAGGAGAGGAAAAAGAGCAAGGCTCTGGTATTAAGGTGGCAAAACATGCTGACAGGTTCTATGGCGAGAAGAGCAAAACTTATCATGAGGAAGAAGGAAAGGAAGGGAGAAAACAGAAGGGAATGCATTTTTCAGAAAATGAACTTTGAAATATAACTGCTAAAATACAGTTCTGTACGTGAGGCTCAAAATGGAGGCTTGTGCTGTCAGTGTGTGCTAGTGTGTGGAGGCCTGGCATCCTATAAATAAAAACTACCTCTCTGCCTATTCTGTCACAGACATATGTTTTCTGTTGTTGAGACAGAGGCTAATGAGAGGAATAAACGAGTAGCTGGGAGATGTGAAGGGGAATCTTTCTGAATTTTGCCAGGTTATGATAGTACTCTTGCAAAAATATGTTTGCTTTATATAGAACGCTACTGATCTGGCAGTGTGGAGCAGCTCAGTTAAATGCTGCCGTTCGAGTCTTTTTAGTGTCCATGGAAAAACGGGTACTACAGGCAAATGGGTTGCCCCGTGCACTGGCATCCGTGCAGCACAGCAGAAATAGCATACGTCTACTTATGGAAACTGGAGTGGGGTTTTTGTTATACAGGTATATAAAGGAATCTGAGGAGAGCTGGAGGAGGGGGGGAGCTGTTTGGAACATGCAGCCACAAAAGGTGGTCTTTACGACTCCTTGTGTATATGATTGATTTGGAACATGTAGAGAGGGCAGGAGGTTGCTTATGAGACACAAATTAGAGAAGGAGATTTCTGTAGCTTTGTGGGTGGAGGCTTAAAGGGATGCCTTCTTTTTTTGAGATGTGAATATCTACATATTTTGGTTCTTGTGATTCAAGTTACAGTCTTTTGACTGGGTGATGATAACTGCAGCCAAACTTACAATATTTTAAGGATCTAATAAAAATGCTTCAGTTTAATATGGACTTCAGTCTTTCTCTCCATGGGGTAGTAGTGACGAGGAAAGCAGATTTTGACGTTCTCTGTCTCTTTCTCTGTCAAATGTTGAAGTTGTCCTTTTTCCTTCTAAACCCTGCAATCTGCTTTTAACGTTGACACTGGAAAAATGGACAGTGAAATGATCCAAGATTCAAATCTGACACATGACTTGAGCTGGGCATTTATTTTTAGCTACAACTGAAGTTTCCAGTGGCAATTCTTTTTCTTTCACTTTTCACTCTTATACTGAGAAAACCAACTTTCTCGATTTGTTTTTTTTTTTTTACCCTGAAGAAAAAAATTCTAATGTGCCCCATCATCACTCATGCTTCCTTCTGAAATTGATTTACTTTCATTTTGTAGGTGCTGGTGAATCCGGTAAAAGCACAATAGTCAAACAGATGAGGATCTTGCATGTGAATGGATTTAATGCTGAGTAAGTGCATTTGCTTTTTCACTTTACAAACTACCTTACCTCTGTACACCACACAGTAATCATTGCTATTGTTTTATATCTTGGCATATTTTCTTCTTGTTAGTGTTTCACAGTCTCTAGAATTTGGATGGGTATTTTTAGATGAGATTAATAGACATTAACTGAAAGTCATGCACCAATAATAAGTAAGAGCGTATGATATAAAATTATTTGTGTCAGGGTTCAGTATAGCTGATTTGATTAAGGCTTAAGTTTGTGGTTTGTTTTTTTTAACTGCAGTTTCTTTCACAACATGGCTGACACTGATTTACCTCTGCTATAGCACATTGATTCGTACTGCTGTAAACATACCTCCTCTTAGCATACAAAATGAATGCAGGTTTTTCTATTTAGAGAAAGTAAGGTTTTTGTTTGTCTCTTCAGAAAATGAGACTGTTACGAATTTTGTGAGTAGTAAGTTATATTTTCTTTTCTGTTCTATTGTGTTTCTGTGTCCAGATGTTTGTGTTACATTATTTCTAAAAGCTTTTCTTGGTTTCACTTAAAATCTTTTCAGTGATTTTACAGTTGTGAGGGAGGAAATGGCATTAGGAGAGGGAAATAGAAATCTGTTTTTTTTTGCTGAGAAAGATTTGTGTTTGCTAACTTTCCATCTAACCTTGATAGGAAGTAGGGAGAGATTTTTCTGTGTGTTAATTTACACTTGCAAGCATCTGTGTGTGCTCATATACCAAAAACTGCTAAATTAATTATAATTGAATGAGTGTGGTGTAATGTCAGAGCTTATTCTCCGTGTTTAATTTTTTTGGATTATACTACTGATTTTGTCTTTCATGTTTTCAAACATTGTATTTTTGGTTTGACTTTCTCTAACTTCTGGTAGTGTCATCTATTTTTTGAGTCCTGTGTTTTTGAGAAGATTTAGCTTTCATTAGTCTTTTGGTAGTTCATTATTTATCAAGAGTGTCTGAGCTAAAAGTTTAGCCAAGGAGCCTGGACAATACTTCTTCCTAATCTGCAAGTGCTAGTTCAGAATAAGGTACAGTATTTTGGAAGAAAGTCCAGACTGATTCGTAATAAATTATATTCTGTGCTACATGTTTTTAGCTCTTCTTCCTAGGCAGTATTTTCTTTGTCTAAGGCAATTCTTTTTCATAAGTGCCCAGTCCTCCATCCAGTTGCTGCTGAGCTGTCTTCATTATTTTGACTGCCTTTGTTACTAAAGACCTCTTAAAAGACCTAAGTGACTTAAAACATTTGCCTGAGTCGACTTTGATGTAGCAGCTCTCAACGTTAGATTCTAAGTAAAAAGTTGGTCAATGAAAGTGGAAGTCAAGAATCCCTGGCACCTTTAAAAATTTCAATCCATTTCACCAACACAGTTCTGAGTTTTCTAAGCACATAGATGCTTAGAAAAGAGATGATGATGCTGTGTAATGAATGGTGCATTACATGGATAGATAACTTCAACCATGCAAGCTGCATACCTGAATTTGTGGAAACCAGTAGCCCAGAAACCCATTACACAAAGCCTGCAGATCTAGGGAGGGACTGAAACACTCTTGAAATTTGCAACAGTGGCGTGTTCTTTGAGTATCTATCTCACTTTGTGTTGTAGATGGGGGCTCAGCTGAGTGTGTAGCTGGCTTCCAGAGCAACATGGCAAATTTGGCCTCAGGAGCCTCTGCTGGCATCTGCCTTCTCATAGCTAAGGATTTGGATTACCTAGCAGCCCTGTGCCAGCACAGCCCTGCTGCCAATCACATCACATACCCCAGTGCCGGAGCCACGCGCAAGTGGCAGAGGATCTGCATGCAGCTCAGGAACCATAGGTTGTCCACCCCATGGCATATTGTCTTGCAGTCAGCCCTTTGTCGTGATCCTTTTGTGGGTAGTATGTATTGGAACATTCAGATGCATAAAAATCCAATAAAAAGTGATATGAAATGTACAAGAGGTTTCAACGCATCTAGTTTTAGGCTGTTGTTGCCAAAAATAATCAGCGAATCATAACACAAAGAGGAGGGAATAAGGCTGTTTTTCAGTGCTGTGAAATTGTTGCAAGTTACATGTTAGTCCTAAATTTTCTTACAAGTAACTACCTGCTCCCTGTGTTATCCTGCTTTCTCTGCCATCTTTTTTTTCCCCAGTTTATTCCTTTTTTGCCCTTCTTACCTTGTGAAAAAATGATCTGGGGTTTAGTTAACGAGACATATGGCACAGAGGTTTTTTTGAAGGTTAGGAAAAGTAAAACATTACTTCTCTTAGTGTTCTTACCAGTTGTTCTAGAATGTAAACATGTTTGCGTACAACACCACAGATGATGTGTTGAATAACAGGAGAGAGGGAGGTGAAAATCATTGTATGCTGGAAATGAATAGACACTTTTTAATGTTAGTGTCCATGTACATAACTGTACTTCTGAATTATTTCTGTTGATGCAGCTTATTCATGTGGTTTGAAAGAAAACCAGTTTAAAGTCCTGTCTAAAACTTGTTTGCCTTTGATTCGGTTGCTTTGTGATAATTGATGTTCAAAGCAGAAGCATCTTTCTATTATAAAAGATGTCTAATGTGCTACAAACAAAGGAATCAAAAGGCTTTATTTAATGTTGCTTAAATACTTTTCTTAATTTCTGGTGACTAAAGAAGATAAATGCACTAGCTTCCCTCAGTGAGTGTAAGGATTTCTTATTTGTTTTGGTTTTAGGATTCAGGCCTTAAACAGTTTTCGTGTGCTTTTAGGTGAATTGTTACAGCATTTAACAAGGTGAAATCTATGTAGTTCTATAAAACTAGAAGAATTTCCTCTGGGACTCTAATCCTTGATCGCTTTAGCTAATTAATTATTTGAGGAACTGTATGGAATCAAGTGTTCCAGGTAATTAATATGCTCAATAGTTAACAATGCTAAGGTGAATTTGAAGGTGGTTAAAGTTAACTACAGTAAAGACTTCAAATTTTTTTCAGTGCTCTTCTTATAAGCTGTAGTTGAGTTAGAGACAGAAATATTTTGGGATTTTGTAGGGTTTTGGTGGGTTTTTTTGGTCCTATTGTGAAGGTGGCATGGAGGAAGTCACAGCACTGTGGCCTTGGTAAGCAAAGTAGAATATTGGAGAAGCAAGGTATGGTCTGCAGCATAAATTTTTCTGGATGGAGTTTTTGGAAGGGCTTATCCTGCTTCCAGATCTTACAGGACAGCTTCAGTTGGCTGTGCTATCAACTGACATCTTCCTCCAGCAATTTTGGAAGTTATGGAAGTGTGACTTCCCCACAGTTGTAGTCTCGTGTGCCCCGTCTTAACGTGGAAGAGGTGCATTTTAAGCATAATGAAGAGTCTATATCAACCAAATTTTCTCCTTTTTGCATTACTGCCAACAACAGAGCGCCTTGTGATATAGAAAAGGTTTAAATTTGGCCTGTAATAGGAGGAAGCATGTGTCTTCCCTTCCTTTGCTTCCCTCAGTCTTCAACATTTCAGCTGTCTTTTCATGAGGCTATTCCAGAGGAACAGGTTTCTGCTGTTGCATATGAGCATCCACTGATAAAGTGGAACTAAAACCTCTCCTTGACTGCACACAAGTTCAGATGCCAATATTTATGAACTATAAAGGATGAAAAATGGAAAAGGGAGGATAGGAGGAATACGGAGTATATGTGGAAGGGTTAATGTAAATGTAAAGTTAGAGGAGAAAAAAAAGTAACTGTTTTCTGTTTTATCTTGTAGCTGAGGTTCTTTGCTTCTAAGATGATGCCCTTTCACTCACTTTTTTGTTTTTTTAGTCATCTTTCCCCTCTGTGATCACTGTGGATTTGGCTGACAGACTGTAAGGAGAGGGTCATTGTCATGCATGATTTTGGAAGAATTGGCAAGGGCAAGAGACAATTTTGAAGTGTCATGGGAAAAACTGGGACAAGCAGAAATATTTATATAGAAATAAATTGTTGAAATGTGACTTATGAAATCCACTACAAATATTGACAAATAAAGGGAATGTGCCTTTGTGATTAGTAAGTTTGGATATTATTTGAGAAGCCTTGAGGTTATAGGGAATTTTGGGTAGTGCTTCTCAGCCTCAGTTTCCCAAATGATGTTATTATAAAGACAACCTTGTTTCTTGAGCTGGCGTGTTTAAATGATGAATAGGAGTTTGTATATTTCTCAAATCTATTAATAATGATGGCAAAAGCATAACTGAATAGCTTTGTTTTTAAGACTTAGATGACAAATGTATTTGCATTTCTCTTGTACCTTTAAATGTTGATGGAGAAGTTAAGAAAGCCAAGTCACCCTTTCTAAAGGTTTGGATCTTGTTAATGTTTCCTCATTTAGATTTAGCACTTTGTGAGGAAAGAAAAGTAGTCATTAATGCCTTCTAATCTTTTCTTTACACATCTCGTTCACCAAAAGTCGAACTGCAGTACAGCTGTTATTTCACATAAACCAGTAAATTATCCTCTCCAGTCACGTTGGTCAGCGTCAATCCCTTTTGTGTCCAAAACAGTTTCTATCTCGGTAACTTTACTCTTCTGCCTTCTGATACTGTGTCTTGTTTTCCAATTTTGGTCTTTTTATGTGGGTGATTTTATGGAAGGGCAGTTCATGTTACTGAGTGAAGAAAAAGTATAGTATTTATAATGTATACCTATGTATTTAAAAACAATGAATTCCCTCCTAATGGCTAATATTAGTTTGTATACACAAACATTATTGCTATGTTTTTACAGTTCCTTTAATTTGTGTACCAATAGTGTGTTTTTAGAACGATCACATCAGTTCCTTGCCAAGAAAGAAACTGACTTTATTGTATTTTACTCTGCTGGCAACAAAAAATATTTTTTCCTTATGTTTTGAGTAACACTAAAAATGAGGCTGGAGTGGACTTGGTATCTGTGATTTCCCTCCTCCCTGCTTCCTTCTTTGCATCACAGTGTATGTCAGAAGGCTTCTGCAGATGTGAAGCAGAGAGCATGGGGTTTTTTCTCAGCTCCTGTTGTAGGACACAGATGAGATATTACTTTGCTATAAAATTTGTGAGTACATGTCTGCTCAAGACTATGAAAAGTTGGATTACAACTGAAAAACTGGTTATGTGTTTTGATAAAAATTTGTATCATAGATCATATAGTGAAAGGGTGGATGGAGAGGGGAGTAGGATATATATTTCAGTCTATTTTAGGTCTTGGCCTGAGAACTGACAAAATTATTTGAGTTTTGTCAAAAACCAAGAATATAACAACAATGAATAAATACTATGATTAAGAACTGAATACTGCATAGAGCTTGTAAAAGTTTATGCAAAATGTTTATTCAAGTTAAGTATAACTTCCATTAACTTAAAAGAAATGGGAGGTAATATCTGGTGATGTAAAACAACCCAAGCAAACAAGAAATTCTTCAGTGTTAGGATGTTTAATATTGAGTTTATGTGGTTCAAATGATCTTTTCTTTGGAAATACAATTATTTCTGCAAAGAAGAAAATTCAGTTCTGTGAAAGCATAAACCTGAAGTTCATTGATTTTCTTTTCTTGGTGGTTTTCAAGTTTCTTGTGGTATCTTGCAGTCAGATCTTAGGTGTTCTCTATTGGGAACATATGCAGATGTTTCACATTGACATCTACTATTCAAGCGTGATTTTTAAATACTGTAAGTGAATTTTCAGAAAATTCTGATAGTTTGTAATACTGACACTGGACCTTATTTGCCAAAGAGTATTAACATACTGTAGTGCTTGATATTTTAATCATCAGTGAAATACCTCCTTTATCTTGCCCAAAAGCATTCTGAAATCAAGCCATTAAGATATTTCCATGTGCAAATGAAGTGAAATTTTATTTTTCAAGGTACAAAATTATGTTATTTAGGCTCCTGAAAGTATTACAGAAAAGCAATGTATAAAAGAATCAAAAAGTTTAAAAGGTTAGTTAGTTCTGTTTTTACATGGTCGTGTTAGGCTCAGGGTAACCATTTACTGTAGAGATGACAGCACAATATTAAAAGAAAGCGTAGACTTTCATTTTTACTTTATGCTTTGTTTCCAGCTGCCTGTTTTGTGTGCTTGTTTATTCAAGAACCTCTTACTTAGGTAAAGAAGGAACCTGAGAGTTGAGCTTTAAAGTTTCTATGCTTTTATAATTGTATGGGAAGCAAAATGTTGCTTATAGCAGAATCTGCCTTTATTGCTTGGTGGGAAATTTTGAATACTCCTAGCAAAGCAGTATTTAAACTAGAAGTTCTGTGGTGTTGTACATTGAAAGCTCTCTGTTCTCTGAGTTACTCTTTCTGACCTTGCAATGTGACACGTATGCTTTCAGTTAAATATTTCAGCTTTCTGATTTAAAAAAACCAACCCAAACCCACCAAACAAAAAGCCCAATAGTAAACTTATCCCTTAAGCCAGATTTCCCTATGATGCAGATATGATTTGTTGTGTAAAGAGACTGGCCAAAAATATGATGATAGTTTTATTTATTTTGAGGTTTAAATTTCACAAAAGCTTTTTTTTTTACTATGCATAGGCAATTATCAACCTAGTAGAGAGCTTTATAGGTAAGAGTTGTAGAGAACTTGGAGGGTAATAACTATGAATGGTGGAATAAGTATGACGTAATATGAGAGGCAAAGGAGAGACAGAAGATTGCTTAAGACAACTATGCAGAAAACAGTGTGAATGAGTCTGGGAGGATTTTTACTTTTGATGACAGATGTGAGATTTTATCCATTAGTGTTGGTAAAAACAAACAAATGAAAATAAACTGTTTTACAAAATTTGCAAGTTTCCTTTTACTTTCTCAAAACAGAAAATAAACTGCTCTGTGAGTAGCTGAGCTAATGAAGTCTGATTTCTGCCACTTGTTCTGTCTCCCAAATATTTTCTGCAGTAGTCCCTCTTGAGTCCCATACAGCATCTGCACCTCCTCCCTATGGGACTCGTAACTTTCCAAGGATCCCCTATTTGTATCCCCAACCAGTGCAGTCCTCATTCTAGTCCATGGCCGTGATCTTCTCTGCAACACCAACTTCTGAATACTACTGATCATCCCATCTTTTGTCCTTCTGCTTTTCCTGCCACTTGGACACAGCATGTGCTGGGCTAGATATACACGAACCCTTCCTGCTTCTCCTCATTGGACACTAATTTTGGTCTCTCTTCTACTCAGCTTCTGATTTTGTTTTCTGTAAATTAATCTCTGCAACAGCAACCTTCCTTCCAAGTGTGGTTGATGTTGGACAGCAGTATCTGAGAGAAAGTGAGACCGAGAGAAAACAGCTAAAAAAAGTTCAACGCTTCCTCAATTCACTCAAAATATTTTTTTGAAATATTTTTACTCTAAACATTCATGAGTGGAAGTGGTGAGAGTTTTTTCTCCATTTTCTTATCTTAAGCAAACATCTACTAGTGGAAGCCAGTGTGTCACATTCTATTTAACTTGTTATTTTATAAGTCACAAACTAAATTAACTAAACCCCCAAAAACTTTAGATAACGTCAAAAATACAACTCTGTGTGGAGGATATTAAATATGTATCTGTATTGCACATGTCAGTGTCCTTTCTGAAATTTCAGTGTATGAGGTTTTCCCTAAGTCCTCTCAAGGATTAAACCTGCAGAGTGATTACCTTTTCTCTAGACAGTGTTACAGGATCAGTATTATATGAAGACTTTTGTTCTCTAGTCTCTCGCTGGTTTTCTTCTAGTCTGTGTATTTTGGATGGGCAGACTGGGCAGTACTGTGATTTTCTCACTAAAAAAACTCTTTCACTGATTTATCCAGATGACTTCTTGAATTACTGTGTGTATGTGTATATATATATATATATATATATATATATATATATATATATATGAACACCTTTTATCATCTTGAGCTCATGGAAGTTTAGCTTTTTGCTGTTAAAATGATACCTTCGCAGTAATGCAGCCCCTGAAGATTCCTCTTCAATACATAGCTATGTTTCATCTGTTGCCAATCATTCCAACTAGGGAAATATTTTCAGTTTTGTTATGTTAAAACGTAGTGTTTTTGTTCTAGAAGATACTATTTATTGTTAATAAATACTGTGCCTTTCTCAGCTCCTTCTAGCAATCTAGATATGAGTGTTAATTCTTGTTCCTGCTTCTTATGTTGCTGGGCTTCCTGCGTTATTATGGTTTCTTACGGGATAGGTTTGGTAAGAGTGAAGAAATGTCCTGTCATTTCTCTCCTCTTGGACTGAGAGAGCAGGTTTGGGGTTCTGAGGGTTTTAGGTATTTTTTTTAAATGAAAAACACTACTACTGTTCCAGTTTTGTAAGCTTCCTTCCCAGGTGTCGTCTAGATCAAGGCAGGTATAGCTAATGGTTTGAAGTGTAATCCTGCAGGCAAACGTATCTCTGTTTTTTAGATATATCGTACTTTGGTTTATTAGGGTTGTCCAAGTCCCATCTCTGATGAAGAGCTGAGGTAGAGAAATTGTTCAGCTTAACCTTGGTCGTTCAAAGCTTTCAGTTGAAATGAAGGAATTTTGACTGATGAGGGGTTTATTTTTTTAAATGTAATTTAAATCCTGATGTAGAAATTACTATACTCTCCATTTTACTTCGACAATTGAATGCTGAGTTTCTAATAAATGCAATGGTATTTATGATACAGTGCAAGTGTAACTGCACCAGCTTTTAATAGTTATTTCTCCAACTTTTTTTCTAATGTAAACATGCAGTTGATCAGAATTACTTGTTTACAACTGAGATTTCTTAGAAACTTCAATACAAGTGTGGTTTTGGGAACTAAGAGGAAAAATTGCCCAGTTTTTGAGAAATGTTGTAATGGAATATCTTGATGAGATACTCTATTTGAAGATGTTCGCTATTACAAAAGTATGATAAAGCTTGTGACCTTCTCTGTTAGCTACCTGTTGCTGGCTATATTCTCCAAAGGGCTATTTAATAAGTCATTGTGTTCACTTGTCCTTTTAGTTAAGGCATCAGAAAATAATGATCTCTCCCAGCTGCATCCTTGAAGCGTCCCGGGAGTGGTGGTGAACTAATGGAGCAAGCAGAGGTGTGCAGTATTTCCTTCTGAGATTTAGTGTAGTCTCCGTAGGCCTTATGTTTAGCCTTGAATGGCAAGTTCACAGCTAGCTGGGGGATTCATTATTACCTCCTTAATCACTGTGATATTTGTGATGAGAAAGGATGCCTTGTTCATATCTTGCTTGATGCTTTGTTGTGTTGGTTTTTTTAATCACAAATGCATTGTGAGACACTTGGCACAGTAAGTTTAGAAGACTATGTGTAATACCAGTTTTAACCTTGATAATTTAAATAAATATGCCTGCTAAATTTGACTTAACATGGCATTACTATGGAAAAATTAAACTAATTGGTTTCATGAATTTTAATTTAATTGCAAAACAGTGATTGACATAGCTTCACATATTTAGTGTTGCCTTTAACAGTTTAAGACCATTTCAGTTAAAGGTGAAAACTTAGTAGTAATAACTTTTTTACAATAAGCGGAAGATAATCATAAGGACATGACCATTTGGTGAAAATATTTTATTAGTTACCTTTTATCTTTTTGGTTTTCTGAAATGAGTATATGATGACAGCACTGCATTATTCATGGAAAAAATTACAAGCACAATGCCGATCTGAGTTGTTTGGGTTTTTTTCTTTAAATGAGTGAGAAAACTGAAAGAGGGAAGGCTCTGTTAAATCGTCAGGATCTTGGGAAAGCTAATAATACTCTGACCCAATCTACTATACAAGTCCCAAGTCCACATGCAGATGAGGATGAGCAGCTGTAGTTCTCCAGTTGTCCTGGCCTACACCTCTACACTTCCAAATATTTGTCAAAACAGTTGCAGAGGTCAGTGTCAGTAGGGATTTTTATGATTTTTAGTTTTCTGATACATTGTCTCAGGGTACTTTACAGCAAGCATGTTATAGAACTTTCTGGAAGATTTTTGCCTTAGGAGGTTGTTTGAGGTGTTTGGTTGTTAGGTTTCTGTAGTGTAGGAAGTTACTGAATTTCCCATAGTGGATTTTGAAGCACACTAAAATAGATGCCTGTAAATTAGATGCACCCTTTTAGTTTTGCTATGTAAAAATCATTAATGTTTTTTCAAAATAGTTACTTTTAGGAACACATTCTGCTGTTGCACATAGCTGAACATTGTAGATAAAAATACTTCCTGTAACTTACACATCAGAAACTGAAAAATTGTAAATGTAACTGTCTTGCCTGCTAGTTTTGTTAATTGAAAATGAGAGAGAACTTTGTCACTAGGCTCTAGTATCAGCAGACTGCTTGGAATTTGAGATGCTCTGTACTGCCTCTGTGCCTTCGCTTAATTGGATGGTCCACATTTTATGTAATTGTGTCTTAGGCATTCATATGTTTACTTACGTTTATCATCAAAGAACTTTGTAGGTTTCTGCTACCTGAATATCTTTTTGGCACTACTGAAAAATAAGAGGACTACAGAAAAGAAAAAAGACTGAGTTTAGTAAAGCATTTCTGCTTATTTTGCATAATCACAGTAAGTCAGAAAAAAGTTTGAAAGTAGGCATCGTACTGTCTGGCATTTTTCCTCACAGTTTCATTCAGATTTTGCAAACATCAAAGGAGTGGCTTAAACAAGGGAAGGAGATAGAAGGGAAAGTAGAGAGAAGTGGTAGTCTTAGCTGATGTCCATAGTAATATGCCATGTGAGAAAGAGACCTAAAAATGAAAGCAGAGATTCGTATCCTTAACATTAGAGATACTTTAATTGAAATAATATATCAGGGATGAGGAAGCCTCATTTGAGTTCTGCCAGGGAAGAACTGCATTTTTAAACCACATTTAAATCTAAATTCTAGAGATAGACCTTTCCTCATGCAAGCATGCAATGCTTCTGGTGCCCACCTTTGCCTTGGGGAGCACGAAGCCTGCTTTATGTGCTGCAAATGAACTGCTTCCTTGGCAATTATGAGCTTTTATTTTTGCTTTTATTACACTGAACATCATTATGATATGTGCAATTCTGTGTTGGTATTTTGAAACCTTGAAACCTGGGAGTCCTATGTCTGCCTACAGGCATCAGAGAGGTGGGAAAATGTGGGGACTGACTTTTGGTTTTGTTTTTTTTCCCCTTTAGGTAGTTTGCTAGTTGTGTTTTGTCACTGTTTTCACTTCCTTCTGAAGCATCAAAGATTGGGCAGGGTTGAGATGATGTTAGAAGATCCTCTTTTCTGCCAGACTGGTTGATTCTTACTCACATGATCCAGATAAAATTAGTTGCAGAGCTTGAGATAAGAAACTTTCACTAGGAACTGTAGGCACATTTCCATATTCTACTGCATAAGGCTTTTTTGACCTCAGTGGTAGTTTGACTCTGGCTGGATGCCAGGTGCCCAACACCACTCTATCACCCACCTCCTCAGCAAGCCAGGGAAGGGGAGAAAATAAGGTGAAAGTCTCGTGCGTTGAGATAAAAGCAGTTTTAATAAAGAAGCGGCAAAGCCGCGCGTGCAAGAAGCGAAGCAAAAGCAAATAAAGCTGTTCCTCTCTACTTCCCATCAGCAGCGATGTCCGGCCACCTCCCGAGAAGCAGGGCTTCGGTACATGTAAGGGTTGCTTTTGGAAGGCCAGAAATGAATCTTGCCTCCCCTTCCTGCTCCTCTCCCCCAGTTTATATTACTGAGCTGATGTCATATGGTATGGAATATTTCCTTGGTCAGCCTGGGTCAGCTTTTCTGGCCGTGGTCCCTCCCAAGATTGTTCCCACCCACAGCTATTGGTGAAGGTGGGGGAAGGAATGCTGGAGGGACAGCCCTGATGCTGTGCAAGCAGTAGTCATAATATTGATACCAACAGTAAGCACAGCCTTGCAAGAGCTGCTGTGGAAAATCACTACTCAGACCCACTACAACTTCAGATTATTAAGGCAGAGTTTTCACAATTGGTTCTCTGACATTGCAGGAGTCGTGGGTAATCAATTTCATCTTGTTTCAAATTGTGACCTTTAGGAAAAGTTGTTTCATTTGAAATTCCAACCTGATATTAAAGTATATGGAGAAGCACAATGGCTTGTGATACACAGGAAAACAGACTGAAGTATTCAACTATCCTCTCTGACCTAAAATTCTCCAAAAGACTTAACTGTCTGTTATCTGACTGTTCCTTGCTGGATGAAACTGCAAACCCAGGTAGAAGTCCTGATTGTGAAGTCTCTTATGTAAAGGCAGACACATATGTTCTTCCTGAGGAGGTGGCTTAATGGATTTAGTGGGACTCTGATTAGTCTGTATTTTGAAAGAAATAGCAAAATTTCACTGTAGTGTGGATAATTCAAATTGGTATAGTGTGAGTGCATTACTGTCTCTTAATGAAGCCAAATATAGTTCTCTTCAATTCTATTCATTCTGGACCTTATCTCTGTTTCTGATACATCTCACTAGTTGCCAAGCAACCTCAACAGTAGTTTTGCACATCCAGCAGCATTTAAAAAAAAAAAAAAGAGATTAGTTGTTGCTGAAAATAAGATGCCTTCTGATGACATGAATGAAAAGAGTTACGAAAGGAAATGGGGAGTGGCAGGTTCAGAGCTGAAAAAGCTAATGATGTTTAGCACTTAAGTAGTCCTTTTTATTTTCCAAGCACTAATCAAGCAACTGTAACATTATCAAATAAAGACTATTTTTTTTCCTTTCAGTGAATGAAAAACAATTATATTTATGCTTCATAGAGCACAGGGCAAGATTTAGTCCCAAGAGGGCAGGAGTTTAGTATATGTATTTCTTTCTCTGACCTGTATTGACTTCCTGTGTTTCTTAGTTAGACTGCAGATTAACTGGAAGGGTTTGGAAGATCTTTGTGTGATTGCTGATAAATAGCCATCACTGTCTATTCATCCCATGCTGATGCACCTGCAGTATGTTGAGTTTGATTAAAATATTTGTCACCTAGAAAGTCTTCTAGACTAGAAGTATGATAAATTGCATGTAGCTCTTCTTTTACTTGATACTGCTATAATGCTTATAAAGCAATAAATAGAGCTTATTTTTATATTGTCTCCTGTGAGAGTGTGCTATGAGCAGCAAACAAACTACCAAAGCAAAATATATTGTCATGAAAATAAAGTTGTTCTGGTTTTAGATTGTTATTTTTCTATGATATCTTCATTTCAGTTAAAAAAAAGAAGTATATATTAAATATAGACTGACTAAAGCAACATTATTGAGGACACAAGTGTCTGAATTAAGATTGCCTTAATTTTGAGTTCATTTTAATTTAGGCCACCATTGCCAATGACTGCCTATATGAAAAGGTAACTTTAAATTTTATAACTAACTCCTAAAAAGCAGTAACTGATTGTAATGCATTTTTTTAAAGCAGGTTCTGACACTGTGAATGCTCACTTTCCTTCAGTCACAGTCTGCCTAGAGTTACTGAATTCTGTGCCATTGAGCTGTCCCACAGGTGTTGATTTGAAGGGCTGTTGGTCCTAGTTACAATTTAAAGCTTTCCTTTCTGCTCCTTGTCTGTTTGTTGTGGTGGTTGTTTGGTTTTTTTTTTTTTTTCTGAAGGTGATGCTCTTAAAAACTTCCTCATTCTCCTTTTGGGTGAGAGTAGTAAAAAAGAGATGTACTGCAAATGTGAATTCATACACAAACTGGGATGTGTCCTGAATTACATATTCAGTGTCTGTGGAAGACATACACCTGTCAGACATGCTTCAGACACCATGAGGCTTTTAAATGCACAGTGTTTTGTGCCAAGTCTGTTTATACACTGGATGTCCACATAGGTGGTTTTGTCAAGAGGCTTCCATTTTGTCATTGTTCAAGATAAAATGAAGAAGAAACAGTAGAATGTAGGAGGTGTTTTATGTGTGGTACAGATAAACACACACACACAAAAGAGAGCACACAGTGTGCAGATTCACAGCTTACATTGCAGGTGACTTCCTGCTATCCTGGTTCTACAGGAGTATAAGATGTTTTAAAGGTAGTGTGATACTTTCAGCTGTTACTAAGAGAACATAAGCAGTTTGAATTACTCTCTGTGTGTTCATCCACAACGCAGACCCAAAGGCGTGCATGCCTGAGAAGAGTTGGTTTTTTGCCGTATGTGAGAGGGGTGGTATGTTTCACTAACTGCGCTTGTAGTGAATTTGACTCAGCTGGTGGTAGGTTCTCCTTTGCTTTTAATGTGAGGGCTAAAACCAATACTAGATAATTCAGTTTATCCTTAAAACTGAAGTTAATGAAGACATACAAAAGAACTACACTTGGAAATGATTGAAGTGTAATGAGAAAACATCCCAGTATTATGTAGTATTTTTAACCATATTCAACATCTAAGGTTTATTTATGTTGGAATAAAATTTCTTTAGACATTCTGCAGCTAATAGAGGTAACTTAGGGATAGAAAAGTGCTCTCTGTGTGTGTGTCTGTGTGTGTTATGTGTACACAAAAAACTGTAATGGTGATATTTTTATACTCATCTTCTCTTAGAAAAAGACCAGTCCTAGTTCATGCTTCTTTGTAATGCATAAAATGCGTGGATTTTGGCAGCTGTCCTTTGCCTCTAGCAAGGCTTGTAAGTAGGTTTGTCTGTGCAAGAGGTGTATAATTACTATATGTATGTGATATGTTAGCTGCTGCACTAGTATTGCCATGTAAACTTAGTTGCCCTTTATATATATATGATTTTTTTTTTCTGTATACCTAGTTTTTAAAGGGTAAATATTATAAACTGGTTGCTCAAGAGCAATATGCTATAAAAAAAGTAATAAGCACATCAGTAAAAGTGTTGGAGGTGATAATAAAATACTGTAATCCTTCTACGAATTTATTGAACTCTTATTATGACAATTAACTGCTACATATTGTATGTTAACCCTTTGTATCATACTTGTATATGGAATGGTACTCAATACACTGCAGTCCCTTAGACTTTAGGTTTTCAAGCAAATATGTCATCTGATTTGATAGTATTTGTAGATTGCTTATTGTTTTTCTCTTCTTGTCTAGCTTTTGCTTCAGTAAAAAAGAACACGCAGTTACTTTGTGGAGAACACCTTTTCACAAAAATAAATGTCCTTTTTGCAACATGAAAGTAAATACATGACTTACTTGAGATTTTTTTTGGTCAATATCTTTAAACATTGAAATCTCTACTTCTTGGGTTAGGTTTTTTTTAAGAAGATTTATGAAGAAGATTTATTATAGAAGTTATTACAATGGAATTGTATCTAAATGTCATTGGACTTCTGAATTCTCTATTAACCTTGTTGAGGATCTCCAATGAATTAAGATTTGGTAGAAGCAACTTGTAGGACCCCTTGCAGTTGGTGCATGTGAAGGGGCTTGGCAGACACAGCGCATCATCTACCGTCATGTACTTTTATCACTGCTGGAAGAACAACTTGAATCTGCAGTCAGAAACTGCCAGTTTAAAGACCTCACTGCAACCTGTTTAAGGACTCAACAGCCATTTATGTGTTGCAGAGGTTAGTGGAGTGTGAGTACAGTCAGAGATGTGGGTCCAGGTCCAGCTCTGATCAGAATGTGAGCTGGTGCAGGGGCAGTCATGAAGGGTTTGCAGGTACCCACCAGCAGCCCGGTTTTCGGACCTTCCTTAGCTCAGTGGTGTGAAGGATTTGATAAAATGTGCAGGTGCTTGCTGAAGCAGTTGTCACAGTTGTAATATGGGACTCCTGGGCAATGCTGCGTGTCAAGGGGTGTTTTTGATTCCTAGAGCGATTTGGATGTGCACATTACTGTTCACAAAAAGCTGAGTTGTGCAAGCTCAGGAGTGTGGCTCTGTTTATTTTAGAAAGGTGTGCAGAAGATATATTACACTAAGTGAGGTGAAAAGGCAAAGCAGTGCTTCTCATTAAATACAAGGAGTCTCTCTTTAGACTAAGGTTTAATTTGCTAAATTCAGTCTTCCAGAAGGTGATGGCTTGTGTCCTCGAACTGTTGAGTTGGAAGCTAAGGGTACAGCTGTTTTAATTCAGTTATCTGTTGCCTGGGCACAGAGGTGGAGTTCATATATGCAGTTGTAGCCAACATCCCTTAATTCTGAGAAGATCTTTAAAATGGCAAACAACTGCATTTGAAGTTTGAATCTCATGATGTCAATACAGATAAGTAGTAAAATATTCCAGGGTGTGGTGATACTTAATCATTAATGATTGAGACTTGGGACAGTTCCTGAATTTTAATGATGAATATGAATGTTGATTGCCCAAGGGGAAATTATTACTCAGTTACTTATGCTGTCCCCTCTCCTTTTTTATCGATTGTTAATGCAGAATTGATAAATGCAGTTAGGTCAGACAAATATTTGAAGTAGTTTCTGAGGCACGGTGCTCGAGACAGAACTCGTTAAGTACTACCTTCGTACCTTGTGGATTGCATAATTACCATGTAATGTGAAAATGGTTATTTTAATCTTTTCCCCCTAGTGACTTAATATGTAGTTATACAACTCGGACTGTAAGTTGTCCACTGGGATATTTTTCCCTCAGAATCACTTGGTAAAATTCAGCATTGTCATAGGCTTCTGTTTTCAAGTGATGAAGCTGATAGAGTTTGCTCTAATTGTGAAAGCGTAACTGCCACTAAGGGTAAACTGGTATGATGCCACACCTAGTTTCTACTTTAATACTTAATCTACTCCTTACAAAAAGGTTGAGGATTGGCTGAGTAATGTCAGTACAGTGTTTCATACAAAAAAAACCTACTCAAAATGTTTATGACCAGTTTTACATGAATTACATTTTCTGAGAAACGCAGCTTTTCTCTGCCAACACCAACTATTAATAACCTACTAAAATACATGACTTAAGCGTCTCATAAATGTATTTGGAACGTGCAGCATATGCAGTTGGCTACATTGTATTCTATAGGAGGTCTAAACTCCTAAAAAGTCTAGTTTCATTCCTGCATGAAAGCATGTGAGGAGATGCCAGTCAGTAGTATAATGCTGTAGGTAGATCTGTGTTATCTGATTTCCATGCACTAGATTCATAAGGCATTTCTGCATATTGTTTGCACGTGTTGAAAATGTACTCTTGTAGCTTGTGTGAATAAATCCAGTTTCTCCTTCAGTTAAACTTATTGTGGAGAAGGAGATTTTGTAGTTCTGTACATTAAACATTTAAGAGGAAAGCCTTGTGTTTTTTGCTGTGTTAGTGATTGCCAGCGTGGGGAACGTTCTTCCCTTTCTCCTCTGAGGAGCTGTATCTGGAAGGAGCAGTCTTCTGGGAGAGCGGCAGGAGTCACAGTGCTGTTCTTGTGCCTCACTGTGGGACCCATGACAGGTTGAGTGGTTGCTGATGGGGCAGCTTCTGCTCAGCTACCCTTCCTTACAACCCACAGCTTTCACAGAGCGGCCCCAGCTCTCCTAAGCTGTGTCTCCTTGCAGCATTTCAGCCTCTTTCTAATGGTCTGCAATCCTCGAGGTACAATCTGTCCTGTTCTTGTAACAGAAGTAGGGAGGGACAAAAAAGTTTGAGAACTGCTGTTTCAGAAGGTTGGCAGACAGAGCTGAGAACTGCTGCTGCAGATGACCGAGACAGAGTTGCACTCAGTGAGCTGCGCTCTTGAGAAGATCTGTGACCAATAATTACTCTGAATAGTCGGATATATGAAAGTACAAGATGAAGACAAATGTTTTGACTCTTTATTATTATCATTATTTTTAAGGGAGGAGGGAGAGAAGAGAGATGCTTTATTTAATCTCTTTTTCTCTCTTTCTTCCTCTACCTTTCCACCCCACCTTGTGTTCTACCCGTTGGCTAAGAAGCAGCTTCTCTTATTTAAATTAAGAAATATTTCATGTAGTCTGTTTTCTAGATCTGATAGATAATATTTATTTTAGAATTTTGCAGATACTGATGATTCACCAAATTATTTCAAACGTTAAAACAAGTCAAATTTGTGATACTAAGCACATATCTTTATGACATAGTGGCATCTTAGTCTGCTAAAATTTCAAGGAAGATAATTAGACCAATGGTTTGTGTAGTTGAATATCGTGTGTCAGAAATAGCACTTGTGGAGGATTATGGAAAAACTGTAAGAGATTTGCAGTGACTCCTCTTCAGGTCTCTTGCCAGGTTCTGCCACTGGCACTTTAGGTACTCCAAGAAGCAAGATTCTTAGTTTTGAAGTTAAGTCCCATGCAGTTTGTTTTTCTTTTTAAAAAGTAAGCTGTGAATAATCTAAAATTCTTTTTTTCCTTTGAAGTTTTTTAGTTTCCTGTTTTGTTTTATTGTCCATGAATAGAATGCAAATCTTGCAAATGAATTGTACTGCTTGGTTAATACATCTGCAGTAGCTGGGATGTCACTGAGTCAATCAGATTTAGATAGAGCCAATGTATCTCCAATTTCTCAGTGCTTTTGATAGGTTGTTTTTTTTACAGCCAAAGCTCGATCAATAGTTGTGGCCAAGCAATACTGTTGAAGTAATTTGCAGTGTTATAACTTATAGCAATATACACACTCTCTTGAGATTATTTTCTTCAGCTGTATATGTTTCTCATTTAAACGGTAGTATTAATATTTAAAGGACTATATGTTGTGGAAGTAATGGGACAGTTACAGCAGAGTGCCATGCTGTATGTTCTAACTGAGATGCAGCAAATTATTTCTCACATAACTTTTGGCCTAACATACTCATTTGTTATATACTGTCAATGTGAATGGTATCTTCTTCTCTGTTACCATTTAGAAATGTCAGGTCAGGGCCAGGACATGGTAATTGTGCTGTTGTCGTAGTTTGACTTAAATTACAGCAGTATAACTTCCCTTTTATCAGGGGAAATGATAATAAATGTGCTTATTCAGGTATAATTAATTTCCAATTTTAAACTCAGTGAAAGGTCATTCTTTTTACTTGTTGAGTCCAAATATAAGTAGATGTTGAGTACAGCAAAGTGAAAATTTTTGCACTGCATCCATGATGTCTTCCAGACTTCTCAATAAGAGCTGTTAGGAATTTTTCCAGTTAATTTGTGTTTCATTGGAGAAGACACTAACTTGGAATTGAACGTTTGTCCAAAACATGAATCAATCTTCCTGGTTAAACAAACCTTCCTGGTGCTAAAGGTGAGGTTCCCTGGAAGCCCGGAATCATGAAATGTGGCCTGTGGGGAACGTTCTTCGCTTCCAGAAGCAGCATTTCCTAAGCAGATTTTTTAAAAACATTTTTTTGCATAACTGAAATGTTTTGGGGTTTAATATTGATAGTTTAAATGAGAAAGACTTTCATTTTGATAGTATTTGTTTTCAGTAACCTAATTGTTAACCTGAGCAGCTGTTCAAGTCTTCTATTTTATATCTTGTGTGTTCAGGCCTAGATTTGCATAAGTGGGAACTAAATAGGCAATGAATCAGGGTATAGATGCTCAGTATCCACTTTGTGCTCAGTTTGAATGTAAATAACTCCACAAGGAGTGAAGATTCAGCCTCTTGGTGTCTGTTGGGAAGTAATCTGCGTAAGAGGAAACTGGAAAAACTGCCCTGCCAACTTAAAATTGCTTAGAAAGTACTATCTTTTAAGATTCATCTGCCTGGCACAGAAGCAAATTTTTGTAAGGCACATGAGACAAGAAGCTGAGAAGAGAGGGTTTTTTTGTCTCTACCCATCTGTTCAGGGCTAACTTACAAGGAGTTCAAGAGTCGTTCTTAACTGTATGCCTAAATATAGCATGCTGCGACACAGTTAAGGAACTTGAAAATTGAATTGTGAAAGAATTGTTCTCTTACTACACAGTTTAAGTGAATGGATGTGATGGTAAATATAATATTTAAGTAAGGGAAATATGTATCATGTTTTCAGATTCGTTTCCACAGCCTCTCAGTAGTGCAGGAAGATAACGTTTTGTTAAATATATGGGATTTCTGTAGTAAAACATTTTGTCAGTTAACTTGAAATTCAGTTTTACATAGATTGACTTAATCCAGAGCAAAGTTATTTCAGAAGAAGCACTACAGAAACTTGTGCCTCTTGCAATAAATTGACTCCAGCTTTTCTGTAAGTAGAGTCCTAGATGGCTAGATAAAATACCTGGTTTCGACAGTGTCTTCTGAAGTTAGATTGGCAAGAAGAACAGATAGGTTGAACCTACTGCATGAAAACAATACTCTCTGATGCTGGCTAAAGAGTTTTGCTACAGGGTTTAACATGATGGTGACTTTTGGCTGTGCTTGGAAGGAAGTGAAGATTTTTTTGTTGTTGATGCCTGGTAATATTTGACATTCAGCATGCTTGATCTCTTTTGCATGGAAACTTGATTATAAATAATTTCTGTCTTAGTTCTTGGGCTGTTAAGAGAGTAACTTCACTTCTGTGTGTCAAGATATTTGTGTATACATTGGAACTTTACTGAGCATACAAAGATAGTGTGGTAACTACTGTAGTTTTAATTTAGCAACTTTAATGTAATATACTTAGAATTCCCTTTCTTGAGATTTTAATTAGTGATTTTTCATTCCTATTACTTTGTGAGAACCTAAAACAGAACTTTTTTAGAATGTGAAACTGATTGTCCAAAAATGCTGCCAATTGCACAAGTAAGGTGAAATGTAAACTTTTCTTCCTGAAATTTACAGGTTCAGGTGTTGTTTGTAACAACAGGAGATTTTAAAGTCTCAGAAATGAGATTTCAGTACTTGTTTTTATGTCAGGAGAGTTGGTGCTTCCTTGACTTCTTTAAGACTTAAAATCACAAAAGTTTCCCATAAGCTGTGTAGGAGACATAAAAACTTCAGGTGTTCACTTAAAAAAGGTATACTTTATATCTGTTATGTTGAGGGTAGCTTCAACTTGATATGAATGACCCTGAGCTGTAACTGAACCACCAGTTATTGTACCTCAGAGCTTTAGGAATGGAATGTGCTAATCTAGAGGGTAAAGTTTTCTGTTCCCCTAGAGGAAAGCATCCCTCCAGTGAGGTTTCAGGAGGCATTAGAACAACTTCAGCATTCCAGTTACTGTCTGCAGAGGGCTGAATGTCACCCGGTGAAGTAGGGGACTTTTCATAAGAAATGCTTGTTGATTTAAACCAACAAGCTTTTTGCTGCTGAAATTTTTATTTCTTTTTTAGAACAATGCTAAGACTGGCGCAAGATTTCTCCCTGCTGAGTTCCCTGTTGCTAGTCTTGTTCTGTCCCCAGAGCAATACTGCATTGGCATAGCTGGTCTGAGCACTTCCCAACTATAGCGAGCAATGCAGTGCACATCTTGTGTGCCCTCGATTTTTGACACAGTCTCATCTCAGTGGAAATGTAATTGTAATATTAGTGATATGAGAGATGCAATATAAATAGCAATGCAGTCAGATTACCTGGAGCTCTGTATGCAGGATTTTTGATTTTGTGATAGAGATGCGCTTTGAATGGAAATCATCACACTAAATTTTGCTTGGTTTAATTTTTACTGTGTCATGTCGTGAAACAGGTACTTCTTACTACATAGAAATGAACACATAAATGTGTGACTAGCATTAATAAATCTGTCTTTCATAAACATGAGGTTGTATGTTAATCTGTGAGCTGTTATGTCTGTATGTTAATTCTTGTGAGCTCGAAGAACAAACCTCAGTGTTTAGGGGTAACAGAGTGTTTTGTTTCTAGTGAAGTTTGGTAGACTTTCTCTGTTGAGTATTACCTGCTCACTGATACTTCTGCTAGATATAAGGGAAAATCATTTAACAGTGATTCTGACTTTATAAGTAATATTTTTAAACCATCCTGAATACAGAAGAAACTGCTTTGTATTCCAGTTTGGAACACAATTAAACCATATCTATATTTGAATGTAGAAACAGACCCTTGATTAACCAATACATTGCTGGAAGCCTTGGCAACATGGCTCAAAACCTACAGTATGTTTCCTATTTTAAAGACGGGAGAAGGTGGTAAAAGTTCTGGATGTGTTAACTTGAAAGAAAGACAACCTTAGTTGTGTGTGATGCCGAGGAATTCACTCAGAGAAAAGTAATGCTGTTGTTTTGGAGGCACGGGATGTTAGGGTTTTTTGTTTTGTTTGCTTTCTGGCTGTTTTTTGGAGAAAGGCTTACTTCTGTTATAGTTATTCTGAATTGCCCTTGGAGACATAGACTCTTTGCCTCCATTCACTTATGTACAAGGATAATAAGCTTGTGATCTCACACGGTACTGCTGGGATAGATGTACATAAGTGAAGTAAAACTGCCAGAAGACAAAAATCAACTAATTATAACAAAAACCTATTGTGATAACTTAAAAGGCATTTTAAGTTAGAAATTGTCAGAACTACCATTAGAAATGTTAACGGTAGTAGCACTAAAAAATGTTTATGTATCACACTAGACACACTGTTTTAATAAACTGAGAATTCTGGCAGATATTAGAGACTCTGCAGTAACTGATTTAAAGCATTGTCATTTTGAATTGTATTTAAGGGAAGTTTAAAGTCTCCTAGTAATGTTCTTTATTTTCCATAAATTCCATCTAATAAGTAGTAGTGTATAGTTCCCTTGCTGAAGATATCTCAGAAAAAGTAATCCATGCAAAGGCTATTTTTTTGCCTTCTCTTTGCTGCATGTTCACTAGCAAGTAAAAAACCCAAGAAATAAACAACAACAAAAAGGAAAAAATTAAGAAACCTAAACACACATTTGTTCTTAATCATACTTGTTGACAAATTAAGGAGTGAAAAATATCTGTGTTTAGGTTCTATTAGGAACAGTCAGAACAAAATCTATACCAATTTTTGAGTGGTAACAGTCATGGAGGGAATAAATTTTAGTTTAATGGTCTGAGATGACAAAAGAACCAAGACACAGCTACAAGTGGTGGTCTTGCATGACCTTCATTTTCCATGACCTTGAAGTTTTGAGTCCCTCTAACTTTTGCTGCAAGAAGAGTAGAACAGGTTACCAGCAGCTTTGGTTTTATACTGTATGGTACGCTTATGTGATACAATGGGGAAGGAAAAACAAATAATAATCAGCTTCCATTTTATTCTGCTTTAAAGTGTGACAATTTTTTTAATTCTTTCAGTGTTTGGCAGAATATATTTGTTTCCCTGTGAGCCATACATTTCCCTTCCTCATCTGTTATTGGTTGGGATTTGATAGTAAGCACAGAAACTTTGTTATCTTTGGTATGGGGGGAGAGTTGGTCCCTGGCTATAGGGATCATTTAATTGAGTTTGACTTAGTATTTGTTTCAGAGCAGATATCACTTGATATTATCTTAGAAGCTGTTAAAATTCACTGTACATCAGAGATAACATGGCGTATAACTTGAGATTTTTCTGGATCTTTTTTGACTTCTGTTACAAGTGCAGGAGTAAAACTAGATGGCTCTTGTGTGTGGCTATTTAGTGAGACTGATTTAATCTCCTGGAAGACATCTGTAAAGGATTTTTCAAATTGTTCTGTTCCCTTCCTTTTTTAGAAAGCTGTTTTCTATAACTTGGTAACAATTTTTTGGAGCCATATTCAGATAAAGCAAGATCTAGAATTTTCTTGTGAGTGGTTTAGAGATAAGTCACCTCTGATTTGCAGGGGCTGTCCTAGCTAGAAATTTGTGGAGCAGGTGGTTTGTTGATTCTTTTTTTTTAACATCCTTAACATTGACTGTATAAAATATTGTAAAGAAATCATACTTTTACTCAAATCTGAATTTGCCACACATTGTATGTGTACAAAAAAAGGCACATGTACAGCTTTGTATAGCCAAAATAATTGTTATTACAGAGGTTTTACTGAACTATTAAGCCAGCTACAGTTGAAACTGGTGTCTGTGCAGGCCAGCTTGAAAGGCTGTGTATTAATGCTTGCAAACTATATCTAGCAGTGTCTTTAAGAAGTGTAACTAGTAGCTAAAGTTTTGGTCTTTTATGCTTAAGACAACTTAACTGTGATCCCCTCTGTTTTGAAGCAAAGTGTGATGGACATAGATGACATATAACCGTAACAGAGCTGTCAGAGAAGAGCAAACTAAAGACATGTGGATGTCTTGCACATAAGAACTTGCATGATGTTTCATCTTCAAAAACTGTAGAGTAACTTGCATCTCTGTGTTTACATAAGCAGACCTGTGTTCAACTTAAGGTACATTTTGCTTCCAGAGCTTTTAGAACTTAATTGTTCACTGGAAGAATGCTGGTTTTCCTTCATATAACATAGACCATGCAGCATTCTTAAAGGTTCTGCACATTCTGGCCCCCATCCATCACGGTACTTAAACCATGAGTAGCCCTATTAAAGTTGATAGAATTACTCATGTGCTTAAAATTAAACATGTGCTTAAGTGCTTTGATGGATTAAAGCCAAAGTTGTCAGCACCTTGCTTTGTTATGTGCTGTCTTACACCTGCCTCTCTGTGCATTAGCCTGGATCGTTAAGGGACAGATTTTCATATTTACTCATTCCAATATTTAGTTACTCTATGTTTTAAAAATGCAGTTTACATGCACGGTCATAGTAAATTCATGTGCTATCTGGAAGTGTAAATACACAACTGCAACTCCTGAAGTCCAATAGTACTTGAGAATTTCAGAGGAGGTTTTTTTCTGGGTGTTTCAGTGGGAATACAGTGTGCTAATTGTTTACATGGAAACATGGCATCTATAACATTTTCCACAAAATTAGCTTTCTACTGAAATTGCCTTTTTTTTTTTCTTTAACAACTAAAGTGTATGTCCCCATTAAGCAAGAAGGTAACTATTTCAGTTGTTCTCTTAGTGAATTTGGAAAACTGTTACCACATGTAAAGCTTTTTGCATATTTTAGTAGCCCTTAGTCATATTGAATGAAGATGTTGGAAATGTGGAGTGATAATAAATGTAGGTAATTCAAATAAAAGTTACAGTGGACGCTTGTAGAAAACGTTTTGGAGAATTTACCATGTTTCTGGTAGGAAATCACATTCTGTGAATTAGAGCCTTCTCCTTTTCTGTTTCTGTTGTGCTTTGTCTTTCTGACAGCTACATCTTACCTACTAACGCACAGGGGTTTGGGGGAAGAACCTTGCAGTTCGTCACTGTTAGAGGCAAGCACCTTCCGTATTGCCTGTCTACAGCATCACATGCCAGAAGTATTTGAGATAATAATGGAGATAATAATCACATGAAATATCAAGAGATTTTCAGGACGTAGCCAGCTGTGTACTTTTTTAGTTTTAAGTAGCAGTGAGGTCACTAACCATCATAGGAGCTATTGCTCTCCTCCTTTTACATGGTCTCTTGAAGAGCTTTGGGACATGATTGCCCTCTTTGGAAAATTTCATACCCGATCCTGGTTGAAGAAATTACTAGCATACAGACATTTACAAAACAGTGTCAGAGCAAATGAAACTCATATGGTGCTCATCAGATTGATGTTTCAAAGTTTAGACAAAAGTGCTTTGAAAATCCCTGAAAACTGGGATGAGACCGAGACTCCCAGTAATACTGCTATTACCTGGCTGCATTTTGAAGCAAAGTCTCAGTAGTTACAAGAACGAAGTGATGAACAACACAGCAGTTAACCCCAGTTTTAAAAGAAGGTGCTATTGATCCATGTATACTGCGGTGTATAGTCAGTATGTACTCACGCCACAGGTTTTTTTCTGGAAATGAAGAGACTGATAGACCCAGTCAGGTAACTGAGGCGGCCCTAGTAGACTGGCCCTGGTGTGAAGGATGGCTGTACAAGCAGAACTTGAGACAGCAGAGCGATGTCCTGAGAGGCGCTGTGAGCTGCATTTCAGTGCTGTTGCACTGTTGGATATGTTTCAAAAAGGTGACGGCCAACATTCGTGTTTCCTTTTTTTCTGTGTTAATAATGATTACATTCACAGTGCTTAAATACATAAATAAATAAGATCTTTGTGTTTCCTGACAGCAATTCAAAATTATTATCTCAAAATAGTGAATTGTACAAGGTAAGATGATTCAGCAAATTTGACTTGAGTCCTCCTGTTCCAGTGGTTCTGAGAGTGTCCTTCTGTTCCAGAAAATAATCACAAAGTGTACTCTGAAGGCTCTAGCCTTGTTAATTATTGTATCTGGTATCTAGAGAGAATAATAAATTTTTGAGGACACCTTTTATTGTAATACACTTAATTACCTTGTACTTTGAGCAAGAGAACAAAACTGGTGTGTTACCTGCTGTATGCATGCCTGAAGATCTAGAGACCACGTTTGCAATTTGCAAAGATATTTAATTGCACAGTATGAATTAAAGGACCTTTGTCAACCTCATAGATCACAGAGCTCTTTGTGAACACTTCTGTTTTCATTCCTTACCTAAACTATTGCTAGTTAATTAGCTGAGGTAAATGGAGCAGCATAAGCAGAGTTATGCTTCTTAATGTTGCATCTGTGATGGTCTCTTTGTGCCACTTACAGGTATATAGAGACTGTAAACCAGTTAAGCTGGTTTTATATAGGAATTCACAAAATCAAAGGGGAGGCCCAAGGTGGATTAAAGCCAGAATTGCATCTCTGTGCCACCTGGGCAGATTATATGACCAGGATGCCATGTGCCTGGGTTGTTAATGCCTACCAAAGGAGCTCTTAGGTGTGGGTCCAGCCACCCTCCAGGTTCCTTGAACTTCATCAAGAACCAAACCTACCTACAGCTAGTCTTTATATCAGATACATATTTGAGACAAAATAACCTGTTAACCTTTACACCTGGGATATCACAATGAGAACAAATGGAATAAAGCTAAACGTTCAGTTACTAGGTTTATATTTAGGCATGCTTTTTTTTAGAGTTTTGTCAGAATTCCATTATGGTACTATTCCTTAAAATAAGAAACAAGTCATACCCCTAGCCTCTAACACTTTAGTGTAAATAAGGGTCAAAAATATCATCGTCTGTCTTTTCACAGAGCTGTGATGTGGTTTTTGTCAATGCTTTAGTAGTTTGTATTTCTTGCCTTTTAACTTAGGGAGATTCCGTCATTCTGTAAATAGAAGATTTCTCTTTGCACTTACATTTCTTATCATATGTTCATCTGTCTGTGACCACATCATAAGATATGCCTATAACTCATGGAGGTAAATATTGTAATGTATTAAAAAAGGTAACAGTAAAGCAGTTACAGTGCTTTTTCCAATAGATCTGTAGATCTCATCACTTGTGTGTGTGAAAGTGATAATGCTTCAGGGGATAATGCACTGAATTCTTTCAAATAATTTAGATCACAGTTAGATCTGTGCAACATAATTAATTTTTAACTGTATTCCTAAACCAAAATATATAATAACAAAATTATTCAACTGTCGGGTTTTTGTCTTTCCAAAAGGTGTTGTTTACAGAGAAAGTAAATAGTCGATCCTCATAGCTGTTCTTTTTCTGTTAATAATATTATTATTGCTCCTCACAGTAAGTCATCTGTGGTAGCTGGATGGTAGAATTTGTTGTTACCCAGAATCTCAGGGAAATAAAACCAGGAGTCTTTAAAGTGAAGTAGATGTTGAAGGGAAAAGGTGGTGTAAGAGGAAGAGCATAGCATTAGGGAGGGGAAGCTACGCTTCCGCATCCAGCGGCAGTGAGAGTCTGTTTCTTTCAGTGAGATGCTTATTACACACATGATGAGTGTAACCAGCTCAGCAATGACTGTGTAGGTTACATTTTGTCAGCTAACTATGCCTTTGGATAACATTATTTTGTTTTACAAAGTGACAAGAGTTATCAAGAACAAAGTATTGGTGTGGTTAGAAAATCTTTCAGTTCTGCTGCAAGAACCCAACTAAATGATATTTCCTGTCAAAAACCATACAGAGTTAGTGCTGTGCAGCTGCTATGTGGTAGCTCCTACCCCATGGTACTGTGTGTACTTGTCCCTTTGGTTCTTGAACAGGACGAAATAGAAAAGCTCTTTGAAGTTGGCACAATTACTGAGATATCTCTGTGGTGTGATACAAATGAAGAGTTTGTAAAGGATTTTCTGTCGTTTTTGCTGTTGCGTTTTAGCAGTTTTGTCTGTAAAACTGGTACTTGGTTGTAGGTCTAAGAGAAATTATTTAAGCTTCTCTCTGAATACTCTAGACATCCATTTTCCCTGGTTTTCAAGTGCCTTTGTCTTGGTTTCTGCCCTGTTTGCCATTCTAGCTCTTATATTTTGAGGTAATTGCTGTGTTGTTCTGTTAGAAATAACCCAGGCTGCTAAACCAATTTTATCTTCCCGTTGAATTGTAAAAGTACCGCAGAATTTTTTTGTCATGTGAATTGGTAGCAAAATCTTAATTGAATTTCCTTGCTTGTGGTCTTATGTTTGAAGGTCTTGACTGTGCTGCCCTGTTTTTATGAGGTAGATTGATAGGTAGTGTTGTTTGTATTTTTGTTAACCTTCGTAAGTTGCAGTAAACAAATTTTAATGCAGATTTAATGGAGTGTTTATGAAATCCATGAGCGTGTTTCTCTGTATCATAGACACATATTTAGATGAATAGCTATGTTTAAAGCCCACGTGCCTGTGAGTGTATGACTGCCTGTCAAAGAACTGAGATATGTTTTGAAGTGAATTGCTTTCAATGTGTAATTGTGATGGGCTTTGGAAAGTAAGCAGAAAGAGGACAGCCTGTGGCTACTTCCCTGTGTGTTCAGGTTTACCTGAAAGCAAACTGAGATGCACTTGTGTTGAAATACAGCAATGTCATTTTCTCCTGTAAAAAGCCAGAAGGCAAGTGAATTGTTTAGTAAGATTTTTATTCTGGCTCTTACACTTGCAAATTGATTCACATAACTGGCACTGCTTTGCATGGGCAAAGGAAGCTTTTCACTAGGTAGGGTTGTTATGTCAGCTAGTTAAAGGATGAGTGAAGTCTGACAGTGCTTCAGAAATAAAGGTAATTTATGCATTATACTGATCACTGAAGTTGATAGGAGGCAGGCTGTTTACAACCTTGTAAAGAAGACAAAGGCTAATGCTCTGTATTTAATATTATGTGATTACATTTTAATATACCCTATTAAAATAGTGGGTATGCTCTCCAGGTATGTACATTTTGCAATACAAGTTTAAAGAGAAACTTTCTGGTTTTCTTACTTGCAACAGCATCCAGAGAAGTACAAAAAAATGAGGAACATAACGAATAAGAACATTTTAACATGATTTGAGGGGATTATTATGTATTACATAGCCAGTAATTTTTAAGTAGATGTGCTTGTGCTGCATGGTACACTCTGCCCATGCTGTTACATAGCTTCAGGATTCTAGACAGGCTCACTTGTGGTGACATAATATATAAACACCATTAAATTGCAAACCATTATGTGGCATTATTTATCATTCTAAGTCTGCATGTAGACGACCATGTGTTAAAAGACAAATTGAGTAGGAAAGTTACACCTGCAAAGAATTTTCTAATATTTTGTATTCACGTTTTATATATTCATGTTCCAGGGTATGTTCCTTTTTTAGGCCATATTCATTATGGGATTAATTGGCAATTATAATTTACCCTCATTAAAACTCTTTTCTGTTGCATATTATCTGATCAAAGTCTTCTTACTTTCACTCAAGCAATGCATCCCACAGCATTAAATTCATCTCTTCACAGTGTTCTTTGTGACACATGTAATGTTTGACTCCTAAAATATTCTCACATTTAAAGTGTGCAGTTTCCTGTATAACCAGGGAATTTGTCAGAGATGTGGGGAGGGTTTCCCCACTGACTTAGATAATTGTTATATGTTAAAATGATAGTGCTATATTATCGTAACTTCTTTTCCTTCTAAAGGAAAACAAATCAATTTTTTTGTTCTTTTGCACTTTGCACGCTTTGGATTTTTTCCTAGCTATCTTATTGAAGGTTTGTAGGGTTTGAGGAAACATATCACCTCATTGCTCTTCATAAAGTCTTTTTTTTCTGGAAAAAATAAGTAATATACCACATTATTTAAATTTAGTTCTTTACAGTTTTCTTTGATCTTGTTTGTATTCCTCCTATTGAACAGAACTTTTCAACAAGACATAATCTGTCAGTAGTAATATAGGAATTCAGATTTCTTTGCTTTCAGGAATTTAGATCAATGGCATAAAGGAGTCACAGAATTTATTAGTTCTTTTTTATTTTATTTTTCTCTCTTTTAATTTTAAATTCTTTCACATGTTTTGTTTTGACCTCATTTCACCACAAATTTTTTAAACTTTTCTACCTGTGAGATGTTTCTACTTGGTGAGCTGAATCCTTCTTCCTCTAGAGTGTTAAACTTCAAATATTTGTTCCAAGTTCCTAGTAGTGGTTACTCATATTATCTGGAAGGTAAACCAGAAATGAACATTAAAATTCAATTACTTTGCTTTCTGATAATCTGTTTGGTAATGTGTTTATTGAATAAGATTTGATAAAGTCTGACTAAAAATGTTGTCATTTTAATTGTAAAGCTCGGCCATAGATGCAGAAGTTCTTTACTGAATACTCATTAGGTTTGTTTTCAAGGAATATTTGATTTTCCTGACCTTTCCTGTCTTTTTAATTTCACGTTATTTGAATTAAAATGTCATCTTTTTTTACAGTACCTAAAATAGACTTTATTAGTTTTCCTGAAAGCTATGTGCAGCTTTGCTTTGGCCCATTTAAATATTGAAAACAGCAGGATTTGAGATTTTTCTTATAATCCTCAACTAATAGATTTTAATGCTTTGTTTGGCCTACCCTACACAGCCTAAGAAAAGTTTTAAACAGGATTAAAAATATGACCTTATTAACCCATGGCATCTAAAGATATAAAACAGACCTGCAGAGACACCAGTCATTCATTAGGTAGGATAACATGGTGCCATTCCCAATTTACTCCTCTGGTTCCAGAGGAAAACATTTTGGGAACCTAGCCTTTTTTGCTTTTGTAGTTTTTGCCATTGTGCCAGCACCTGGGAACAAGAAAGAAGAAAGCAAGAATCTGTTTTTAAATTGAATATTCAGCCTTTGTATTTGGGGAAAATAAAGTTCAATTACTTTTGGAAATTTAAAGTGCAAACTGGCTGGGATTTCTCAAAAACAATTCTGTCAGAGGTGGTGGGGTTTTGCTTTTGTCTACTGCACTGCATTAGTCCCTGAGTAAAATTAGTTTCACCTTGCTTATTTTGAGAGAAGTTACAGTTGTATGTAAGCTGTTGATTGATTAACGTGTTGAGTTCCAGAAGAAAGTATCTCATTGTCATGGAAAATTTATGCTTAGTAAACATTACAAAACACAAAATGACATGATACATTCATTGCTGTGTAATAAGATTCCTTGTTTACCAGACATGCTATAGGGCCATGGCAACAAAACCAGAAATAGGAACTATGAGTATTCTTGTTGTAAAGATGATGATGGTTATTGAACAGTTTGTTAATTGCTGGAGTTTTATGTCACTTCATATTCATTATCACTTTGCAGTGCTGCTAGTAACATGAGGGTCAGTGATAAGGTGTAAATGTGAAACTTAGGCTGAAACCTGTAATAAAAATAGTGTTTTACTGTATGGTATGGAAGTGTCAAGTAAATGTGCACTAAGCTGATGCTTTGATGCTGTGAGTGTTCCAGGAGACAGAACAGAGCTACAGTTTGCTTAAAAGAAAATTTAAAACAATCAGAAAAGTCTTAAACTTTTGTCTAATGATGTTCCAAAGCAAAGTAAAATGACAGTATTATTTCTTTACTGAATTCTTTAAAAACACTGCTGTCTTGGTTCAGCCTACCAGTTGCCCTTTTGATCTCAATGATCTGGATACTTGTTCATTAAGTTCAAGACTCAGCTGAAAACTGGGTGCAAACTCTAGCCAGACAAATTGCTTAGGTAAACATTTCCTGCTTTCATACCATTATTTCCATTTTTTTAAATTAAAAAAACCCATCAATTTAAAAAATCCGAAAGTGGCTGGTATTTGGCAACCAAATGTACAGTATTTGTACACCTACTATAAGTCTTTTTGGTTTTGTGGAATGGGAAGTTTCTTAAGACCTGGGGCAATAGAAAGCATTGAAGATGGGAAGGAAGAAAGTGAAAAGGCCTCAGTTTTTCCTCTCTTTTCCAGTCTTATTTATTTCCCTTAGTTCAGTGCTTTGGCCTTTCTTGGCTAACTGCCTTGTTCCCATCAGCATTGCCAAATCTCTAAAGCAAAAAAATGTTAGTCTGCAGCACTAAGGTGGTCTGTAGGTAGATCATGAATTTCAGGGGAAACCAAAAATTTCTGTCTGATTATTCATAATCTCATTTTTTTCTCTACATCAAGCTTCAGTGACCTTCCTCACTCAACCCCAAGGTTAGGGGTATATATGCAGTGCTCGGTGATGAGGAGTTGATGTTTAGAAATAATCATGTTTCTGTTTGGTAGAGTTTCTGCTCATGATTCAGACATGTTCTCTACACAGCTAAGTCATCCCAAACAAGATAATTTGATGCTGCTGTTTGCTTTCCACCTGTAAGAGCTATGTTTGCATTGCAGTTACGCTTTCACAGCTGTAGCATGTATAGTTAAGATCCTCCACATCTATATGTAAAAGGCAGCATAACGTGTGGCTGGCGTGGTGCTGATTTCCTTGACTGTCTTTTATAATATTTGCATTAATGTTTCAGTTAATAACCAAAATTCCCACCACTCTTGGATGTCTGCACCTGCCATGTTACTTAAGCAATACTTTTTTTTCCCCTGTTTTCTTCTGCATTCTTGATTGGTGAATGTGCTTTCAGTTTCATTTTGGTTGTTGATTGTAAATAATGATAAAAAGGATAAAGTGATAAAAAGCATTTGCAAAATGAGTACTTGAAGGTTTTCCAGCTGGTCTGTAAGCTGAATGTGTCATTGCTACCTTTTAAAGGGTGAAAAGAAAACATAGTGTTGATATTTTAAAGTCTCTGATAAATTCTACTGGAAAATGTTATTTTCAACATGAAACAAAATTTAAATTAGTTGGTATAAATATTCGGATAATGAAAGTGTTCTGTAAAAATAGTTTAGTGAAGATTAAAAGGTCACTTAGACAATTTAGCTGGAGTTTTTTTAGTAATTACATGGCTAACTTCGTTTACCTCAAAGTAGTAATTTTATGCTGTGTATGGCAAGAAATTAATGTAGAACTTTTGTCATAGTGCATTACAATTAAGTTACACTTTGCAGACTCAGTACTAGTAGTAATAACCTTTAGGATACTGATTCTTGGTTATACCAAATGTTTCATCATGCATTTCATTTGACTGTACTATTTAACATTGAAAATAACTGTTGTCAGATTTTACATAGAAGACAATATACTGCAGTAGAGGCAATGATTTACACTATGGTTTGCTTGAGACTGTTACACTTTTAATAAAGCTCCTGTTAATGCCAAATCATAATGCTTGTATAGAACATTCCAAGTGGTTTTCTAGCCTACTCTTGTGCTTGTAGCTAAAAGGTAATTTTACATACTTGGATTAGATTAGTCCTTTATTATTTATTATGTTAGTTTGACTGTCTCTATCAGGTTGAGTTCTCTGCTCTAGTTTTTTTCAGCTATGACATCGGGTTTGTGCTTCAAATTTTTGTACTTTGAGTTTCTTTGATCTCTTTTCATTTGTTTTGGTGTTTAATAACTTTGACTTTTTTTCTTCCTCAGTTTATTCCCAGATTATGCCTCTTTAAGTAACTTCCATGTACATCTAGTACTTTGCATTTAAATGGATCGAAATGTGTTTGATTTTGCAGAATATCTTAGTCCCAGTCTTAAGACTCCAGTAAATTTTTACTTAATTAGATAGTGATTTTTGGATACAAATGAGTATTTACTGTTTAAGTAGAAAAGTTAGGAGATATTTAATGAAGTCTGTCTACAAAAGTATTGTGTGACTAAGAGCACTTCAGCCACTAGTGGCAATAGTTTCCATAGAATACTTTTCAAGTTCATAGTCTGTTTCAAAAAGATACTCTGCTTTTAGGGTTTATAAATTTAATCATGTACTTTTTTTTTATTACAGGGAGAAGAAGATGAAAATTCAAGATATTAAAAACAATATTAAAGAAGCTATAGAGGTAAACTTATGAGCTATTGTATTTAATTATTCAAGGCTAGCTATTTAGACACTCTCTACAATATTTTATTTTATTTCTTTGCAGACAATAGTGACAGCAATGGGCAATTTGGCACCTCCAGTTGAACTAGCCAATCCAGAGAACCAGTTTCGAATCGACTACATCTTAAATTTAGCTAACCAGATAGACTTTGATTTCCCACCGGTAAGTAAACAATCCCAGTCGACTGCAAATTGTTATATTTCACTGCACTATAGTAAATATTTACAAAAAACAGTGAGCTGCATTTTAGGAGTTGCTACAGTAGATGACTTTGGTCAGTGCTAATCAAATAAAGTGTACAGCAACACAGAATATTCAGGCTAAATCTTTATGAACACAGAGACCCGTGTCTGCTCTCTCGTGCTCCACTGAAATAACCAGCTACAGAGTTAAGATGGACAGTGCTGGCAGTAAAGTGTGGATATTGCTGGGAAGTGTCCTGCTCAAAAGGAACAAAGATATGCACAGCAGTCTGTTGATGATTAGCTGGCATTTAGTGATCCTGTATTTCTCTCTTTTGGAAGAATAGTGGAATTTTCTTGCTGATTCAGACATGTTCTCTGACAGCTGTGTCAGCCAGGCTTTCTGCAAAGGCTCCACACTCTACGTCCTTGCCCCAGCCCTCCCAGTCCTAGTTAATCATTCAGAATGCCAACAGTCCCAGAGAAAATGCAGAAAGCATAATTATTTGGTTGATGGTATAACTTTGTGCCCACACACTGTGATTAGTTTTCTACCATGTCTCAGCCAGGTTAGGAGCAGAAGCCCATGAAAATACAGTAGACAAACACTGAACTCTTAAATACTGAGAAGACATTTTTACTAATTACCACAAAGTACCTTGTATCTGCAGTAATACAGGAGTGTTTCAAAGCTCATATTCTTTCTCTATGCACTGTTCCAGAGGACTGAGGGTAGGAACTATGATGATGTATCAAAACTATGATCCATTTACACCAGAATTTTGTATCCAGTAGTAGTCAGTCCCAGATGCTTGGAAGGAAAGTGCAAGTGCAAAGAGTAGTAAGATGTGGGATAGTTTGCATCACAGCAAAGTTTTCGTAACTCTTGATTTGTAAACATTATAGAACAAATCTGTGAAACCAGTGACAGTTACCTTTTGCAACTTGCCGCTTCTGGGAATTTCTCTGCTTTGGTCAGCTTTTATTAAAAGAGAAAATCAAGCAATCAAAACCACATACTTTGTGTACAAAGCAGAAGTCACGTGCTATTAAGAAGTAATTGGAAATACTGACACTGTACTATTCGTCAGTAACTTTCAAAGTTCAGCAGACACAGACAGGTTGATGTAGAGGGGCAGATATGATTTTTCTCTAACGCATAAGCTGTAATAATATTGATTTTATCTTTAATAACATTTGTTATTTGAGGGGTTTTTTACTTGACATCTTTTTAATTTTGATACTTGTCAAATGCTGTCCATAGGAATGTTCGTTCCCTCCATGTATTATCTGTCCTGCTAAGGAGACAAAAATATTCATTGTTTGATGATAGTTTTAGGACAATTTTTGAAGAAGACAGTGACTCCTTACTCCACCCTGTGTGCTCTTGAGCTGGCTGTGTGCCCGCAGCTCTCCATTGTTTTGTGATAGTTCAGGTCGTGATTTGTAACAATGCTATAAGAAGTTCCTGTGACCTACCTTGTACTGAAATACTTGATTTTTCTCTCTCTTCTATCTCAGAGTGATTTTTGTTTTTTTTCCTTTCATTCAATTGGAATCCAGTATTTTATCTCTCTATCTATTTATTTATTTATTTAATGATTGTGGAGTTTTTTCCTTTCCTCTTAAATCAAAGGAGAATTGTGTAGTGGTAAATGAATAACCCAAATACATGTGTTACATAACTGTTTTTTATATAAAAAAACTTAATACTTATTATGTGTTATCTCTGGTAGGGTACATATTAGCAAGCCCTTGATATCTAAAGCAGCAGAAATTACCTACCAAGTCCATAAGTACTTTCATGATTAGTGACTAGTCTTTGTGTTGGATGACACACAACTGTAGGAACAGCAGTGCTCCAATAGAACTAGTTTTTCTTCTCTAAGCAAAGGTATTGTGTTAAATTTTTACGCCCTGAGCCTACAGAGATTTAGACCTGTGCATAACTTGGAGCTAGTAACTACCTTCATTGTCATGATTAACTGTTTCATATGTAAATGTTTGTAGGGTTGAGGTTTTTAATTGAGTATATATTAGATCTCATTTTTAAGGAATATTGTTGGCTCCTGCTGCCCTTGGTGATTAAATAAGCTTATATGTATCCAAGTTCAGAGTTTGTCTGAATGTAGGTTTATAGTCCTTTGATACCCGAAAAACTGAACCTGGATTTTAATTGCGTATTTTAAATCAAGTTAAGTCCCTAGGTGCCAGTTCTCAGTAGGTAGTATCAGAAATACCTGATCCTTGGGTACCTCTGTAAAAATAATTTTGACTTTATTACAGTTTGATTAAAAGTACTTTGAAGAAAACAGTTTTCTGTAAGTGGAAAGGATAGCCTTATGCTAGTGATGCTTTAGATCTGACTTACAGAAAATTGTGCCATTTGTGTCAAGCATATTGTGTTGAATTAAAAACCAGAAAAGATCCAACAACTAAAGTTAAAAATAATGTTAGTACAGTGCAATGCTTCGTTATGTTTTCAGTTTCATAAAGAAACCTAAAACAATGTGACTGAAGTGAATTGATAAAAGCTAGCAACATAACCACGTTGAAAACCTGTGAAGAACCCTAATTTGTAATACTCTAGGCAAAACAACTGAGTAGTAAGTTCATGTTTTTCTCTGAAGTGTTTTCTGCCTTAGCTCATTGTGGAGTTCTAAAATAGCTTGAGGACATAATACCTCCATGGGTAATGGAGTGCTGTTCTGATTTAGTTTTGCAAAATACTTTGCTTCTTTTGAGGGTAAAATAAAATCTTTATTATTAGACTTGTTGCATAGCCTTTTCTTAGAGCAAAGCAGAATGGCAATCACAGAAGTCTAATTAGGACCATGTAAACTATTGTTCATAAATATGAACAGCACTGATAAATATTGTGTGTAGTATTCTGTTTGCACCATTGGGAAACATATTCTTGCTAAAATAACAGGAGATTAAATGACTAAGTCTGGTAAAAAAAGTTTAGCCCTGCTAGTTTGAAGGAACACTGAGAGTAACATAGAGACCATGCGTTCTGTAGAGAAGTACTGAATGCAGAACTGCATTTATTCTAAAACATTAGAGTACTAATGACCATTGTCACTGCCTTTATTCAAATTGGGATTTTACCGTGCAATTAAATTGTCACTGGCCATTTTCTCGTCCCTTTCTTTTTGCTTTTTTAGAAAAGGAAAGGAAATACTCATGTTCTATGAACAATTTGCTTTCTGTGCTCAATCAGTTTGAACCAACCTGCTAAATAAAACCTGTTTATTTTGGGTTACGGTCCCTTTATAATTCTGGCTTTCATGAAATAGCCAAAATAGCAGAACTGTGTTTTCAACTGCATACTTCTAATTGATCTAGACTCAGCTGAGGAAGATGTCTCTTGAAAATACCATAAGGACTTCAGAAAGATTGTATTCAAAAAAGTAGTAAAATCGGAATATTACATATTGAAATGCAAAATAACCGAGAAATCAATCACTGCAGCCTGTGTCTCCCTGGGTCTAGGAAATACATGTTTAGAAGAGACGTGATAATTTTTAGGGTATTGGTGAAATTGTCCACAGGTTTTTTGATCCCAGTTTATTTTTTATTACACTGCTTCATTGTGGTTATTTTGAATCTCCCACTACCAGTGCTGATGAATAGTTTTATTATGGTTTCTGAGTGATGTCTCTGAGGCTGAGCTTTACCACATGCTGGCTTCGGCCTCAAAGCCAGCTTAGCGTCCCCTTTGCCCACAGCCATCCCTTCCCTCTCCTTCACACCATGATGTGCCACCCTCATTAGTGCCAAGAAAACCTCCCATCAGGTCCCCAGCATAAATCAGACCATTGAACCGATCCAGGTTAAAAATAACCCTGGTAACCCTTACTTCTTCTCTCTTCTATTTTGGAGACGTTATTTTTAACAGGGATCGGTTTTGAGGGCTGGTTTACAACATGGCACGTAAGCAGGGTGATATAAATGAGGTGGTACAAATTGTGTAATACATTAATGCACAGCAGGGTCAGAGGTGGGGATAAGAGTCCTTAATATGGTTTTGAAACCAAATCTTCAAGAAGGTTACAAGAAAATATAGTCTGAGTAACAAAAGATAGGAAATAGGATCTCTCTGCTGCCAAAAGTGTTCTTTAATTATGTAAGCAACAGAACAAAATTATCTGTCCCAGTAGATAATCACCCTGATGTGTATAATGATAGATATATTATTATTCCTGTCTAAATACATCATGGAAGAAGAAGAGAGCTCTTCTGGTTTGACAGCATCACTAGCTTTATAATGTAATGACAAACATAGCCTTATGGGAAATGTCCCCAGTTAGAGTGAATATCTCAAATATCATAGATTTTGGGATGTGAAAGTAGGCAAAACATTTTCTCTTGTGGTTATACCCATGGGAAGCTGGGAAAGGTAGGAGTAAGAGCCCAATTTCTAGTTAACTGGATAATATTGTATGCAGTTTGCTTAGCTATGAGAGCAAGAGCATTTGAGGCTCTTACTTTTTCTTATCCAGACAGACTCTCTTTATGATTCTGAGCAAGTCATCTCAGTGTCCTATATACTCTTTTTTAAAAAATGCCCCATATATCTTCTTATCTCTAAAATAGTGATAATATATGTATTTAGGAGATGCATCTTGAGGTGCAAAACTGTTAGAAAATGAAGATCTGCGAAGTATTTACACCTCAAGAATGTTAATGTTGTTAACAAAAAGGAATGGGGAGTATTACACACAGTATCAGCAGAGTGATGTGGTACTAGATCCTCTGAAATAAACTTTCCTTAGTGTTTTTAAATCTCCATTATCTTATCTATACAGAGCAGCTCCTTCTAAATGGACTATTAGATAATCTAATTAGTTTACCTGATTAAAGTTTAACAGGACTTAAATAAGGCTAGTTTCCCTTTCCTTTAATAGCAGAAATAAATTCTTGAATACACATTAATTAGAGAGTTCTTGTGAAGCTTTCTTTTGGTATAGGGACTCTGAGGTAGGCAGCCACTTGTCTTCATTTCTGTTTCTCATAAATAAAACATGTACTTTTTGCTACACCTGATCCAATTCTTAAATGTGACAGCATCTGTAGGAGCAACTCTTGTCCCACCCTCTGGTAATCCAGATTTTATTGCCAGTAACAGCAATTTCTGACTGCAGTGAAAATGGGGATGCTATTACTTCTTCAGTTTGTTGCATGCAGTAAAATACAACATATTCTGTGCATAAAGTAAAGATATTTTTGGCTAGGAAACTAAAGGAGTGTGCCCTTTAAATCTTGCAATGCTTTCACTGAGTTGTTCATGTAGTTCTGTTTAAGTACCATGAGGTATTTCCTTAAATTGGAGACTCTACAGTCCAGGACTTAAGACAGTGGAGATTATCTATGTCTCTTTCCTGTGGGGCAGTTGTTTTTATAGTACCAAAAAAACCCCTATCTTTTCCTTTGTTATCAATTTATTTGCATTTGAAGTAAATTCTAATGCTCATTCTGCACTTGTAAATTCCCTCCGTACCATATTTACAGGTTCGTAAGTTTGTATTAAGAAATTCATTTGGAGAAATTGTGACTTAATTTCTTGTTAGATGGTCTTTGTTTTTTTTTTCAGAGCAGTCTTAAAGAACAAGAACAGATTAATTAAATTTATGTTGAAATAGAAGAGCTGTCATCTGAATTAAACAGGAAATAGGCATAAATTTAATATAGACATTCTTAGGCTTTTTCTGGTTTTAATCACAGTAATAGAGTATCACAAAATGATGGTGTACACGTAGTTGAGGTAAAATTGTATCTGTTAGCCTACTTGGTATTGCAATGGCTTGAGAAGGTTTTCTGTGAGAGACTGTATGAAGACTAAGCAACATGTAAATGTGATAATTGCCCTATAGACATGCATTTTGGCTGTACAACAAAAAGTGATGATAAACATGCTTCTAAAAAATGGTGATTTTTTTGTATTTTTATTTCATTTACGTTTTCAGGTGAGTAAAGGATGAATTTAAATGAGCATGGAAGTAACTAAAAAGAAAGCAATGATGTATCTTACATTTTGATTCTGTGGAATAATCTTTGCTGTTTTTACACAGTGCTAAATTTCAACTTTTTTTAATTACTCCAGTACCAAATACAATATACTGTGGTATCGGTACGTTTGTACAGTTATTTTTTTAAGTACAGCCATCTGTGAATTCCCAACAGGGAGACTTCACAGGGAGTGTGCTGTTAGTTTCTGAAGTTATGATGGAATTTTAAAAACATGTCAGGTTCCAAATCATGAGAGAGATCCACAAGCAGAGGCCTTTTCCCTTGTCAGACTTGAATGAAAGTTGGCAAGAGCTCATGTGGGAATGAAGGTGTGTGGATGAACAGGTATTTGTCTGTTTGCTGTGTGCATGACTCCAAGTTTTGATCTTTCCAGAGACCTGTTGTGCCCAGAGATGTTAAGTGTGTTGTGTTTTTTAAATGCAAGCACCTCTTCTTAGAGTCCTGCCAATCAGAGAACCGGCAAGTTATCGGTTTTCAGTTTGTCTTTGGAGAGTATGTGACTGTTTCAGTAAAATTTCTGAATAAGATTTCTTAAACTCCCAGGAAACTGTATTGCATTTTACTCTTAAAAAAAATCCCAGTAAATAAACAGAACTGTTAATTTACTTTAAGAGTACGTAAACTGACTTCTCTAAGACAGATTCTCTTCCTCAGAAAAATTGTAAGATGATTAGTGTTCTGTCCTTGGAATTTGTCTGTGTTTAAAATGAGGAGAAACTATTGTATCTTTTACCCTTTTGTGTTGGTGGAAGTTTCTGGAAAAAATAGGCTTTTCGTTTCTAACCTGAAAGAGGACAGCAAAGTTGCAGTATGGTCCCAGGTTCAAGCCATTATTTGAAATGACTTTTTTTTTCTCAGCACTTTGTAAGGTAATAAGGTCGTTTGAATTGACTATCTGCTTTAAGTGTATTGTATATTCATTACACAAAAAGCAACTAAATGACATAGTATGAAAGACATTTTCCAAACTCTAATTTAAGACTCAAAGGAAATTTCTCAGTTTTATTAAAACTTCCTTCTTAGCCAGAGATATACAAAAATAGCTGATGGTTGAAATACCTCTATGCCCACTCTGCTGCCCCAAGAGAGAGTTAGAATGGTGTAGCAGACTTCTTTGTCAGCTTTTTATGCAATTGGTAAGTTTAATCCATTTGTGAATTACCTTCTTTCCATGTGTGAGTATACTCTGACGAAGCAGAAAAACATTCATTACGTGGTTTAAAATTGTAGAGGAATCTTGACGAAATGGGGAGTAGGATCCACATCTGCCAACTTCCATTGTAGTGCTCTCCCCAAAAGTGAGTAGTTCTTCCCTAATGTACATTATGTGCTTTACATTGGAATTATGTGAAAAATTATTAAATCTGACAAGTGTTCTAAGTTACCAATGGATTAAACTTCTGTGATGATACTATGCTAGTGAGGCCTTTTAACTAAAGGGACTTTGTAGATTATTGGTATTGTATGTTGACATATCTCTCAGATATGGTGGTGTTTTGAAATTCTTAAGGAAAAAAGAAAAGTTCAAACTTTATGGGAGTATCTTAAATGAAATTCCCTTTGCCATTGTCCCATGGCTATGTGCAGTTTAATTTGCTACTAGAAATGTGAAGATACCGTAAGCAGAAGCCCAAAGTAGTTCATCATCATTCTTATTTTCTACACACAAAAAATTATTGATAGTGAGACTGAATCTTTGCTGAAAATATTTCTGACTCAGTTATGGGAAGTGCTGTGTACTCTGGCCTCTCCCAAAGTTTTGTATTCAGCTCTGGATACGTGCCAGTAACTGGAGAATATCTTCAACTATTTGTAGGTATGCGTTTCCTTTGTGATATCATCAGCATATTTTCCCTAAAATAGCAAGCAATAATTAACACTTGTTCACACCATTAGGAATGCAGATGTTTCCCTGTTCAAGTAAATGACTTATTAAACTGTCTGATTTGACAAATTTAACACATTCTAGTATCCCTGCCCAAACATAGAAAACTACACAATGCCATCCGTTTCCTCTGCTTGGCCTTACAGTCAATAGTAATCACTTGATTTCAGACATGAGCAGTGAAAAATAAATCAATTTATTGTGTATTTACCTATCCTGGAAGGAGACAGTCAAGCAGTTCATCTTGGAGTGCTCCCTGTTGCCCTGCTGTCCTGTAACCAGTCTGTTCTAATGTGGTCCATTAGTGGAATGTAGCAAAAGTGCTTGACTGCCATGAAAGTCCGTGTGCCCCCACCTTACAGAGCAGGCTTGTAAAGGAGTCTGAAACCAATAGTGAGTGTTATTTTTAAGAGCTGAATACATGGGGAAGCAAATATCCTCCAAGATAGATTTTTACAGTTAGAAGTTGGGTTTGGTTTGACCTTTAAACATTAGGTTTATAAGTGAATGACCTATTTAAAAAACTCTTATTATGAAATAACAACTCTATGGGACAGTGAACTTTGCTCAGGAATTGAATCCCAGTTTTAACCACAATGTTGTGTAATGGTTGTACACACCTTTTAATAGGTAAGGTTTTTTTCAATGACATTGACTTCTGCTGGAATTAAACAGTAAATAAGCTGTTCTAATGACAGATCCACCCTATATTATATTTTACAAAGAAAAGGTAATGTTGCATGTCCATGCTAAGTTTCCTGTGAACATGGTATCAGTGTCAGTAACTGTGCCAGTGTTTTTCTTTGCCAGCATCCTAATGTCTATAAAACATTGCTTCATAATTTTTTTTGAAGTCTCTGGAGTATTTATATATCTGGAAGGAATAAAACCTTGTAGACAGTATGTCCAGTTTTCTCTTTCATTTTCTACTAATACTTTATCTCTCCAAAGCTGATCTTGGTTCCTATATTTTTTTCCCAGGCCTTGAGTTTGTCTCTTGAGGATTTTTTTTTTTAACAACCAAAATGCTCAACCTTCAAGTTTTTTAACACTTTCTCTGGTTTGACTTTCAATAAAACCACTGTTTACCTGCTGCCACTTCCTGAATTTCCTGAAATTCACTTAATATGCAGACTCTGTAATGTCCCTTTTCTAACCAGAATTGTCAGTAAATTCTTTCAGGAACAAAGTACTGTTTTTAAAGCATCTCTTTTACAAGATGATTTCCACTGATAGGTTTTTTGCTCTAGAGGTCTTGTGTAGATTCCAGTAAGTAAATACAAGTGATTTACAAATGTTGCCTATTGAATTATTGTATTGAGAAACTTTCAGCAGGTGGAGAAAGTATCATCTAATTCTTTTCTCGTAACTTTGATATTAATTGCTGTGTTACAGTATGATGAGAGGTGAGGCTTCCTCACCATCAGCAAGTCATGGTCCTTGATACTTCAGTTACCTAAGTAAGATCAGAGAAGGTTTACCCAGACGGGATTTTCTCAGAGTTTTTAATATCTTCACAGAAGCATAGCCTGTTAGAGATTGTGCCCAGAATTCAGACTGTGCCTCTGCTGAGCCTGAACACATCCAAAGTCAAGCCCTGTTTGTTCTGTTCAGATTTGTGTTACATTGGCATTGTTTTCCTGAGATGATCTGCACTAGGGTTTCTCCCTCTTGGGTTATGTTAGCGCTTTGAAAAGTGTAAAATCTGGTCTGGTGGTAAATAAATGCTACAATCTTGACATAATTCTTAGGAAGAATTCATTTCTCACCTTCCTTGGCGATGCCATGCTGTCATCACTTCTGTTGACTTTTGTTGCTTTACACAGCTTCAGCTATAGTTTAAACAGGATCTTGGGTGTGTATTGTGTAACTGCAGATACTTCTTTTTTTCTTTAATGGAAAATGACTTAACTTGAATACTTTCTTCAGTTTTAAGTATGCATATGGCAACAACGGATGGTGTGATGGTACTTTGTAAATGCTATGGATCGTTTGGAACCTTACATTCAAATCCTGTTTATTATAAGATGTCATCTCAACCCCAATTGTTACTTAGTGTTATTTGTTTATTTTAGCTGTTTTGTTAGGAGCTCCATTTTATAAAGCAAGAGAAACCTGTGTTGATGCTGCTGTAGAGTCTGTTATATTAGAATGTGCCAGCAAATGAATCAGTGTTATGGAAACAAGAACCAGACATGTAAGGACTAGTTTTCAGGCTATTTCTTTTCAGGAAATTTGCCTGCTAGTTTTGGTTGATTTGTTTCCTAACTCATTATTTTTAGAGATCTCATACAAATTAGACCTGTTTAGCTCCCAAAAAAAAAACCCCAACCAACCAACCTGTTGCTAGCTTGATTTTTCTAGTGGCCTCTGAAGCCCCTGTTTTACCTAAATACATAACAAATCTTGTGGTTTTACTTGCCTTCCCTGAGAATAGCCCCAGGCTACATTCCATGACTCAGATGGGATGCTGAGGATTACTTATGTTATTCTTTTTCTTAAATATTATTTCAGAATTGTGGTTAGTGTAGGTGTATTGGGAAGGAGGAAGAATCTGGTTATTTTTGCAACTAGCCACTATGTCTTGGTTCCAAAATCAGTCACTAGCGTAAGCAGGCTTCTAATAAAGCAAGAGCGGAATTTGGTAAGCCTAGTTCCAACTTTTCTTTGGTGAACACCTTCCTAGTTGACAGGTGGGTAAGTTGGGTCAGCAGGAGTCCCCAAATATATGAAGGTGTATTTCATGTGGCCTAAAGACAAAACATTGTTTGTTAATAAAAGGCCTTCATATTTGGCTGTCACAAGTCATGTGGTTCAATTTTTAAAACAAAGCTAAAACAAAAAGACCAAGAGAAACATAAAAAACTCTCCCCCCCAAAAAAACCTCACTGTATCATTGTATTAGAATTTATTACTCGTAGATCCTGATTTTGAAACACCAATAAAAAGTTTAAAGAATTTGGACTTAAGTATTTTCCATCCTAATGGACAGTTAACAACCATATTGAAAAGGTTGCATAAATATTGCTGGTTAGAGTTCAGATTAGCAGGACAGACAGAAAGGCAGTATTAAGTATTCTATTGCTGGCCTAGCAAGATACCAACATTCATTATTATCCCGTTATTGTAATCTATGTATTTTCTTAGAAGTTAAGAACTGCCCTTAGAACAGAGGGGTGACTCTTCTGAATAATATGTAATTGTTCTGTTAATCTAAGTCCTAGGCTTTTTATTACCATAGAATCATAGAATGGTATGCTAGGGCAAGGAACTAGATTTAATTTTCATCCCATATTAAGATTGCAGAAACTACTCCAAATGTTTCTCTGTAAAATTTGATGGTGCTTGTAAGTTCTGTGAAATAATTGCTTTATATCCATTCTCTACCAGAGTGCCATAGTTGTAGTGAGGAAGGACTTCTGTCTCTGATTTTTGTGGCAGTTTTCCTGTGCTGTGACTTTTTTCTGTTAAGGCACTGACTCTTCTCACTTTAAATGTGCATTTGTAAGTGATGAGGAATCTTTCTGGTTTATTGCAGTTACTATAAACTTATCTTTGCCTAGTTATTTACAAAGATGAAGCAAGTATTTTGGGATGTATGTGTAGATAATTTAAATGGTGTGTGTCCATTTGAATCAGCTGCTGTTTCAGACAAAAAAAATCTCATACAATTGACAATTCATTTTCTAAATTCCTAGCTTTGTTAGTAGTAAGTTGAGTCACAATACATTCTGTATACGTGCAGAATATGTAATCCATTTTGCTAATACTATTTTTACTCTTTCAGGAGTTTTATGAACATACAAAAACACTTTGGCAAGATGAAGGTGTGAAAGCCTGCTATGAAAGATCTAATGAATATCAACTGATTGATTGTGCACAGTAGTAAGTATCGTTTCTGTTCTCCTGTATATTGACTGCGATACACAAATTGTTTTATTGAATGTTAATGACACTTATTTGTACAGTCCTAATGCTTTCCTTTTCTTACCTTGGAGAAAGAGTGTACAGTATATAGCCAGTTTTTGCTAATCAGCTACTCAGAGAGGTAGGAAAAATTTGGATTCAGCTAAACAATAATATCTATATTGAAAGCCCTGCAGAGCTTTTCAAATGGTCTTAATTCAGGCTGTTACCATAACGCAGTGGACAGTTGTGTTGCCTCAAAGATAGAATTTCCTGCTGCTTCCACTTAGACCAGTTCATTGCCAAATGACAGCTTGAAATACTGCAGCATCTTTTAGTTAAGTTGGAAAATTCATTTGTGTGAAACATGCCTATGTTTGTAGCTTTTGTTTCAGTTTATCTGAAAACAAAGTAATGGCAGCAACAACCATGGGCAGCAACCTGTGATCAGTCACAGAGACTTCTGCTTGTGTGCCTTCATGCATATATCTGCAAATGATTTATTCTCTTCTACTAGTTACACTACTGTAGTAATTAATATTGGCAAGAGAGACTGCTGCATGTTTGTAGTTACTTATCACATATAGCAATATAGTGTGGTTCAGAATCTTTTTATGGTAAGATGTTTGTGATAGTTGTGACCATTCCTGGTATGGAATTTGGAATATTAATAGTTAAGACTCTTAATTGTTAGTTTATAGTCTCTCTGTTTCTTTTGGAGATGCTGAAATAAGATTTAATAGTAAAAGAAATGAAGGTTCCTCATTTCACATGATGATGGACAGCAGCATTTTTGTCTACTACTGCATCTCTTAAAGAACATTTGATGGAATTAAATTTGTAAGGTTCTTCTTGTTTGTTTAGGTAGACTTAAAGATAAATCAATGATTAACTTTGTTTGAAAAGAGAGCAGGGAGATAATTTTACTATGACTTACACAGCTCCAGGTCTTTAGGAGCCTCTTTGAAGTTTTGCCATTGTTTCTAGTGTGATTTTTTTTGATGTGTGGCAATGCTTTCTGCATTAGGTGACTAATGTTTGATCATTTGGCATGGATCTCTTTGCAAGTTCAGTTGGTACAAAGTAAAAAATACTACAAGATTGAAATTGTCAACTATTTAGTAAATTTTGCCTTTTTAGCGTAAAGCTGATAGAAATGGAGACAATCTATTTTTGTTTGTGATAGTTTGGTTGGTTGTTTAATACTCAGCTTATATGACTGGTAGAAGGACTGATGGGGTTTTGTGTTGCCCTTTTTTGGAAGAGAAACAAATTTTGTTTTGCCCTGAATGCACAGAAGAAAACTAAAATTCTTACCATCTCGATTGCTGGACGTTGACTTTTTCATGGGCCAGCAAGGGGGGTGGCCTTCATGATGGTTTTACCATCCTGCTCCATCTAGTGGAGCACTTAATTCTACATCACGGACTATTGAGCCAAAAATAAACCTTTTACATTGCTGACAAATTATAGATATTTTTTGAGATACTACATCCTCCGAAAATATTTCATAGTTCTAATATTTATTCAATTTGTTAGTTAAGTATATGACATGGATTTCTTGCAGAAGGAGCTTTCTAGTAGTTGTGGTAGTTCTTGTTTCTAGTAATTTTTATTATGCAGTACTGATGTTTTTAATAACAGAATGTGCAAAGTAAGAGGTTTTTAATGTCAAAATGTTTGTTTAGAGGTTAATGTCACTTTGAAATTTTGAATTTGTTTTTATTGTATTCAATACCTTAATGTAAAATCTGACATGATTGATACCTTGAAATTAACCTGATGAGCCCACTCTTCAAAAAATAGCAAAGGCAAAATATAAAATGTAGCTAAGGTTTATCAGGTGAAAATGGTATTAATTTGAATGTGCAAGCAATCATCATTAGGGCTAACAGAAGTTAGAAAGTTGAGCAAACATTGTTGGAGTTGACAGTTCTTTTTTAGAGAAGAGTCCTTCTAAACATTTTATCCTTTTGAAATCCCTGTTTAAAACAAGAAAAGCATGATTAAAATGGAGGGTAGGAAAGTGACTTTCCTCTTTCAGGATCAATCTAGTTTCCAAAAATCCCTTTGTGCTCTCGAAAGTTGAAAAAATTCTTAACTATGAATGGATTCTTTGTTTGGTGAAATTGATTAAAATTCTAAACAATGTTTCTTGTTCACAGAAATAAACTTTTTATAGTTGTACTTCTACATTTTAATATTTTTTTAAACTGTCAGTTTTTGAAGTGTGAATTGCTTAGTGTAAAGTTTCCTTCATATGGGCTCATTTAACATTCTGCATTTTTTTAAATGAAGGGGTTTTTTCATCTTGGAAGTGACACAGTTATATATAGGAGGCTTTGCAAAGAGATGTTGGCGAGTGCTTCAAAATGAATTTTGTCAGTCTTCTAGCAGGGAACAGTGAGGAGTGTGTTTGGGCTTTGTTAGACTTTCTGAAATACTAATATCAAAATGAAATTCGTTAATGTTTCTCCCAAACCTGCATTAAATGTATGCAGAGATTCTTCCAGAGCAGTAGAATCGTTTTGGTTGGAAGAGCGATAAGATCATTGAGTCCAACTGCTCACCTAATGTTGACAAGCCCAGCACTAAACTATGTCCCTCAGCACCTCATTGGGTGGCTTTTTGTCATCAGGGATCTTGAAGAGTTCATGCCTGTGCTCAGGGAGTAGGCACCTTGCAGGGCTTCTGGTTTGCTTGTGTGGCAGCTGTTAAGGCAGCACGCTGCCTGCTGTCTTCAGAGATCTGGCAAAATCCTTTCCCTCATTTCCATCTTTTGTTACTGGTGTGATGGTGGCAGTGAGGCACTAGGAAGGCCACAAGGACTTACCCAGTTCCCTTCTGTCTGTCATTGCTACTTTTACATTTCTTTTCTTGGATTAAAACTGGTTTTCCAAGTAGGCAGCTTAGCTACAGTGCAACAGAAGGTTTTTTCAGAGTTAAGGACTCTATGGCATAGCTGCAGGATATGCTGGTGTATCTTGAAAGATATTGGGGAGATGGAGACTTAAACTCCTTTCAGTGTTTGTGCTGAGGAAAGAGGGGGACTAGCTCATGAGTTAGGAGCTCTCCTAGATGAACAAATGGCAAGGGGAAAGCTGCTTTTTACTGCCTGTGCTTTCTCAGGAAAGTGGGAATTAATGAAATTATCAACCTAATGTGTTGTGTCTGCCTAACTCAAATGTAGGGGTTTAGATTCTTGAAATGTTATTTTTCACTTAGTCCTGAACAGTAACTTCAGATACTGTAATAATTCCTGCTGACTCACTAAAATTTTTCAGCATCTCCCCATAAGAAGTTAATGCTAATATTCACTATTACCATTGCTCCACCAAGTTCCTGGTTGCACTGGCTCAGAAAATATGATTTTACCAAAAGCCACAGGTACTGTCCTGGCTTTCCATTTAAGTGCAGTTGTGATCTTTGGAGATGGGAAGCTGAGAGGCCTGGCCAGTAACCTCATCTGCTAGAGAACCCTTCTAGTATCCTGCCCTGTATCTTCAAGCTCACTGGCTAAATGAAAATGTCACTTTGGAGGAACGTTGTTCATTTTGAAAGAGTAGCTGCCTCTGCTCATCATGAGCTTTACTGTACTTCTTGCCTAGCCATATTTTACAGTCTTCAGAAGCAGAGAAAGGCAAGGAGGCTGTTTCCCTTTTCTTAACAGGATTTACTAAGTAATTAGTTTCAGTACTGCTTTTTTGAACAACATAGTATGTGAGGTTGTCACCAGTTTCTCTCTGAGGGGAATGTATTTTAACTGTGAGGAGGGAGCATTATGTATGAGGAGACTACATTTTATTGCTCTTGCATCTGATGGGGATGTATACAGAAGAGAATGAATGTTTGTACTGAAGCTACCATGTGATACAACTCTTGGCTAATAATAAACAGAAGAATGCAGAACTGTCTAGAATATAGAAAACCCCAAACAGTGATAAAGAAATGATTTACCATCCTTTGTATTTCTTTCCCAAAGGCACAGGATTGTATTTTGACTATGTTACTTTAATATTAAGAATACAGAAGCCATTTCCACTCTAATATGCCAAGACCTGTTTGTCAAATATATGCCTTCTGTCAAACAGAAACAAACATGATCTCTTTGAAGTGCTATTTCTAATACTTTTACCTTGGTTTTCACTTGAGGACCAGTGTCCTTAAAGCCTCACAAATACACAGCAGAGTAGTCAAAGTTGGATCTCCCATACAGATGTGCTGTTTTTGGCATGAGGGCGTGAAGGGTGCCAGCACTGTCCTGTAAGGTCCGACCCAAAGGCTGTGGATATCCTGAAGAAAATCACTTAAATGTCAGTAGCCTTTGGAATAGCTGTGTAGCAAAGAAAAAGCAGAGCCTGGGTATGTGAGCCTCTTAGAATTGCTGATATTAGGCTGTGCTCACAGATCCTTGAATTTCTGCTTTAGTTAGCCTTTGATTTTGTGCTTCACTTTACATGATGCTTTCTCTACGTATATCCTAGCCGACGCTGCCTGGTTTCAGCTGGATTGGAAAAGGAAATACTGTGAGAGGCAGTCTTTGCAACCCATTTCACACCCTCCGATATCAGGAAGGACTGGAAGTAGCATGAGGGAGCCCATTCTCACGCTATTTCCTGCCGCTGGCCTCGCTGGCTTTTCTCCTGCCGCCTGCCATTTCAGGGAAGGAGAAAGCACGGGGAGGTGGCTGATGTGGGTGCAGAGTCGTGTTTCTTGAACTTCAGCACCAGCAGAGTCACTCAGACAGCTTGAAACTGTGCCAGGCTGCTCCAGAAGAGTTTTATGAGAAGTATTTTTTAAGATGTTTGTTTTTAAAATACTTATCAAAGAAAGAGGGGGAGTGCAACTATTAGCCAACTGTGTGCGGGACTGCAAAGGGATCAGCAAATGTGGACACACTGGTGTTTTAATTTCTAATTTGTTATGGGTTGTAAATTCTTTATATTTTTATTAAGATTTATAGTGTGTTTTATTTCTGGTTTGCTGGCTTATAGAGAGCAATTAAGAGCCATGATCCGAACACTTAATGATTTTCTTCCATGTTGATTTCATCTCATTACAAAGTTCCCTTCATGGAACTTGTAGTAAAACGCATTTTCTGAAAGTCTCACCTTTTAAAAATAGTGTCTGGTTTATCAGGGGCACTACTGGTAGTCTAGAGTCTTATTCATATTATTTATTACCTTTTTTCTTTTTACTTTCTTTTCACTCCATGTGATTTTGGCAGAGCAGTTGCTCGTCTCCTCCAGTTCTGCAAGCTATGTCTGCATATTCACATTCAACAGGACAGGAATTTCCCTGGCCTATATTCCTGGCATACATGAGCTTCTTACGGACATTAACAATTATATTGTTAAACATTCCCATGAGGAAGAATAATATCCATGTCCCCTTTCACTGAGCTAAAACTCATGAGCTTGCCTACTGCTGTGTGAATTCTTCAGCAAGTCAAGGAATAGATCTAGATCATCTAACTTCTAATCCTTAGTCCTGATTGTAAAAGCCACCTTACTTTTTTCCAGAGCACTTGGACATAACTGAATTAGGTTCTTCATCCTGAGTTTACAGAGGATCATGTTTTCAAAAAGGTTAAATTTAAATATGCACACCCCACACTCCCCCCCCCAAAAAACCCCACCCACAGAAAAACCCTCTTTCTGCAGTCCAGTGGGGTATTAGGTGCAGAAATAAGTTGATAAGTTGCTGTAGATAATGAGAAACACGGTAACTCCTGTCTTTACATGACTTAAGTCACTACCAACAAAACTAGTCCAATCTAAGTAGCTGAATTATACTTAACTACTCCATGTGTCTGCCCTTTCTTTCAGACTATCAATAGCAGGGATGTGCCTGCTGGCAAGTGCTGTGAAAACCAGATTACCTAAATTTAGCCAATAAATGGATTATGAATCCAACACATGTTTCCACAGTTGTCACAGTTAATCACAAATTTATAATTTCAAGCTACACAACCCCAGATAAACTTCTCTGTCTTTAGAATAAATCACATCCCAGTATGAAGAAAGATAAAACAGAAGGTGACCTGGAACAGTTTGTTGGAGTCATACCATGGCCATTTGAGGTCTTTGTGATGCCCACCACATCGGTCTGAGTTACTGTGAAAGGGTTTAACTGTTCCAGGAATCTGGTTTCTTCTGTCCTCACTTTCACTTGCTCTGCCATTGTAAATACTCTGCACCTATCACCTTCATTCGTTTGCATTTTATTTCTCCTTTGTTCCACACATCTGTTAATGTGTCAGTTCCTTTCTGGACTTTGGCTACAGATGCAACTTCCTTTCCATGTCTAGTTGTGAATAGGAAGGATTTGCCGTCAGCTGGAGACGAGGCTGACCTGATGAGAAGAGCATCAAAAAGCTGGGTTGGAACTTCTTCCTCAGTTTCTTGACCCAGATCTGCATCCAAAGAGTCACACTTTGTCTTTTAATGAGTTGCTTGCTAATGCCTGCAAGAGTTAAGGATAAACCCTAGTGCAAGTGTTCATGGATGCATGGTTTAGTGGCATGTTCATTTCTCAATGTGTTAGATTTGCTTTCACCTGCAAATGGAGCATTTTCCCCGCTAAAACAGTCATTCCTTTGTTTCAGTAAGAAAGTCACATGCACAAAACTTGCTCAGGTTAGACACACAACTGTTAGGGAATATTTTTGAAACTTTGGCATGAATGTTAACATTTTGTTTAAATAAAATTTGTCTTTTAAATAGTAAATGTCCTTTGTGATCATAAGTAGGCATCCACATGATTAGTTCAGTAGATTACTGTTTTCCTCTGACAGATAATTTTCAGTTTAAAGGGCAAAAGCACGTCAAGACAGCATTGTGAGTGCAGGACTAAATAGCAAGCGTATCAACGTTTTAGTTGTCTGGTGAAGAATACTTTTTTCAGTTCCAGTTGGTAGTTTGCTCAGGATGTATCACTTGGCTAATATTTTACTTTAATAGTCTGCTTTAAAACCAAAGTTGATGTTATCAAAGAATGTGAATGTATGAGTAACTACTACTGTGTAATGTTGAAGATGATGCAGCTTCATAAGATAATTCTGGGCTAAAAGTATTTGGCTACAGTTCAAAATTCTGCAGACAAAGCTGTTCTGTAGCCTAGTTTCTGGATGGTTTGCCTATGCTCATATAGTTAATTAACACAGAGTTAAAAATAATTCACTAAGAGAATAACAGATTCCTTGTTACTAATGGTAATGGCAAGCTGTGTTTGATAAAGAATATTATGCTTGCGTCACCAAATGATTTTAAATGTTTTAGTAAACAAATAATGCAAACAAATGATAAAATGTGCATAAGCCCTGTGATCTATATTTCAAAAAGAGAAAATAAAATAATCTTTTTTAAAGCAAACATCAGGTGCCTATTTTTCTAATTGCTTCTAAGTCTGGCTCAGTAGTCTCAGGACTTCTTACTCAGGATGTTTCTGATACCTGTCTACGCTTCTAATTTAGTTTCTGTGACTCTATTTTCTGCAAATGTACAAATTCAAATGCAGTAGAGGTTTTTTTCTGTGGATTAAGGGGAAGAGTTGAAATGCAGTACAGCAGGTGGTGAAATATAAGCCTAAACTCTCTGTTAATTAAACTTTTACTAATTTCTGCATGTTAATGGCAGCAGGTTCCCCATTCCTTACCACAGTTTCCTTTTCCTGTCCCCAAAAGTTTTTGTTGTGATGTTAATAAAATGAGAGAATATGCTGAGGCTTATTATCAAGGAATGCTGTGAATACTGCATTGGTATCTTGCTCTGTTGATAGGTAGAAGTCTGTAGTAAAATGAAAATTAGTGAACTACACTGGCAGGGTCCTTGTTCTGCCCATAACTGTGTGCTTTGTCTGTATGTCTATACCTAAAGCCAAACACCTCTGGGGTTAGTTATGCAAAACAGAGTTGCCACCTTGAAAATTAATGTTTCCAGCTTTTAATGAAGAAGGACTTTGAGATCCTTTGTGTATGGTCAATTATTCAAAGACATGTTTTGAGGATGTTCAGTTGCTTCAAGGAGACGTGTAGGGTTGATTTTAGTTCTTTGTTAACATTTTGAGACTTCATAAGTCATTTTCCCTGTAATTAAAATCACCAGTATTTTTCAAACAACTGTATTTTAGTGAGCAAGATGTCATGTATGTATTTAAAGCCCTGAGTCAATGCACAATCCATTTGAGCAATTAATCACTGTTGTTAAAGACCTGACAGGAAATAATTTATTCGAGAAATTAGAATGTTACACAGTTGCACAAGATCATTAACTGAAGCTACTAACATAGCATTACTACACAATTTTATTTTTCTTTCATGATTGTGAAGATTAAGAAAAAAAAACGAAGCCTGGATTAATCCTTACAGGAACTCTCTTAAAGTAGGTGGAGTCTCTCCTACTGTGAGTTAATTCATTAACAGCAGGTTTCACAAACACCACTGATTGCAGGGGTTCCTTGGTGTTCTCCTGAGCAGCCTGTCATCCTTTAAAAGATGTCACGAATTCCTGGGGTGAGAGGATCTCTCTGTTGTACAAAGAACACCCTATCAGGCTCCTAGTGCAAAGCTGATAAACACACAATTGGTACATTTACTTCAAGACAGGCCCAACATTTGACAAGATTTTATGAGTTTGGAAAGTCGTACAATTGGCAGAGCTATATAACTGGTGAAAGCTCAAGATTATTTGACTTTCGTTCACTCTATGTGGATCTTGCATATGGTGTTGCCGTTTTTTTTCTATTGTCTCTTTCTCAGTAGGCACAGAATTTATTTCTTCATTATGGGGATGTAAAGTGCAACAAATTTACCTTAAAAACTGTTTACTGCAGGTGATATGTCTGTAATCTCCATTCTCAAAAATCTATGCTCTTTGAGTAAATTTGAACCAGCAAAATAGTGATATTGTGTACACAGTATTCTTAAATCCTCTGATTTTTATGGAGACAGATAGTGGTCAGTCTCTGTGTTACAATGAGAAGTTAAGAGGAGGGGTTGTGTTTATGTAAACTGTGTAAGGTTGTCATGCATCTAGGGTGTATTAGACTTTTGTATTGATTGAAATTTTACCCATTAATTTAAAAAATGTGCTCGGTTTTACTTTAAAATTCCCATAACATTATTAAAAACAAGTGAACAACATCTGGAATTGTTAGTATTGGACTTACAGTATAGTGGTCTTGGATTACTGTAGTGGTGAAAAACCATGGCTGTCAAGTGCTGAGATCAATCAAAGCCGCTGTTAACAAACTCCATAATAATTCCTGAGAATTAATTTTCACTCACCTTTTCCTGTGCTTTTGCAGCCTCCCTTTGTGCAAAAAGAAAGTGCCCTGAGTTAGGTTTGTTTTGAGCAGTGATTAGAACAAATATCACGCAGAAACATGGGAAACAAGACTCCTGTACGGGCTGGAGCAGCCTTCACTAGGAATCCCTTCCGCAGGAAGATCTGCAGGCGCAGAATACAGGGCAAGCTATAAATAAACATTTGAGGAAATGAGAAAGAGTGGGGTGTGGATTGCATCATTTGTGCACTGCCTCTGTAACAGCCAGGCTGGTGTTCCCTGGGTGGGTTTGGTGGTAGGAGTGCTGGGACAGCTGGTGTGGGAGGTAGTGGTGGACTGGCAGCGGGGGCACCCCTCAGGTCTAGCTGCTGTGGAAGCCACAGTAAACGCTGCTTCAGCAGGAAATGGCTTGCTGAAATGGTGTGCTGCTCCAGGCGCTCCCATGGCAGCGAACGTGGAGCAGGTGTGACTGGTATTTTTAGGATTTTGCAGTTTACTTGCCTTGGTGGGTGAGTAGTTGCTGGAACTTTTGGCCTGACCTTGGGATCTGCTGTTTCTGATGTTCGCTGTCAGCAAGCACGGCGGCTTTTTGAGCATGGGTTGTTGGGGGTTTTTTATGAGAGCTCTTATCACTCATGCTGTATTGCTACAGAAAAGGAACATTTCAAGATTAGCAGACGACAATTGGGAGAATACTTTTATCAAACTAAGACCTAAAAAGATAATTGTAAAACCTCATTAAAGACTTGCTTAAAAAAAAAAAAAAGGAATTAAAAGCCACAGTGCTCCAAAAGATAGGAGGCAATGGAAAATTTCTGATACAAGGATGAAATGAGGCCAGTACATTTGCTGGTACAATGAGAAAGCACCGGGTTCAATTCCCAATTATTCCCTGGGCTGAATCACTGTGAATATGTAACTGCCAGTCCCAGGGAGAGGCACCACTCCGTGCAGTCCACTTGCAAATTCTCTCCTTCCTTTTCCTCTTCGGTGAACTGCACTGTTTGATGGTGCACCAAAGCCTTTCCTTCACTGGGGATTTAAATTTCAATTTATTTTGTGTGGGTAGTCATCTGCACTCACAGGTACTGCTGAATTTGTTATTTTTGAGACCCCTGGCAAAGATGTCTGCAATTTGTTTGGTAGAAATTTACCAGCAAGCTCAAAACTTTATAGAGACCACGTGCTTGCATGCAGAGAACGTGGTCATAAAATCCATACTTCAAGAGGGCTGAATATTAAAAAACAGATTAAGCTCATATCAAATGAATTTATCAAACTAAGCTGAACTTAAGTATTCTTTAAGTATTTTTTGTAGTATGTGACTATGTCTTAAAAAAACTGAAAGAAATTGCTAGCTAACTTTGCATGTGATGAAGAATAATTTTGGAGGCAGGATGTCATTGATAGGTTTTGTGATTTGAAATACCATTTTTGAACTAATTGCTCTGCAGTATGTTACACATTGATGTTGTAGCTGAAATGTGTTAAAATAAGTTGTTACAGTTAAAATATCATTCTGTGCTATTTGTGGGGTGAACACTAATTAAGTCTCCCACTAAACTGTAGTGTACTTGTTATGCAAGTGAGGATTTTGAGTGTATGGATGGTAATTTACACTTGAAACATATTGGCTGCCCAGTAAATTTTCTGTGAAGGCTGTGAAGTGCCTTGGGTACTCTGCAAGGTTCCTCTTCCCCCAAAGGGCTTATGTAAACTGCAGAGTAAAAGCCAGTGGAGGGCTATTTTTAGGCAAGCTGTTGCAGCTGGGGGAGGGACATAGCTTTGGGTCCTGGAGCACGATCTGCCAGAGGAGCTTGGTGCTGGTGGGAGCCACACACTGTCCACCACTGTTATTAAGGCATCTCAGCTGGATTTTAATTACTCACTTATAATTCTAATAAAGATCTTACAAGACATGGGACAATGTGGAAAAGATAGGCATCTCAAAGCTTCGTGTCTGGTGAGGTAATCTTTTTACCTTGCTCCATACAAGAGTGTGGCTGTTTTCTGGGTATACTTTCATCAAATTCAATCTCAAGAGTGAACCAGTCTTGCTTGAGTCTAATGGTTGTTATTTTGGTTTGGACTTGACATTAGCACTGCTTATCAATTTGTGTGTCATAAGGGGTGGATTTGACAGTTAAGATGTATAGTCTCAGTTTTTTCTTTGTTCAGGCTGAATGGCTTTTCAGCACTATTTCTGCTGGAGGACTTGGTACTCACTTCTGTTCCATGGAGCTGAACTGTTTTAGGATCCGCACATTTTGTTACCCAAGGCCAGACTTGGGTGAAACTAAGTTTCCTCGTTTGTAAATGGATGTTGGGACATGTCTCTCCTTCAAGAAAAATACAAAAACTCACATCTGCAAATCCTGTTGGATGATTTTAGATAGTGTGATGTTTTAAGTGAAGTCAGATAAGTGGAGGATGTTATTGTTGAGTCTTTCATGGTAGAGCACGAAGACATATTTCAATATGATCAAGAATCTTGACAGGATGCCATCGTTTTGTAGAAGGGGTGGAAGGATGAATTTTGAGATGACCTCCTGTCCTTGCAGCATAGATTGTATATTCCCCAAATGGACATTCCAGACTTTGAGATCCTTCTATGTCACATTAAAATGTAGATATCAGTAAGTTATCTGTGTGTTTTCAGTGCTAATTGCAATTCTCTGCCCCTGTCGTTAAAAATTTATCCTAAAAATAAGGCATATATAGTATATATGAAGTGTGGAATCATCTTACATGGGATTACAAGTACAACATACCCTTTATTGCCACAGTATGTTATCAAAGGAACCAGTAATTAAAATGTCTTGTTTTAGGAGCTATTTAGAGCAGAACATGTCGTATTATAACTTGCTTTATTGTGATTTATGTGACTTCTTCAGTAGATTTGCAAATATCGATGTGCTCCATATTGTGAATTCCTTGTGTGCTCTTTTTAGAGCTCTTTGCTAGGTGATGTCCTTGACTCTGGACTTAGGCAATACCACCATTGTCTCTGGAGTTCTTCACTGTCCACTTCTCCACAGAGCTCAACTACCCTTCAGGTCCGGGCAATTTGCTATAATTTATCGTTCTCACCAGTTCTCTTCATACATTACAAGCCCCGTTTCTGTTTTCCTTTCGACCTTCTCCTCATGTGGGCAGGTTGCAAATTGTGCAGCTGCACAGAGGCATTTGCTGCTCCTAAGGAGGGTGACTGGAGAACAGGCATAGAAAAACAGGGCAAGGCAGGACTGGACAGGTCAAGGCAGAGCTGCTTTCATTAAACATATTAAAAAAAGCCCAAACCCTGAGCCTGGCCCTCAACCAGTTTTTAGGATCAGAAAGGTGTTGAGCTGTTTCCCTGTTTCAATCTGATTGGAGTGAAGCTGTAGCTCTTCTGCTGCTTAATTGCTTCTTGTTTTGCAAGATAATTAGGAACTTTATTTAAAAATAGTAACTTCAGTGTTCAGTTCATTAAATTTGTCACCAAGATAATTTCATTAGACTCCCAGCTGTTTTCTTATTCGAGTTGTGAACTAAAAATAGGTAGGATTTCTGCTGTTCTGTGCAGAGACTGGTACCTTCATTTCAGCTCTGACTTTCCCTAATGATGTGAAATGTGCTTGTTTCCCTCAGAGCTTTCTTCTGGGCTGTATTTAAGAAGGTCCTGCTAATTATGCCAATATTTTGTGCTGTGGTTTTCTGATAGTCACATAGCTGTGAAGAATATGAAACTGATTTCCCTCAAGACAAGTTTTACAAATGAAAGATTAGTGCCGCACCCAGTGTGTTTTCTTTTTTCACCAGTCTATAAGAGGTGTTTGCAATAATTCAACAAATACCTTTAAAAACAAACAAACATTAATGAACACAGGTTTGTTACTAGTATTATGGGGGATGTGATTTACTCTCTCAGTTCAGTTCTCATGAACAGTTCCTTTGTTGTGCGTAATTGAAATCACAGTGTAGATTGTAAGATAAAGTGACAATTACAGTGTTTATATGGTATGAAATGGGAGTTTTTGAAACAAAACTCTGTAACTATCAGAATCTGTTCAAACATACGCTGCTCTTACATGGATTACAGAGTGAATTGAGGTGTAGTATCCATATCTAAATAGTGTACCTTGTAAATTCTTAACTCTTTCATATTTATCCCTAACATCCATGTGACAGATCATTGTAATAAAGTGAGACATATGGAAAACTGAAACAAGTTTTTACTCCACAGAATTAAGACATATATGTTTATTTAAATGTATGCCAGTTTCCCCGCATACTCTCTTAAAAATCAGTAATACATTAGAAAAGTTGTGTTTTTCTTTTGTGATGCTAGTTGAAGATGTTTTGTTTTTTCCTTGAGTACCTTTTTACCCTATATCCACTAAATTTCTGTAGCTTACAGTGATGAAAATGAATGTGGGTAACAGGAGGAAGTTCTACTGTAGAGCATTATGGGGTTTGGGTGGCTGGTTTTTTCCTTTTTAAATTTTCCTATTTGGAGCCACAATCAAAAAAGTTAATGATCTGAATGTAATGAATCTGTGGGCCTTTTTTTTAATTCCCCCCCATTCTGTTGTCTTCCAGCAAAGAAGCAGAAGTAACAGGTGTTAATAAAACATAGGTGTCGCAAATGGAAGTGAGTTCATTCAAAGAAGGGATTTTTTTCTTTTCTAATTAAAGTGAAGGATGTGCTTATATGCAGAAGTACTCCATTGGGTTCCCTTAAAGCCTGTATTTAGTTGCAGTGTAGAATTCTGGCATGGTTTATTAGCTTTTCAGATCTCTTAATTTTCTCGTCTGCTTGTTGGCAGTCTCTTCCTTGGACTTCCTCTGCATGTGCATTTATACAAAAAAGATAACTCTTAGTTTTACAAACTGAACCATAGGATCTATGTGTGGGTGGGATGAGGTGAGGGAAAAGCGCCGTGTTGAGAGCTCCGCATCTGTCACTAGTTTTGAGCATCACACTCGGAACAGGGAAGCTAGTGCGTTCAAGATGCTGCAGAAATGTCCTAAGCTGAAAACTGTAGAAGAAAACAGAGAATGGCTATATTTAGTAATTGCATATTATTAACTTCTGTGTAATATACCACTTTCTGTGTTTAGGCACTCTCTTTTTTTTGTAGCAAATCTAATAGCTTGCTGCCGAGTAGGGTAGTGGAGTTAAAATGCTGTAGTGTCATAAAAATTGTGCGTCACATGTTTATTGACTGTGTACGTATAAGCACCTGATAGGGTGTAAGTAAGAACATGCCTTCTTTTCACCAGAACCATTGAGCCTTCTCTCCAGACTTTCTCCTTATCTGACCCATCTGATCTGAGTCTCTTCCACCTTGCAGTCCTTGCTGCTGTTCAGTGTAAACTGTGATCCAGAAGCTCTAATTATAGTAATGCAGAACAAATGGAGATCCTGGAATTGTCTTCAGCACTCTTAAATCACCTAGTTTCTAGTTACAGGTATCAGAGCAATAGGTGAGCTCATCCAGGCTCCAACTGGATCATGATTGTTCCGTGAGAGCTGCTGTATGCCTCTGCTTCCCAGCACAGCTTTGAATTGCACATTTATTGCAAGATCTGTGGACTGTGAATGTCAGATGCCCACGAAGTTTTAGACACATATTTGAACCAAGACAGCAACGCTGAAGGGTACTGTACATCCTTTAGTGCTTCTTTGCAGTAAGATGTTTCCAGAGAGTTGCTGGGTTTATGTCTTTGTGCAAAGTAATAGACTTGGGTACTGAGCACAGTGTTTTAAGGGTGGCTGGAAGCCATGACTGGGTGCGTAACCCCTTAGCGCATGGATGTGGGAATAGGCACTACATTTGTGAAACACAAATGCCTTCTTAGACCCCTTCTCATCTTTTCCACTGCAGCAATTCAACCCATGAGTTTTAGCATCTGTTTTAGTTCAGTTCTTCTCCTGAGACTGTTTAAAAGTTCTCTTCATATAGGAAATTTTTAATGTGTTAGTAAATTATTTAGGTTTAAGGTTTCAGCCATTTAAAATGCAAACATGAGGCAGTGCCCTCTGCAGACAAAGAGATGGTAAAGATGTTTGTCGTACATGAAGCTTACAACTGCAGTCATCCAGTCAAATTTGGAAATTTTCTGAAATTGAATTCACACCTTGGGCTCTTCGATTTGGCTTTTCTTTCCCTCGGATTACCCTGCTGGCCGTCTGTGATTGAGCGTGTGGGACTGGGGAGTCCAGTCTCTTGTGGTGTAAAAATAAGTTGTTATTCATAACTTTGTGTTACTTTCTTTTCAGTGTAACAAAAGCATAAACCAGCATCACTGGAGTTTCGGAACTAGTGCCCACTGAGATTAAATTCTTTTCCACTTCTGAATGGGATTGTTTCATGCTACCTGTATAGGTTGAGCTTATAGCACCATTTTGTACTTGCTTCACAACCATAATGGTAGAATCTCCTTCTCCCCATCCCCCGAGGAGAGGAGGGCTAAAGTTAAGGTTTCCAGAAACCTTGGCAGTAATTTAAATTTAGCAAAGTTTTGTACAGTATCTCTGTGCCGAGATTCTCGTTGAACTCGGTAGAAGGCTGATTTGTGGTCAAGGCCCTGGCACTGCATGGGATCGCAGACACCCATGTCAGAAGAGAAGGATGGGGCTATGGGAGAACACTCCCAGCCCAGGCTTTCTCACTCCTTGGCCTTATGTGAAGTCTGACAACAGAGAGAGCGATGAGGAGGATGCTGAAACTGCAAGGGCAGTGCATGTGTCACCTTTAGTACCGCCTGAATCTTAATATTCTCCTGAGAAAAAGGTTCCATTTTGAGACAGAGCAATCCGTTCTGCTATTGAGGGGTTTCTAAGTTACAGTGCTGAAATAATTACTCTTTATAAATAATATATTTAGTAATTGTTTAAATAATTACAGCACTTTGATATAACTGTAGTACAGTCAGGGAAGCTACCTTAAAAAACCTCATTCCACCTGAAGCCGCTCCATTGTCACTTGCTTGTTGTAACATTGTCTTAAGCTAGTTAGAGAACAAGGGATTTTAAAAGTCCTTCCAAACTCTTCCCTCATGTCATTTTTCTGCTCTTACACGGGCACATCTGTCTGTCACACACACAGCTCTGCACACTTACTCTGTTCATATGTCTATTCCATATTTTGCAGCACCTGACTGCTTGTCTGTGAGTCAGGGAAATCTCTGCCGAAACCAGCACACATGTCTTTTGGCTGAGAGGGGAAGCAGACTAAGGTTTTGCCTTGTCAGGGATTTTACTTTTCCTGTACACACTTCATTCTAAATTCTCTGTTACTTTAATCTACAAAGCATGCAGCTTAGAAAAGTCCACGTTAAAAAATACATTTAACAAACGTTAAAATATGTTTTACAAATACAAAGTATATTCTACTGTCTGTTCTACAGACATTTGAATGATTACAGCTTTTAATACTTTCTTTAAGGGCTTTTATAGACAGCCTTCTGTTTAGAGAGATGGGATTTAGAGTCATTTGTATTTCTATAATTAAAATTCTGCTTCTGAATAAGTTGTCTCACGTTAGCAGGTCAATGGGGAGGAGAGGGGGAAGGGCTGAGATATTTTATTTAAAAGATTCTATCATGGTATATCATGTCACTTGCTAAGTTAGTGCTGTTTGTGTGCCTTTGTAAAGATATGATATTCTGCGAGATGGCCATTTCATTTGTAAGAGTCAAAGGACTAAATATACAAATGCAGTTTGAGGAAATAATCCCTAGTTAGTAACTATGTATTGATTTCTCACAAACAACATGTGAGCAAGTGAGTGAAAGTGGAGAGTCTGTGTTAAGATTTTTGCTTTAGAAGTACCAAAAACCTGAGGGAAGAGCAAAATCATGAGACTGAATGGTGCTGGTTTTGGCTGCACTTCTTCAGAAACTTGGTCACTCCCTGTGGATGGCTTTCTCACAGAAGCAGTATGTTCATCATTATTGTTTGCATTTGAATTTGGTTTCAAGCTTGCTTTCTCTTGTTCCTTCTATCTGCCTGAATGTAACATATAGTCAGGAGAGATATGCACTTAAATTTTAGTGTTTCATTTTACTGTCTACTAAAAGAACAAAGAAATAGGTATTTGCAGGCAATGCTTTTCATGGTAGCCAAGATTAATGTCAATGTACTGCTCAAAATTAGCAGTGTGAAAATGCTGTTTTAGCTCTGTATCACTTTGGTATTTTAAAATGAATTTTTAAAGTATATCTGGTATTAAATTTCATGACTGAGCAAATGTTTTCAAGAAAAGAGCAGGTTAACTTTATAACACACCGGAACGAGAGATGTGCTCTTTACAGATACTTTTAGTAGTAGATGCAAGATTCTGTGCCTTCTTTTACAGAGGCCTGGAGTTGTTTTTCCAAGGTTAGAAAAAGAACACTTTAAAAAAAAGGGAGGGAGGCCAGGGGGGAAAAGCATACCTCTGAGAAAAGCAAAAACTGAAACGTGAGCTGCAGTGAGTTGTTTAAACTGTCGGCTCCCAAACAGGTATTGACAGGTAATACTGTGAACACACTGTTGCCGTTCCAGTCCTGAGTGCCTGCAGCAAGCATCACGTGTGACGCTGGAGTAAAAGAAGTGAAACATTTGATCATCCTATGAGCAGGATAACAGTCAAAATTACTGCTTTTTGCAAAATAACCTAGCTTCATAAAATACTGACCAGAAATCCCAGTTCAGATGGCACCTAAGTAGGCAAAATTCCAACATGAAATTTATATTCTTGCATGTGAAATACGTGTGAACTATTTGTCTTCGAACAAGTGTATGTAAGGCAGTGAAGTCCTCCCTACCACCCTGCTCAAAACCCAGCAGCTCTTTGTCCTCCCATTATTTTGAGCTCATCTAGGGCCTGATTCCTTTCTCTGAGCTATAGCTGCTTCCTCAGTTCCTGCAGAAACTCAGTCTTGGGATCAAATTCCTTTCTGTCATGTGAGATCATGTCAGTTCCACCTTCTTCCGTCTCTAAAATTTCTGTTAGAAATGATGTTGCCCATTTTTCACTTGGGGAAGTATCTAGTTCTGTATTCTTGGTACTTGGGGTTTAGGTTATACAAGCCACATGCAAGCTAAAAATGTGGGAACTGTCTGAACCTTTGATTCACCTGGTTTTGCCAATAGCTTCGTTTCTTCAAATTATGGAAACTAGCATGGGATGTTAGTTTATTAATTCTTTTATCATCTGAAAGGTATGTTACAAATAACACTATAAAGCATTTCATGACTGTCAGTATAGTTTTATTCCTACTTCAGATTTAGTTCTTTTCTTGTCTCTTTTTTTTTTTTTACCCCAGCTGTGTTTTTGGTCACAATCATTGAGGGAGAATAAGCTTTTAATTAACAGTTTAAAGTATTAAGATTCTTCTGTTTATTAATGATGTTACTAGTTTTGTCAGAATAATGTAGTTTTTAAGTTGTATGTATGTGATGATGGTCTTTATCAACTGAAATCTGTTGATTTGATGGCACTGGAGGGCCATGATGAACCTCACGATGTGAGGACAAGGTTCACAATATTAGTTGAAACACAGTGAAATGATGTGCCATTAAATTCACCTGTTTAATCTCTCAGAGCAGCCTACAGTAGGGGACATACTTACAAAAAGCGTAGGTTGTTGCCATATTAAAGATGACATCTGAAATTGACTGGAGCATTCATTTGCTAATTTGAGCTCAAAGATGTTGGGGAGTTTTCAAACAAATTCATATTCTGGAGGCACTGTTTAATTCCATTAAAATAATTAATATTGATTTTTGCCTAAATGACTGTGCTTAAACAGTCTCCTTAGTCTAACTTAGCAGCAAGTATTCTTAAAGCTGTCTAAGAAGATCCCTGTTGTACCTGATTGATTTAAATAGGTTTCAAAACAATACTGAATTCAAAGTTTCTCTTCCAAGTTTATCCCCCACAGAGCACAGGAGTGATGCAGTCAGTGGTACAGCTGTGTTGGTTTCTTCTGCCGTGTATAAGATTTGTGACTTTAGGTTATGGTTAAAAAGAGCTCACAACAGAAAAATTCATGACCTTGTTCATAGATCTAGATCTTTTTCTACATCCCAGAAAAGAAGAGTGGCAAAAAATTGTATTAAGAATATGGCTATTTGAGGAGGAGCAGAATGGGAAAGAAGTTGTCAGCCATGCTTTAGTTCTCACTAGTCCAGCTTGGTGGCTTGATAGTCAGTACCATGGAAACAATTGGTTATTTTCTTGCAGTTAGGTATTAGACTTCAGCTTTTCATTCCTTGTGTAAAAGCTGAAATTGTAGTCTTTAGTGTGCAGAGCTCTTCCTGAAATAACTGCAAATGTACCAAACTTGATGGAATACCTAGAAGTTTGATTCTTCAAGATGGCAGTCTTTGAGGGTCACAGGAGGTAAAAACCATTTCATTACAAGCATCATGAAAGACAGAAATGGCATCAAGTAAGTCACAGACCAACCTGGAAGGGCAGGGTGCTGCATCAGCTCTCCCATTCACCATCCCTGATTCCCACACTCACATCCACGTTTGGATTCCCCTGGGAAATCTCCAGGCTCAACATACCACTTACATTTCATTCTGTTTCCAGTAACACGGGAATTGGCTGATATTTTCATTTTGGTTAATTTACTACTTGGTTTATTTTAAACACTGAGTCATAAATAGAGATAAGTAAAAATGAAGGCAGGTAAAGGAAATTGTATTGAAGCATAGAGAAGAAACAGCATCCTATATCTGAGGCAATAGATTTGATAGTGTTTTGCAGCAGATGGCATTGATTAGATCCAAGTCTATGGTGTTTGATCCACCACAATTCAGGAAGAAAAGTTGGAAACAAGGGGCAAAAAGCAAAGTGAAGTGATAAATTTTGTTACAGGACCATTTCATTGCTTCTCTTTTTCCCATGCTTTTTGTCTTCCTTAGCAGCCTACTTAAAAGAATGAAAAATGGGGATTGCACCATGTTCCTCCCTACTCACACTGTGTTCCTGCCCCGGGCTTGCCCTGGAATCAGATCACGACATAGTGATCTCATCCATGTCGTTACCTTTCATTTCTGTACCCAGCCTTGGCTTTGGATCAGCTTACGTTTCTTCCTGGCACGGCAAAGTAATTTTTTGGGGTGGGGTGAGGGGCTGTTCTCAAGTTATTTGACATATACAGGCTTGTATCGTGGAGTGAGCCTCGGAGGCACGCAGTAGTGAGTTGTTTTTAATCTGTCTGTTTTGCTAGTTGTAGAGTGTGAAAATACCTTTGTTACAAGCTCGCAAAGTAGAAGTGAAGGCAGCTCGAGCAGCCTCAGGTGTTCAGGGCTGGTGTCAGTTATTGGTGGGGAGAAGCTGTGCAGGGTGCATGTCATTTGGAAACCGATAATCAAGTGCAGTCACGGGCAGATGGTTGTAATGTTGGGGATAAACTGTGGCCCTGGGCAGTGGGAAGCACGAAGGAGCACAAATGGTCTGCTTGGGGCAGACATCCCTCCAAAGCCATAGCTGGAGGAGGAGGAATCTCTGAGCAGCATCAAATCAAAGTGAAGAGTTAATGGCAGAGGGAATCTGGCAGGCACCCTGGGGGTACTGTGGAGGCTCTTCCACCTGAGGACTGCAGTACTGGCCAGGTTTGGGTTATCTTGTAGTGTTTTCTGCTCTACAGCCCTTTCCCTCACATCTTTCTCCCAGAGAAAGCCAGAAAGTTTGTTCGTTATATGAGCCAGAAAGGGCTATCTCATAATAATTTATGAACTGGATTTTTTTAAAGAAGAAGAAAGTATCTAGTTCTTTATAGAATTTTAATCCAAACTTCCAGTTGATTATAGGCTCTTAAACTAACTCAGCATATCTTTGTAAAAAACAATAACCCCTGAATTGTGCTCCATTGCACGTTCTGAAGTGCAGTTTCCAAAATATTTCTGTGAAGACTGCTGTTTTATGAAACATGCATTGTTCAGATGACAAACGAGCAGACTGGATGTGGTAAAAGGAAGGGGGAAGGGGAGGGAAGTTTATATACAGCTCTAAGTCTAGATGGAAGTTACTCTACAATTTTTAGAAATTAAGATATCCATGTAGGGACCTAAAGGAATCCTGTGGGCTGATGGTGCAGTTTGTGTGGAGCGCATGCACGGTGCTGTTGTGGTATACAGAAGCTATTTTACTGTGGCTTCATGCTTATTATAGTTGCAGTTTTTTTGATTACCATCTGTACTCTGTATTGGTTTTTGATACAGCAACTCAGATTTTATGTTTTGGGAGTGGTGTTTGCTATGTTAGATCACTCTGAGTACTATTTCCAGTGTCTGTGCAAAAGCAGAGTCTTACAACTTCAGTCTGATTCCTGAACTGTTGCTTTCATGTGCTGCAGAAAATATTGAATCTCCTGATTATACAAATGTCTTCTGTTGGGTAATATTGACAAATATACTGAATAACATTTTTGACATAACATTCTGTTCCCACACAGATAATTTGGATGTAATTGAATGGGTTGATCAAGAGTCTGTGCTAAAAATAAGACATTTTCTCACCCACTAAGTGAAAGAAAATGCATGCTCAAAAGGCATTTTTGTCAAGCAGAGCCATTGGAAAGTGGGCTGGGTTATGCCGTGACTACTGATTCTGCCTTTCACCTCTGCAGGCAAGGCTTAGGTCTGGCCCGAGCTGCAGATGCAGCTGGTTTGTAACCTCCCTGTAGTCCACGGCTGCAGTTCTGTCCCTGGTGACGATTCAAAGTGAGGAATTGAGGGTGAGGAGAAAGGAGAGCAGCCATTGCTGCAGCCTGGCAGCAGGATTTGAGGAACTACGGCTCGTACTAGGCTGATGGAGGCACTGATCAGCCTGTGAATTATTTGAACTGGAGCAAAGGGCTCCAGCCCGTGCAGGATCCCATCCAGAGTGCTTGTAGGACTCGCAGAAGTGCTTAAATACACTTGAGACAAAAATGTACAGAAATAGTTAGAGGGGGAAGTTCTGAAGATCTCTCCTCTTCTGTTTTCCCTTACTTTAATGGTCTCCTGGGCAAAAGACTGCATTGTTAAGTTTCAAAAGCAGTATGGTTTTGCTGCAGACTAGGGGAAAGAGAAATAAAAATAGACCTTAGAGAAAGACTGACTGTTTAGTATGCAATAAAGTAACTTTTATACTTTGCCCAATATCCTATCAAATAAATCTCATGCTAACAAGCAATCAAATCCGTTTCTCTGCCCTCCACTCCACGCGAGCTGAGCCGCATTGTACCTTTCCAGCCTTTGAAACTGCCTGTGCCTATTTTTATTTGTCAGGCCGGGGCTGGGCTGGCCCCATTCCAGATGTGTCTCACAAGATTTGGTGCTGATGAGCTATTTATAGCACTGTGGTTCCATTGTCATGGCAACCGTGCTAGAGGCCAAGGCGGCTGGGAGCTATTTCTGGACTTGTGCTGTAATGTAAAACTGATTGGGAAAGTTAGTGCATCCTCTAAGCCAGACTAACTTTAGACAGGCAAAGAAGAGAAGAAAAAAAAAAAGATAACTACAACCTCTTTAAATAGATTTTTCTTTTTCCTGTACCTTTTCCCCATTTCTCTTTTTGATTGCTAGCAGTTCTTGAAGGGATGGTTTGCCTTCTGCTGCATTTGCCTAAAATTCATTCATACCTGCCGGCGGATTACGCTTTTTTAATTATGCAGTTTAGGAAGGTGGGTGGGTAACCAGCCTCGTTTTTAGGGCAAGGTCTGTATTTCATGGCAGCACAAAAGTAAGGGGGCTTTGCTGGTTGGTCGGTGGGTTATGTTTAGGGGGTTTTGCAATAGTTGCAGATATTTATACCCTGTAGTTTTAATATTCTATTTTTTGTATGTGCTTCATGTTCTCCACACCATATAAGGAACTGTAACCTTGATTACCACAAGATGATTCCAAATATATGGAGTCATACTTTTCAGCTTTCTCATTATTTGCTTCAAAATTAGACCCATGGTGCCCCTCCGCCTCCAAGCGGCTGGAATGCCGTGAGGCTCTTCTGTAATTACAGCTGGGGCCGCTCTCAAAATCACTTTTCTGGGATATGTATGCATTAATACTATCTATAATTAACTTCTGAGCTTTAGACTGTTTTGAAATGTTTTTTGTGTGACTTGCTACTCAGATAAGGAAATCGGAATAATTGTTTGACTTGAAATTGGAAATTAAAGAAATGTTGGCAGCTTCTTGGGAAAATTTTCTATAGAATTGTCTTTTGGTTTGCTCCTGTTCAAGTTTTACGCTACATTTTAAAATTCATTTCCAATAGAATTCTGATTTTGAATGGGGTCCTTATATCTGAGAACTGACATGCAGAATTTCATCGCAGGAGCATCGTATGTGAAATATTTTTACGTGCAAAATAGTGGTCTCATAATTATACCAGTAGTGTTTGTTACAGTGCTGTCCCTATGTGCCTGTCTCAAAAGGCACTTTTTTTTCTTAATTTTCTTTGAAGTAGTTCAAGTAACTCCAAAGGTTTTGATATAATTTTTCCTCTGTCTAGTTTTTTAGGGTAAAAAAAAGACCCGTGCCTTTCTGAATATTTTTAATCGTCCAGTAAGATACTTGTGGGATATCTTCTGTGACCACCTTAACAGTGCCAACTCCACCTTATCTGTATATCTTAAAAACAAACAAAAAGGTCTACTACATCGCAATTTTAGCTTCATTTTGAGGGAAAACAGGACAGGTTTGGTTTCAAATACTGTCCTTAGATGCAGGATACTGTAAATATGAGGAGACTGAACATTAGTTTATTTTATTTGCATCATTCCTGTAAAGTCACAGGCATTTCTGGTTCTCTTGCAAAGTAAACTACCTGAAATGTAACAGAAATCTTTACCACTAGTTTAAGGAATAAGATTCTCTCTCAGTTCTTGCTCCCAAGAACAGCAGAAAGGAGCAGACCTGAGGGACAGTCGATGTGTGCTTGCAACTGAAAATAACGCGCGTGCCCCAGAGCTATTGTCAGTGTATTGGCCTGCATGGGAAGCTATGGTTTAGACACTAACACACATGTTTTTTCAAGGTTTGGAAAAAGCTTCAGTGTTACCATGTTTTTAAACTGTATGTACATCATGTATTTCTTAGCTTGAACATCCTCTTAAATAGACTGCTACATCTTTGTACTAATTCTGTGACTCTGGCTTCAGCATAGACAAAAAAGCTACAGAAGGAATTTGTTAAATAGTTAACTATTTAGCATTTAGAAAACTGTTGCTGGATAACATAAAGGATTACAGCAAGGACTAAAACCAGACTAAAGTAGAAGTAAAGCATGATATGTTTTGAGAAATAAAAAATACACTGTTGTTTATAAGCACTATAAATGTTGAGTTAAATTTCTGCTTAAAACTACTTTGGAGAGCTTTGAGTTAGTTTTGTAGTCCTGGTAAGGTATGGATAAATAAAAAGCCTGCTGAGTATTTGCACTGTTTGGTCTTAAGGAAGATGAGTGAGCAAACACTCATTTCAGGCATAGAAACTTGATTTGTAAAAACTATTTCAGAGGTGATAGGGGTAAATACAACTTTAATTCTTGGTAGGTTATTGATAATTAATTGTTAGTAACATTCTGGTTTTCTTAGTAAGATCTTGATAAGAACACATGACTCAAAGGAAATGAAAATGTCATTTCCACTGACTCAAGGGGTTCTGGGCAATTAACATGCTCTCTCTGTGCTTGTCTTTAAAATAGGGTTAATATAAGATGTGCATTTTGGGGTTCGATGGTAAAGGCAAGAACTGCAGCATGAGTGGAGGCAGATAGGCGTTGTGCAGATAATTTACCATCTGTAAAACAGCTTCAGGCACTCAGAGGCAAGAAACTTCAGAAATACAGAGTTACTGTTGAGTGCTTTAAGTTTGGTTGGGATCGAAATTTTAATTTCTTGATTTGCTGTGTCTTATTGACACTAAAGATGAGATCTTAACTTGTCTTTTGAAAGATATTTTGTATACAAATTCAGGTTATGACTTGACAAAAAGAATAATGTGATGGAAATAAAGCTCTTCAAATATAGGTGTGGTGTCAGTTCTATGTGTCTCTCAGTGTTCTTCTAGACTGAAAACAAAAGCTCTTCTTCACAAAGCAAAAAAAATTGTCTGCCAACCATTTCGTCAGATCACAAAGAGTAAAACTCCAAGTTACTGTTTATTGAAAAGACTGTCAGGAAATGCTGAAGGAAGGCAATTTGATTTCCCCCTCCCCGTTCTTCCCAAAACTATGAAGTTATGTTGTTTCTTGAGGTAGAAGATTTAATGCATTACATACCTTTTCAGTGGGGAGAAAATGAGTGCAGGCTGCAGTTCTTAGTCTGGCAGCAGCATTGTTCGTTAAGGAAATTCTCTCCACATAGATATAAACCAATTCTCTCTGTATGAAAGAACTCCTGAAAAAAAAATCAGTAACTGCCATATATCTTGATCTGAAAACTGGAACGTGGTTCTGACATAATACACTTGTTAAAAATTTGGAAACAATTAGGAATATAGGTGTGTGGCTTAAGAACTTTGACTTGCAGGGACTCAGGAAAGCTTCTGTGTATCTCTATATGAAGGCTGCCTCCTAAGTGTACCCCTTAAAATTAAAGATGCTGCTTCACAGTGATCTTTTTAAAACATTTCACTTGTGATTTTCTTTCCCCAAGCTAAAGAAAGGAACTCAGAAATAAAGCACTTGGTTTAAATTTTTATTAATATCTTTCATGTTAATATCTGAGAGACATGTCTGCTGCAGTCCTGGAGATACTTCTTAGTATTGCTGAGTACAAATGATCTAATGTTGTGGGGTTTTTTTAATGTGTCATATCAGTGTCGATGTTTCTATAGCACAGGCAAAAGCGCCCTATACTGACAGTACTATGCAGAGCAATAACTGATCCTGTTATTTAGTCATGTCCAGAATCTGGCCCTAAGTGAGAACTGGCAGCGATGCTGAATGAGTGATTTGCTTTCTGGAAAATAGCTTTCCTGTATAATGTCTGGGAAAATCTTACAGAAGAAAACACCTGACTTTGTAACTTGGTGCAAGACTTGCTCACAGTATAAAGTTTGGTTTTGTGGTTTTGACAGTTTTATTTGAATTATTTCACCAAGGTCACTTTTCCTTCTCCCTGCAAAATTCATTGCTGACATAGTAGATGGGCACATCTCCAGTAGACTTTAACAGCAGTGAACTCACCACACAAAGTACTACTGAAGTGGCCTCACTTGTGTTTTGGGTAGAGCATAACAAGAATTAAAAATAGAAATTAATGATGGTGAATTTGTTTTTAATTAGACTTTGTTCTCATCTGACTTGATTATGAGTTTTATTTACTGGATAAATTATTTGGTCTTGACTAACATTGACTTAGAAGTCTCTGAACAATAGCGTATTTATCTTTCTGAACTCTCATGCTCCCATTGTTGCTCCTATTTTAGGTGTATCAGACTGGATTGAATTCCTGCTAATCTTTTCCCCTTACAGACATATTTATTTTTTAGTTGACCAACTGAAAAAATAGTCCCCTTTGTATTTGAGAAACAAATCAAGCTGGGTTTTAATATCTTCATCCCTTTCTAAAGTTGCTAGAGCAGATTCATGAAAAGGCATATGCACAAGGGAATTGTCCATTTAATGTATTGGTTTTTCCCTAAAATGCCACTGGAAGCAGAGTAGGCTTTCTGGTAACTATCACACAGCGAAAGACTTCCTTCTTGAATGAGTATTGTTAGGAGTGTCAGATGTTACTGAATGTTGGAACTTGTTTTGGGGGGAAGAAGAAATGTTTATTCCATTTGAACTTGTTTTACCTGGCATGAACATTGCTATTGGAATTCATCTCAAGTACAGTACTGCTGCTTCTATGTGGCTGATGTTTTTCAAGGAAATCATAGGCCTAAAAATAGTCTGCATAAACAACAGTAAGAGGTTTGTACTTTGAGTTCCAGGTTTTAGCAATATCGTGTTGTTATTTTCTAATTGTCAGTTTCCAAAATCCATTAAGCCGATTAGCAGAGTGTTTAAAAACAAAAGAAGAAGGGGAAAAAAATGAAAAAAACAGCCTAAACCCAAAATCCACCTCTGTGGAACCTTGCATAAAACATTATGCTTAGACAAATTCAGTACAGAAAGGCTGGGTCGTTGCCATAATCACCTTTAAATCTTTATGAACGTGGTATGTTCTGAACGTTTTTCAAGCACCCTCCAACTTGTGAAATTGCCACATGATTCTCAAACTGTCATCTTAGGGGAGAATATAATGTGACAACACTCGTACTAGTTGGAATTCCTGATAGTTGTACATATTGAACATCTTTTGTGTACTGAACAAAGAGCTTTACTTCTTTTTGTTTGGATTTTAAAAACCTCAAAAAACTACGTAACAGCCTGAAAGAGGAAAAAAATCCAGCTGGCAATTTGCAGTACACATTTTGTCATGAATTTTATCCTTGTATATCTGTCTCTGTCACCTTTCATGATGGACTTTGATCTTCACACTTTGTCTCATGTTTTTAGTAACATGTTTACTAAGATACAGCTTAATGTGTTTAGAACTCCGATTCAGACTAAACAAATATTCCTTTTAATTTGTCTCTGAAACAAGATGGTTATCAAGTTCCTGATGAAAAAGACTTTACATTGAAGCCACTGTTTAAACATACAGTTATTTTTCGTCTTTCCTCTGCTCTTCATTAGGTGCTTTGGAAAGTCAGTTGGGAAGCAGAATCTGACACTGAGGACTGAGACTTGCTGATTCTTAATGGGGCTTTGGTTTCTGATTTGAGAATCCAGGAAGGGGGGCTGCCTTTTCATCCTTTTTAAATTGTTTCCTGTGGCTGCAGTTAATGTGCTTTCAGTGCTTTTGTGCAGGAATAAGAATGGAAAACTCATTTATCTTTGTGATTTCTGCTTTATCAAGAATTCTTGCAAAGAAATTTTAAAAGAAACTTAAAGTATATTGTGTTTAAGACTGTGATTAATCATTAGAGTTGCAGGTAAAGTTAACTGTAGAAGCATTGCTAGATGTAGTAATACTGAAATGGAAGGTATCTGAGCACTGTGTAACCCTGCTGCACACTTGGTGTTGGGCAACGTGATTGGGAGTGCAAATAGCAAAACATCTATGAGTCTCATAGTAACATCACAGTAAAACAAAGTTAACAGATTGATTCCTTGAGATTTTTGCTCTTTGACTTGAAAAAGATGGTTAAGATATTGCAGTTAATTGGTAGAAACATTTGAAGACTCCAGAGTATCCTTAATAAAATGTCTCTTTTTATACCCACTTGGCCTACTACTGCTGCTTCTTCAGAAAGTAAATTGACAAACTGGAACCAACAATGGACAGATAAATCTGTATTCCCTCTCACTTGTAATGAAATTGGTTTCGGGTTTTTGTTTATTAAAACAATTACAGTGACAATAATATTTTTAATATTCATCTTAATTTGAGGAAAATTACATGTAGGCAATTTATTTGAGTCATTGCTTTACTGTTAGCAGTAGCAGATTATATAGTACGATTTCCATGAAGCTGCTTGTCTGTGTTACCGGAGGGAGCAGAGTGAGAGGGGGTTGGGATGAGATGCCCAGAGCCGTTAGTAGCGCTGTGGCCTTGGCCCTCTGCTGGGCGGTGCTGGGAAGTGCAGGGTTTCGGTCCCAGCACGCGGATGGTGAGCTGCTCCGTTGGAGTCGGCTTTTTCTGAATCTCGAGTGCATTAAAATGCTATAAATCTTATTTGGGAACCTCTCAGTTACTGATCTGTCTGATTTGAGAATGAAAAGTTACTCTCTTGTGTTTTTTTTCCCTCTCCTCAGTTTTCTAGACAAGATTGACATAGTCAAACAAAATGAATATACACCGTCTGACCAGGTAAGGAAACATTCCCTGAGAAATTAGTCTCTCTGCCCCCTCCATCTTTAAGGATAACTATCTTGTTAATTTTCTAACTGCCATTTGTGGCATTAATATGGGTTTTAACCACATGCTGTACTGGAATAGTCAGTATTCTAGTAGAAATTACTTTGTCATTTGGAATGAGGTTACGCTTGGACACATAAATATACTACAAAATGAAAACCTGCCTAGATTCAAACTTTACATCATGCTTCTGTGACACCAAAACTCCAATATCCATTTAAATGAGTAATTTGTAATGTTTTACTCTCCTTACTGCATAGCTGTCATGCACTCTCTTTGATGCAAAGTTGGTTGTTATCTTCTCAGTCTCACTGGCTTCCACTGTAAAATAGACTTGGTAAAAATAACCTTGTTAGAAGATTTCATTTTTTACCAGAATAGGAATTGTGGTTTTCATTTTGTTACAAATAATCTGAGGATCTTTTTAGGACCAAATCCCTAATGCAAAATTACATGTATATTTCTAACTTTCTGCCCATAAATAATGCTATTAAGCCTCCAGAGTACCTTTATAGGGTAAATAACCAAGAAACATATAAATGTCCAAAAACTTTTGCAGACTGTATTGATGAGGAAAGAGCAGTTTGTATTATGAAGTATCTGTATTGAATCAGTGACTTTTCCTTTATGCTCTAGGATCTTCTGAGATGCAGAGTTTTGACATCGGGAATTTTTGAAACCAAGTTTCAGGTGGATAAAGTAAATTTTCAGTAAGTATCTATTTTTTTATAACAATGCAGATAAATGTTTGCATTGGTAATTTGAAGGTCAGTCTACCATATAGTCATTGAGAGTACTGTATTTCTAAAGCTGATGTTTAATAGAAAGCAAGTATTTTATGGGGTTTTTTTTAATTTAGCAGTTGAGCTTTCAAAGGAAATTCAAATTGGTGTGAAATTTTCTGCTTTTCTTCTGTATTGCAGAGAACAAAATGCTTTAAATCTATTTTACTAATTTTACTATTTTACTAATGCCTTTTCTGTCTGATTCATTACTAGTTTATATAGTGCCATTTTTTACCAAAAACTTTGTACATATCTAAGTAACAGAAAATGCAAGTGCTTTTACTGTCCCAGGTTAGAAAAATTACTTGACTCAAACAAAAACTGCCCCAAGCTTTAGTCTGGTCTTGTTGACTTCAGATCTGTGATACTTCTTTTAGCACGTGACTTGTAGGATCTCTTTTAATGAAATCTTAGCTAGCAAGGGTGAAAATGAGTCTGCAATGTGTAAACACCAGAATTTCTTACCTTCAAGTACAGACGTTAGTGAAAGCAAACATAATTATGTTTTGTGATGAAAGCTCTGCCTGCATATGTTGGTTTATTGTTACCTGTTCAGACTCTCATAATCCTCAGGTTTTTTTGGGTTTCTATGACATGAAAGTCCTGAAATTTGTTACATTTTCTGTTTGCATTTGGGGAAAAACACACACACACAGAATGTATTCTGACTCAGTTTTCTTTTCTTAGTATGTTTGATGTTGGAGGGCAACGAGATGAACGCCGAAAATGGATCCAGTGTTTTAATGGTATGATTAGAATTTCTGTTTGTTTCATAAAATAGTTCTCTGCAAAATTTTACTACCCAGTCTTAATTTTCTCACTGTGTGAGAGCCATCTTCTCTTCAATGTAGCCCGGTAAAGAATTTATCAGAGCATAGTTAATATGTTTATAAAGTGATGTCCCCATAAATGTAGTTCAAGTGATTATATTCTTAATATAATATATTATCTCATACAATTTAAATCAGGAAGTTTTGTATATATCCTGAAGTGTTGCATGTACCTTCACTACAACTGTTTATTTTATTCTGTATCTCTTTTTGTTTGTGAAACCTTTCTCCACACAAGTTTTCTTAAATCTGGAAATTATGAAAATATTTTTGTCCGTCTTTGTTGTTTGGTCCAAATATTTGTGAAGCTGTGCAAAAGTATCTTTTTGTAGAAAAGTTGTAATGAGATCCTACAGAACAGATAAAATAGAATGCAACTTGGAATTTATTGTGTTTTGCTAGTTACTGTTACAAAGTATCACCTGAATACTCTCTCTTTCTCTGTCTATATATATATATGGAACTACTGTGCAATATTCATGCTATTAACAGATTTGTTTGGGTTTTACTTCTGTTCCTTCCTTTTCCTGTTACCTCATGATCTGACTCATCTCTCTGCTGTTGGTGTCTGAGGTAGCTGAGCCTGGAAGTCTGTGCAAAGGGTGTGGAGCAGCACAGCCACACAGAAATGCAGAGATCTGGATTCTGTGATCCTGGAAATATCTCCCAGGAAAGAGATAAGGGCCTCCAGGCAGTATAGTGCACTATAGGAGGACTAGAACCATGAATTCACAGCAATCTACTATTTTTATTATTACCATTTACACAGATCAAAAGTGCTGTTTGTCCTGAGGTCTTCACCCAAGAGCCTCTGTCCTATCCTGAAAGCTCAGAATTGCCTTCTAAATATCTTTACACCTTTTAAATCTTCTTTTAATTCTCCTCTTACCTTTCTTCAGTTTATTTCTCTTTCTTCTGTTCCTTTCTTTCCTACATTTTCTGTCTTTCTGTCAGCTTCTGTTCTGTGGCCTGGCTTTCCTATCTTTCATGCTTTCTTCCCTTTCTTGTTTTTTATTTTTTGGTATTTAGAAAGCTGTCAGCTGTTCTCTTCATGGAGCTGGAAGTCTGTCAACTTTTTACTGAACTTCAGGATTCCTGGATATTTCTTCTGAAATTTGCTATTAACTAATGTATATTTTTTGTACTTAGACGTGACTGCTATCATATTTGTGGTAGCAAGCAGTAGCTACAACATGGTTATACGAGAGGACAATCAGACCAATCGACTTCAAGAAGCACTAAACCTCTTCAAGAGTATCTGGAACAACAGGTCAGTGAATTGAACTTTCATTGTTCATATCACTTAAATTAGTAATCCTGTCTTAAACTATACTCAAGCTAATTGATCACAACTGCTTAGCTGTTATGTTAATGTCTAATACACTCATCCAGTTGAAGAAAACTCTGGAGAGTTAGAAATTGGTGCTTGCTGTATTAATTAAAGCAGTGATAGAGTAGCACACTAAAAAGTGGATATCATAGAACTGTAGAATGATTTGGGTTCTATACTCACCTGTTTGCATGTATTTGGATTAGCAGTAGAAAGTGAGCAACTTTCATTGCCCACATTAGAAGCACACAAACGAAACTAAGGGTGTGTACACCTGGAGTTACACAACTGCATTCAGGTATAGAGGGAACCTTTCAAAATCATTAGAGTATGTCATTTGATTGTTGTCTCCAGAACTGGATTAAGTTTCTTTTTGCTGTGGGATCCTCACTGTGCCTTCTCAGGGTTTGGTTTCCATTTTTTGCAGGTGGCTACGGACCATTTCAGTAATTCTTTTCCTGAATAAACAAGATTTGCTAGCAGAGAAAGTTTTGGCAGGGAAATCTAAAATTGAAGACTACTTTCCAGAATTTGCTCGCTACACTACACCAGATGATGGTAAGATTTTGGGGTTTTATTATCAATTTATCACTTATTTGTTAAGCACGTTTGAAATGTTCTTGGTAATTTCAGCTAAGACTTGAAAACGCTTAGAGAATATAAGCTTGAATGTCTTTCAGCCAAACCATAATGTTAAAATGTAGGTATTAATAATGATCTTTTATATATTAATGATCTATCTTTTATATATTTAACAAATAAATAATTTCATCATGCAAAAATCTTGTTACCTTGCCAGTGTAGACCACAGTACAGCTTGTCACAGGTATGTCCTGTGGCTTCCTGCTAGTCATAGCTCTGATCATTTCTGTAACCTGCCAAATGCCTGGTACTGTGGCCATTGTGACACTCCTTTGTTCTCCTAACAACTTGATAATTTAAATAACATGTTACAGTTTGTCTTCTAGTCAGTTTTGCAAAGTATGTTTCTATCCCATGGGCAGAAAACAGAGCAAGTTATGATTTTTTTTTTTAGTCACTATCATTAAAAAATGTATGTTTTAATGAGATACTTATTTTATTATTAATCAGCAACACCAGAGCCTGGTGAGGATCCCAGAGTTACAAGGGCCAAGTATTTTATTAGAGACGAGTTTCTTGTAAGTATTTCTTTTCTTTCAGTATTTCTTATGTGATTTTTCTCAAATGTAAGCTTTTATACACTTTCTACTATTGCAAAGTGCTGTCGCTTTTTGTGGTGTTTAAAATCCACACTGTATAAAACACTGCACGTTCAAGAGCTTTGCTGCTGTTTGTTAGCTGCTCTTTGGCTGTCAGTTTGTTGACACGATACATAATTAAATAGCAAAAGAATTGGTGAGAAATAACAAACCTTTTATGGAATGATGAGTGACATCTTGCTCTTATTTGTGGGGGCAGATTTTTAATTCATGCATTATTTCTAAAGGAAAGACTAATCAAAAGGTATGTCAATTGTAAAACATTAATGTTCTGTTCTTATTATCTCTCTCATTACTGGTCAGCTGAAGCTATAAATAGACATAGCTTTTAAAAAGTATTATTACAGTTACTTGTGATGGTGAGCATGACAATCAAATTGTGGACTCACTTCAATGGAGCAAAACAAAATTTTGAGGAAGTAAAATTTTGCTGCCTTTGTGTAAAGCAGCAAAATCCCACTTTCTTTATGGAAAAAGACTAGAAGTCGTGTGGATAAATTCACCAAAGCTGTATATAAATTATAGCAATTTCTTGACTTCTCATTCAACTCTGAAATTCCCCAGTATGTAGTGACCTTCTCACTGTATCATTTTGATCAGTTTAAATTGAAATATCCTGCTTGAGGTGAGAGAGTGAAAAAATTGTGGGCATTTTGCCACTTTGTTACGCCCTTTGAAAACACAATTCACACGTAGGTATCTTCATTCATCTGAGTTTTGGTAACATGAAGATTTTGCTCTATTCAGTTTTATTTTAACCCATTATCTCTCTCTCTCAACAGAGAATCAGCACAGCAAGTGGAGATGGAAGGCACTATTGCTATCCTCACTTCACGTGTGCAGTGGATACAGAGAACATCCGGAGGGTTTTCAATGACTGTCGGGACATTATTCAGCGCATGCACCTTCGCCAATACGAGTTGTTGTGATGGAGAGCACTTTTTTCTGTGTTTTGGACTCCTTATTCCTTATTAAAAAACAAAAAGAAAAAAAAATCCCACCCTTGCCCACGTAGGGTGGAAGAGAACTGTCTGAATCTCCCATTGATTTGCACCCCTCAACTTTTTCTCTTTGCTGGACAATAGCAGCACTTCTAAGCTTGCTTCTGTACCCCTCGGACAGTTTGAGATGGCCCCTAACCTTTAAAAGGCCATTTCCATGAGGATTCCCTAACACTGTTATTAACAAAAAAAGGAAAAAAAAAAGAGAGGAAAAAAAAAAAGAAATAAAGCCTAATTAATTAAGAGCCCTGAATGTGGAGCACCTGAAAGAATTTGGGATAAAAAATCAAAGCGTAGAACAAAAATTGGGGAGAGAAAACTTTTAGGTAATTTAGCACTGTTGTGGGCGTAACTGTATAACCCCTGATCTCCACTTTGAGTCATTCACTGCATCAGACTAAAGAAGGTGCCAAGTCACAGACCAAGTTTGAAGACAGACACTCGAGTTTGGTTCTCTGACTGTAATGTGGCTTTGAACGGAAGTACTGACAATTCTACAACAGACCTAGACAGTGCAAAAACCAACTGCTACCTTTCAGAAGGGTATTTTTAAAACCAGTCTTGGTGGTCTAAAGACAACCATGGACATTTATGAATTGAACTGCGTATGGCCTGTGATTGCAGAGAGTTAACCACACACTGTTTTCAGTTTGTCCACTGATGATCCCGTCTGCTATAAAAATCATTATCTGGACTGTAGTCCTCACAGTCTTTCCCTTCTTTTTCTTCTTCCCTCCCCTCATTTTTTATTTTACTGCTGGATTATTATTCTTGTACAGACTGTAAAATGTATTATTTTGTACAACTTTATTGAAAAAAAATAACTTGTAGAAGATCTTTGTGCCTTGATTATGGCTGTACCTGTACAATGAGCTAAGATGTAAGTATGTTTGATTGCGCTGTACAGCTTTGTCAACCCTATCTGCAGCATTAGCTCAAGGTAGGGAAAATTTATCTGTAGTTTAGTTTTTCTGGTTTATAAAAGAAGGAAAAATACTGTTTAGTAAAAAAAAAAAAAGGAAAAAAAAAGGAAAAAAAAAAAAGGAAAAAAGTACAAATTGTGCAAACTTAACCACTTTAAAAGTGAGGTCTTCAGCAAGTGACCAGATGTTGCAGCATCATGCTTTTTAATTTTTAGCTTTAATTCATTTAAATCTCTATCCAAATGCAAAACATGGCTTGTTTCTACATAAACCAAATTTTGCTACAAATTATAAATGTTAGTCTTTGGTCATTCATAGTCCTTTTTGCTAAAGACAAAACCAGAACAATAACAAGACACATAGGGCATCATGCAGGTCTGGTGACCATCTCGAGACTGGGCCAAATACCCCACCAACCTCCACTGGCGCTGCGTGGGCAAACTGCTACCAGAGTGACAAGGTATGCACTGCCCTTGGATTTGGCCACTGAACTCCAGTTTCAAGTGACATTTTTATTTCTCTTTTAATAAAGAGATACTTTAGAACCTTTTGTTTTATATTAACTATATAAGTAGCTTAAAGTGAAGATGTGTGGATTTTTCTTAAACTTGAATAATTTATGCAAATTATATGCTTAGAACAACATGTGGTACAGTAAAAAGAAAAAGAGCAAAAATCACTGTAGCAATAAGAGAGCATGTAATTTTAGTAACTACTACACTGCTTTATATTTTATACCTAGGTGTTTTATGTCTCTGTGAGTGTGTTACTTTTTCATGTGTCTAAACCTACGTGTACAATTTGTACAGAGTCAGAAATTACAGCTGTAATAACACATCTAGAACAGTGTTAGCCTATATTACTCAAACACCCCTGTTCCCCCTTCATTTACACCCCTAAACTGGTTTGGATCTTACTGCAGTGACTTTAAAAGGAAAACAAATGAAAGAAAACAAAAAACACCAAAATTCTTGCCTCTCTGCCTTTCACACTAGCTTCCCTCCACCCAAGAGACTGTGTTAACTTTCTTTTTGGGAAAGAGGTCCAGTTTAAATGAAAATTCAGGTGTGGTCAGTGGTGTCTGTGCAGCTAGATTTGCTTCAGGTTTTAGATGCCTTTTTAATACTAAGAACTGCAACTGTTCAGAATTGTGAGTTTTCGTTGCTTTTGTGGCAAAACTTTTAAATGAAAATGAATCACCTTGTCCACTTTCACATAAAGAGACACGATGGAGTTACTGTCCTGTCTCTCTTAGTTCAGAATTAACTAGTGATCTTCCAGAAGACACTAAATCGTCTAAAAATTGTAGCTGCAGTTGCCACTCATCTTTTAAAAATTATCTTTCCTGTCCACAGGTTTAGAAAGTTGCCACCTGAACTTTGTGGAACTGTAGGAGAACGTGACTGAAACTAGCCCCCTGCAGTTGAAGAATGTACCCAGTGCCTGTAGGTTAAGGGCTGACGTTTCCACTAGGTAAAAATCGGACACATGTAGTGGGAAGGAAATTCATTGAGAGCCTTAATTTAAGTTACGGGAGCCAAAATCTTTACTTTAGTGCCAACCCTTATCTTTCCAAGCCTATGACAAGTTGGTGTAAACACCAAATTTCTAAATGGCAAAAAGCTGTCGTGATGTGAGGAATGTAATCTCTCGGCTGAGAGAAACAAAGCACCTCCATTATTTTTCTTCTTTTTAAAGAATAAGCTTCTTCCTCTGGTAATAAGAAGGATACAAAATAACAATGAGCCCTATAAGTCAGCAACAGTTTAGGAAACCTAAAGCTTTATATGAACAGAAATGTTTAGGGGATGCTTTTTTTTTTTCCTTAAGCAAGGAAAAAGGCAATTGTTTTGAAAATGGTTGAGTTGCACAAGTATGGAGCGTGTGTGTGTCTTAATGTCTCAGTATTGCCTTTGTTAGTCTCTATTAGTCCATGCAGTTTGGTGGCCTGGTAAATGCAAGTCTTATTTTTAACAGCTTTTTTTTTTTTTAAAGTACAAACCCATAAAGCTTTAATGCTTGCTATTTAATAAGTAACTGTGTTTTCTTCTGTCTCTAATTTAGTGGCCATAATTTGCAGTTAATTGAACCATTCCAACCTAATGCTTACCCATATTTCCTAGTTTTGTTTTATTTATTTATTTGAACTTTTTTTTTCATGATGGAGGACTTCTACTTCTGTCTCATTCATCTGTTTGGAAACTTCTGACCTTACAGCCAAAACTTAACTCATTTTACTCAGTATTCATCGTGATGCTGAAGTGTAAGATTCCTGCAAATGTAAACACTACCACTTTTATTAATAAAAAGCAAATACAGTGTTTTAGGGCACATTTGCATCACTATAGTTAAGGTTGTGTCAGTATTTCCATTATAAACCCATAGGGGGTCTATATCTTGGCACTAAATTGCCTTAAGCTAAATCTTTGCCATACAAGGCTTCTGCTCAAGCTTGACTTGGTGGGTTGGTTTTTAAACAGTTTCCAACACAAACTCTTGTTTCTGTTTTAAGTTATACAACTGTTTTGTTGGATGGGGGTTGGTTTTAAAGAAAAGGGAAAAAAAAAAATCAACAAAAAAACCCAAAAACACAGAAACAACAAACCTGGTTCAAGATTGTTTTTGGCACTTCTGTAACTCAGAAATGGTTTTGAATTTCAAACATAACCTTTGGCAAGCCAGTAACCTACAATATGGTCTGATAACTTTGGGTAATTTGTAAAAACAATAATAAATTGTAGAGAGATTGTGGTTTCAAAATCAGCTACTGTGCATTTGCAGTAACTTATTTCAACTCAAGAACTTTTAGTAATTTGTACATCAGTACACATACTCAGCAGCCAGTGTGATGCAGCAGAACAGTGAACTCCTGATGGGTTATTTTTTAAATCATGTGGAGAGACTAGAAAAAAATAATGAGCTGTTTCTGAAAGCATCAAAACCTGCTCTCTCAGAGGCTGAAACTGGAGCGTTGTAAGTCGTTAGGAGCAGACTTTGATGCAAAAGCATACGAAGACACGCTGGATCAGTTGTCATAGACAGGAGCCCTGCAGGCTTCTCTTCATTTATCTAAAAAGTTTGATGACATTAAGGGCAGAACTTTTCAGTATGTCGTTAGCTCCAGAGGAACTGGAGCCAGTTCTGTTCCAGTGTGTTGCACATCATTGATATCTGGAAGGTAATTTTCTTTTACCAGTAAATCTATGCACAGAAATACTAATGTTCAACACTTTAGAATCTGAGCACCTTGTAATTAGTTGTGGTGTGATATTCCTGTAAATGATGTAGGATGTTTTGTATTATATCCTATTTTCCAATGTCAAAAATTATGTACCAAGAAAAACAAAAGAGATGAGATTGCACAGGAAGTTGACCACAGATATGGAGATAGACCCTGCGACAGCTGAGTACCAGTCCAGTGCCTTAGTGATAATACTGTTGGTGATTGGTGCTATACAAATGTCTAAGATTGATAAAAGTTGTTATAAAGTTATGTAATACTCTGGAAGAGAACAAGTTCTCTTCTTTCCCCAGCCGTATGCAGTATGCTGTGTGTGTTTCTAACAATGCTGGCACTCCTATTCCATGGAAGTAGATGATGAATTTCCTACTAACTGTAAGAACCAGGATCAGGGCCAATGATTACTATCAGTGGAAATCTCACACAGGAACAGATCCTCATCCCTAAAATACACGTTGAGTGTAACAGAAAAAATATTTACAAGCAAACATCTCTTTGCAGTTCAAAACCAAAACTGTACCCTTCTTTCTCAGCTTGGTATTTCTGAACATTCATCTGTTGGGAAAAGGTCTTTCTGTTCTGTGACAAACTTTGAAGTGTCTTTGTAAATAAAATAAGCTACAAAGGGGATTTCTGACTGAAAAATCTCCCTGGTGACTGACAAGGTAGAAATTCCATAAGTGAACCTATTTTAATCCTGGTCATAACCAATTAGCGTAAGTACTGCAGATGTGTGTGTTTCAGTTACTAGGTAGGTAAACTGCTTTGGAGTATTTTACTCTATTGCAGAGATGGCTAAAATTTCAGCCATGAGTACTGGCTTCATAATTTCAACCATGAATCTCCTCTTACTAAAAGTTAAAACTGCTCTTTCCCCTGTCTACTTTCAATGTACTGAGCTGAGCAAAATGGGTGCAGTTTAAAACACAAGTCTACTTGGAAACGCAACTTGGAAGGAGGTGAGGAGGCAAACATCTCTCACAGCATTAAACATAAAAATAACAAGGTGAAGGGGTTGTTTTCCTAATTTCTGGGATCCTATAAGCTTAACCTGTCTCTGTGGAAAAAATAGGGAGTTCTTCGCTAGATGAACAGTGAGTGCTCCCTGATAGCTCTGCAACAAGGGGTAACTGACCCAATATGTAACAGGTAATATTCTTTTCAAGAAAAAAATAAAACCACCACCAAACTAGAGGTTTTTTCACTAGGGAGTCTGCCTCAAAAATTGTTCTTTTAATGACAGGACAAATAAGTGTTGTCCCAAATACAGAGAATGATACGGTTTATGAGGGAGAAGATGCTGATGCGTTTTTTGTGTAACATAATGTGCTTTCAAAGGCTGGGGTACCAGTAGACAAATGTAAGCAAATTCAAAATTAAAATGTGAATGTATCTCTTCACTTTAATTTACCCAGTTGTTTTATTAAATGAGTTGGCTAATACCCTTTTTAAAAATAGTACATATACTACTAAAGTTTGGAGAAGGAACAAGCTTAGGACAGAGGTAGTAATGTTGGGAGTTCTCTCAGTTCTGTTATGCAAATTGATGTTTTTAGGCTGTGAATTTTATGTGAATGATTAATAGTGAAGTATAGTGTTTCTCTTTGTAGTTTCACAGTATTTGATACGACTTTGGGATTGTGCCATTCTTGCAGTTAAGATCTGAGAGTGCCAGCAGCAATCAGGCAGAGGGAGGTGCTGCATGAGGGTTACGGTTACTGCACCAGGCTTGTGACTTAAAGGCTGCTTGGAAAGAGGGCCCATTCTATTGCTTTTTCACTGCATTACCCCTTTTCTGTTGGCAGGGTCAGAACAGCTTCCATAAAAGACAAATGAAGGGGATGGGTGGTACAAACTTGTATGAAGCTAGAGCCATGGGAGATGGCACATTTGTCCTGAAGTGTGTGTGTGGTGGTTCATATGGATCTCAGTATTTTTGGTCTGCATTCTCTTTCTGTTTGAAGGCACGACATCCAAAATGAAGTAATAGATTTCATTGAAGTTTTGGTGCTAACCTTGAGTTCTGTTTCCCACAGGACAAAACTGCTGGGCTACAGAGGTTCATCTGTGTAAGACAGACAGGAAGCCCAGTGCTGTCACAAGCAACAGCTCTTGTTAACCTGTTTGTACTTTAAAACTGGGGAGCCTACAGCCAATTGTTCTGTCCAACATCATGGCCCAAAAATTGCTGCCCTTGGATTCAGCTGCTTTCTCCTGTCCTCACCTCCCCACGCCACCTCTTCGACCATATATGGTTGATAAGAGAGAATAGAGCATCTATGAAAGAAAGTTCCAAGGCAACCTCACCAAAAGTTCAGAGGAACTAGGGAAAGCTAGATAAACCAGACTCCTAGGTCCATCACCTTGGAGAATGAAAAATATATTTAAGGGGGAAATTCTTCATTCCCTGGGTAAGTGACCCAGGCAGGGATCGTTGTACAAATTGTCACAGGCAGAGAACGTGTGTTTCTAAAAGGCCAGGATATCTCCAACTAAGAAACTGCAAAAAAAGCACTTAATCCATGTGTTGCAGAACTGGGGGATACTTCAGTGAAGTGTAAGTTTAATGATCAGTATGCAAATTAACTGGAACTTGCTTTGAAGCAAGAAGATAGGCTCATGTTGACGAGTACTGGAGGCACTATGAGGCTGTGCTTGTAAGCAATCCACAGTATAGAAATACAGTTCTGACTTCAAAGCTGAAGTTGGAAGGAGACTAGAGTGACATTATGGGCAACCTGAAAACAACCTTGTTTTGTCTCAGAACACTTCTCAGTTACTGAGCAAAGTGTCTGGAATAACACTGTTACCAGTAATTGTGAATCTCGAGGTACAAAGAAAAATGCTTTATCTTGAGGTTCTGCTTGAGAAGGAAGAACTCTTTAGCCAAAACTCATTAGCCTGACTTGATGCTGCTGTAATTTCCTACTCGATTTGAAAGTCTATTACCTTATCTCTAGTTGAATGTATTGGCTGATTTGTAAAGGGCTAGAGTACAAAATGCAGAGTTATGCTAAAAGAATTTGTAGAGGGCAAGAAGCAAAGGTGATTAGCATACAGAGAATGCCAGAGTGGATATTTTTAAAAACCGTGAATAAAAGGCAGTTTTCTTGAAGTTGGCTCTTCTGTTTGGGATTTTTCTTCTTTTCTAGGAAGGAACCAAATGAAATGGGATGATTTCATCAGCTATGTTAGATTCAGCCCTTCTTTAGGTAGGGAATCTTGACGTTTACTTGTTAAGTAATTTGATAAAAAAGCAACAAATTTTGATAGGTGGGTGGAATTGAAACTTGAGCATTTCATACCTGGTTTATTCTTTACTCCCTTAGAAAAGTAGTTTTCCACATATCTCTAGACCTGTCTTTTCTTCCTGCACATCAGCTTTCCAGGATGCCTTCACTGCTGCTTTAAAGCATGCAACAGAGGCTCCTAGGCTGCCCTTCATAGGATATGAATTGGGCTCACAATTTTACCTTTCATGTGCTCACTGCCTCATGAAAATCTCCTTAGATTAGAATTGCAACTGAAGAATATCTTACACACAAAATGTAGTCAAATATGCAAAATCAGGGACAGGGAAATCTCAAGTGCTTCAATTTATTAATATTTCACAGAACATTGTAAAACACAAATCCATATGGGAGAATACAGTTAAGCCCCAGAAGGCAACCAACATTGTTTCCATTTAAAGCTGTAAAAGTTTAGTTTGCAAAATGAATTTCTGGTACATTTAGTGTTTCATCACAGTTTAAATGATACCTTGAAACAGCTGGTTTTGATCTGACTTTGCCTCTTGTTTATTGACCTGAAGTGGGGAAAAAGCTTGGATATTGCAATTTTTCTGCAAAGGGCTATTCACCAATTGTCTGGCTCTGTTACAGGTCCCTAGATTTCTCCTCAAGAACAGCTGAAAGTAAATGCTTTGAGTATTATTCATTCTTTATATATTAAATAAAAACCCCAAACTCATTTTCTGTTACTGCAAATGAAATAAAGAGATATATAAAGACAAAAGAACTTCTAATTTTGAGGTTCAGACGCTGAAATTACTAGTATCATTAACGTCTAATACCCCCATGCCTCTTGCTCACAGTTGGTACTGTTCCTTTTTTCTTTTCTCGAGCAGTAAGTTTTGTAGCATAATTGCCATTGAAGTCCTACAGGTCCAACTGTTGTCACTAGACAAAACTTTCACCTGCTCTAAAAATGCTTTACTGAAGCTCAGATGTCCTGTTTCAGCTCGTAAGCTCTGGGCACAAGGGAATTCTGCCAGACTGCAGACCCTAGGAGGTGCACAGCAGATTTCAGTTGTGGGAAGACTCTCCTGCCTACATAAAGACAGCTGTCATACAAAGTGTATTTATTTGAGCCTTCTGTAAAGAGTTGTAGCTTTGTGGTTTTCCCATTCAGTTTCACTGGAATATTGGTTTAAATTCTAGACTTGTAAATTTTCTGGACCTTCTGTTAAGAGTAATTTAATAGTCATCCTGAAATCACCTTCAGAGAATTCATCCTTCATCTTGTAATACTGTACATCAATACAAGCCAAGAAAAAGGGCTGATGAAGCACTGGAGGTGTATAGATGTTTCTTATTTGACTCTCGTCCTTCTTCTTTCTTGGTTTGGGATAGATTAAATTTGGGTATTTTCTTAGCAGTTCTGACTGGTTAATTATACTGTCTGTTCTGAGTACACTGTTATTTTTCTCACATCTATGAGATGGAAATTGCCTGCCAACTAAATGGAGATAAGCCAAAAACTTTTCCTCAAGGATATTTCCATTGGCGTCCAGCCTCAGCCTGTCACTTCACTCTCAGTTCTTTCTTCATTAAAAAAATGCCCAGTGCTTCCATAGGTGTTAAGATGTTCCCTTGCCATCTTCCTGACTGCAGGCCATTGAGCAATTGTCTAGCACAGGTGGAGTGTCCATTCTGCCTCTGCTTCAATCCCATGCCTTTTGTTCTGGAAAAGTCTCTTTTCCTTTCTGTTGACAGAGCAAAAAGAACGTTTTATCCTGGGCTCACAAAAATGTTGAAGAAAGGTTTCAGGAAGAGTTGCTTTACCACTGTAGGGCAGCACGTGACAATCCAGCTCGCACTGTGCTGCAGTTCAGGTGATGCTGTATATTTTCCATACTGAAATTTTACATGCACTGAGCCCTTTAACTAGTGGTGTTGTGCCCATACTTTGCAGACAAGGACTGTGTTTCTTGAAGATCCTGTGACAACGTATTTCTAAACAGGATTTTCTGACCTTTTCTCCCAGGCGATTTCGTGAACTGCATGGAAGACTGGCATTTCTTTTTACTGTTTTTCAGTTAGAAACTGGATGAGAATAAAGGACCATTTAAATAATTAATCAGCAATGCTCTTGGCTGCCCTCCAAATCCCAGAACAACACCCTCACCCTCCCCTTTCTGACAGTTAAACTCTTATACAACTGAAGAGAGACAAAGGGACTCTGTTTCTCTCACATGGTCTCCATTTCAGTAATGGCTATCTCCTTGCCTAAGGTCAGACTGTATGATCAGTTTTTGGCGTAGATTTGTCCCCTCTTTTGTCTGTAACTTCCTAGTTCCTCCTGTCAGCAGGGGCCCTTTTGGCCTGTTGCCTTCGGTCAGCACCCCAGCTCAGCCGGTCTCCTTCAGTACCCCCAGTAAGTACTATCCTAAGGTGCTGAGGCTAGCACAACCACTGCTGTGGGGGTACAGCTTCATGTACAGGGGAATAAATCCTTTTAACAGGCTGCCCTGTTGACCAGAAATGAAACTGCTAACTTTTACTGCCAGTAGTGTTATTGATACAGGCTATAGTTGGCTTACTAAGACTTGTTTAGACCAAAGACCTCACAGTTTTGTTTTAGGCTAGAGGTAATCTCAAAAAAAAGTATGCAATGAGAAAAGGCAGAAATGTTCTTTAACATTATTCTCTGGCAAGCTTTGGGTACACATGGCTACACCTCAGTGGTCCTAAAATCTTACCACTAAAAGTCTGGTCAGAAAAATCTTACCACTTCCATTCCACCAAAGTTAGCCCTTTTTTTTCTTATACCTGTAAGCTTTTGAGTTCTACCATAGCATTTGATCATTCTTATCAACTCGTTGCTGCTGTTCAACATCTTCACGCTTCGGACAGTGTGAGGAGGCTGCGATTCCTCGCCACACGTCCCATTTTCCCCTCGTCCCTGGCGATCCCACCCAGCAGCCGCGGCTCAGGCAGGCGTTGGGAGGTTTCGCTGGATAGGGAAGTCGGTTTTTACATTTTCCATTGGCTTCTTTTTCTCTCAGACTTTCTTTCTTTCCCTCTGCCTGTACGCTGTGCTCCTGCGACGGTGAACTGCTTAAAGCCGCGACAGAGCCAACGTGCACCTCCTCGGGAACCCGACGGGGCCCGCTTTTGCGTTTCGCCCGTCATTTTTATGTGCCCGCGTTCATGGACGCTTTCAGCCGTTAATTCCCCAGGCACTGAGCCGCAGGTAGCGGCGGCCACAGCCCGCGCTGCCGCCGGCTCCTGGCACCGCGGCTCGGCGCGGCGGACAGCAGAGGACGCGCAGCGCCCCGCGCGCCCGGCCCGGCCCGGCCGCTGCGATCCGCGCACCTCCCGGCCCTCGCTGCGAGCCGCCACGGCGGCCCCGCCCCCGGCGCCCGCCATTGCCCGTCGCTCCGCCCAAGGGGGCGGCCGCGGCCTGGTTCCGGCTGCCGCCGCGGCGCGTTCGGCGCGGCGCGGCGCGGCGCGGCGCGGCGCGGGGCGGGGCGGGACGGGAGGAGCTATGGAGGACGCCGATTACTTCGAAGGCAGCGCGGCGGAGTGGGGGAACGAGGCGGACGGAGGGACGGTGAGTGCTGACGCGGGGTGCGGCGGCTGCACGGCGTCGGGCCGTGAGCGGGAGCCGCCGGCCGCGCCGCTCGGGAGCGCGGGGGCTTCCCCGGGGCCGCCGCCGGTCCCCCGGGCCCTGGGGCAGCTCCCGGGCCCTCTCGCTCAGCGGCTGCGAGCTGAGGCCAAAAGCGCCGAGCGGAAAGGCCGCCGGGGCCGTCTTCCCTGTGGTGGGGTTAAAAGGGAGGAAAACAGCTGCGAGACGGCGCTTGGGTTTGCGCCTCCTCTGTTATGAAATCGTTTTTTGTCTGGGGAACGAAGGTGTGTGAGTTTCCGTGGGCAAAAATAGCCTAAATATAAGAGGAGCGGGGGAGGAAACGGGACAAGAGAGGTGATTGACTTGACTGTGCTTGTGAATAGCAAGACGATGAGGATGGGGAGGGAGAAGATGATGCCGAAGTCCAGCAAGAATGCCTGAAGAAATTTTCAACCCCTGACTATATAATGGAGCCGTCAATATTTAACACGTTGAAGAGGTGAGTGTGCCCTTACGTGTGTTACAGTGTGTGTTATAGGTGCAGTGTTGTCGCTTTGGATGGAAGTGTCTCTGAAAATGTATAAATGATGCTATGGTTTTCCCTTTATTTAGAGTTCAGTTGCTTTTGTTTGTGATTCTGTGATTGATGTGACTTTCAAATCGTTCTTTTCCAATCCTTTCATCAGATATTTCCAAGCAGGAGGTTCTCCAGAGAATGTTATCCAGCTCCTCTCTGAGAACTACACTGCGGTGGCACAGACAGTAAATTTGCTGGCAGAGTGGCTCATTCAAACAGGTATGATAAGTTATACAGTATAATTTAGGATTATAATCTTTCTTTTGTCAGAAATAGCTGAATTGGCGGCAAATTTGATCGTACACTGGAAGGTGATCATTATGAAGTTGTCATCCTGTATTTGTATGTAACTAAATTCTTTAGAATACTATGTTATACCACTCAGAGAATAAGTGCAGTAATGTGCTGATGAGTGTTTTGAAATGCTCACAGACTGTTTTGTAAAGGGTCATATAATTGAAGCAGCTGCATGAACTATCGTTTGTTTTTGTTTTCATGCGGAAGGGCAGGGGCAGTGCTCTGGAGATGGTGTTAGCAATACCTGAGATTTGGTGGCAGTATCATAGAATTAATATTGAAAAAAAACCAGTTACCTTATTACTAGTAAGTGTCTCCTTTCATTGGATCAGTGGCTAGATGGAGAGTTCTCATGTGGATGCCTCTGTTCTCTGAGGCAAGAATTCTGTATTACCAGTCTGCTTATGAATTCTTCAGCAGCCTCTTGCAAGACATGTTTTATCACTATCTTATATCTTTGGCCCTTAGTATAGTCTTTTGTTTGCAAGTCATCAGAATTATTATACTCTGATCTCAGAAATGTACAGCAACTGATTACTGCTTTGTGTGTTGTCTTGTAGTATACTGTCAAAGCTCCTGAGAGCCAATATGTTAATAGATTTTAGTCTGTAGTAGGGTTGGTTTTTGCACCTATCCTGGTAATCCTTTTTGTGTTTGATACGTGCATTTTGGTATCATGCTTAGTAACAGTGTTGTGAGATACCTGGCATTGCTGTTTGCATGACTGATGAAAGGAGCAAGGGAAAGGGACTGATGGGACCTGCCTCTGATCCCTAACAGTCTGCATCTAGGAAAAAAGACAGACAATCTGTAAATCTGTTTGTGTCAGTGTGGCTGGATAGTAGAACCGATAGTTCTCCTCAGCTTCTCTGTGTTGATACATTTCTGAGTAGTTTCTGTTCTCATTGAAAAATTGAAGGTACTGCTGTCGTATTTGATTGGATTGCATCTGCCAAGTCTTTTGTTCCTTCTATACAGGTGTTGAGCCAGTCCAAGTTCAGGAGACTGTAGAAAACCATTTAAAGAGCTTACTTATCAAGCATTTTGACCCTCGGAAAGCAGATTCCATCTTTACAGAGGAAGGAGAGGTGTGCATGGAGTCCCTGTTACTGTCTACATGAGTGGATCCTACATAGACCCTTTCATCTGATGGAGTAGTAGATGGTGGGGGAAGGAAAATTATATCTTCCAAGCTCTTTGGTTAAGAAGTAACTGCTTTCAGAAAACCAGCTGTGTCTCATTGGAGTCCTGAAAGGCTTAGAGAAACTTTGAATGCATTCTTCTTTGTAATGAAGTTGTGTATAACAAGTCACAGGACTCCTGAGAGGTAAAGGGCTTATTTTTAATGATGTTGACAACCAGGTAATGTTACATTTCTCTCCGTTGCTCTAATCTTTTCAGACTCCAGCCTGGCTTGAGCAAATGATAGCACATACTACGTGGAGAGATCTCTTTTACAAGTTGGCAGAAGCCCATCCTGACTGTTTAATGCTTAATTTTACCGTGAAGGTAGTGTACTCAAGTCTAATAAATGAGAATATCAATAAAGGGCTAATTGTACTGGTATCAAGCCTTGGCTGTGGTCTTGCCTATGTCTTTTACATGTTCTTTCTAATGCTACATATTCAAATGTCAGAATAGTTACAAATACACAATGGTTTGAGGAATTATGTTACAATTTGCAAGTAGTTAGTGTAGTTTCCTAGTTCGAAGTACTGTTTTTTTCGGGTGCGGGTGAGATGTCTCTCTTCTCTTTTCTTTAGAGGGTTTTTTCTTTGTTTTGTTGGTGTTTGTTTTCCTTTGACCTGTGTTTGACAATTCTGGATTTCTTTCTCAGTGGAACATGTCAGTCACTTTCAGTCTATGTTTCTGTGACAGGGGAGGAATGTTACATCTTGCTGGTCTATGAAGTAGTTTTATGTAATTATGGTTTACTTTTGTTATTTGCGACACCTTTTACTGTTTTCCTTTTCTGTAGTGTAAAAGAGGAATGTGAATTCCAATAAGTGTATGCAGAGACAAATCTTACATTCTGTATGGTCTTCTAGACTTGGCAGGATATCTGAAACATAAATGTAAGTAATACAAGTTTTCTCTGATGTTTTTGTTTTTATAGCTCATATCTGATGCTGGATATCAAGGGGAAATAACCAGTGTTTCAACAGCCTGTCAACAACTAGAAGTATTTTCCAGAGTCCTGCGTACATCTCTGGCAACAATTTTAGATGGAGGAGAAGAAAACCTTGAAAAAAACCTCCCTGAGTTTGCTGTAAGTTTGTTTGTTGGGGTTTTTTTTTTTTCCTTTTATATGTGGAAAGACAACAGTGTTTTGGGTGGGCTTTGTACTTCTCTTTAAATATCGTGGAGAAAGTCCTGAATGTCAGTAGAATATATTTTCCCCTGGATTTTGGCATTTGGGAAGTGAAGTTCTCAATTTAGCCATTTCTTCTTGCATGGTATCAGTGCACAGTGATACTATGCTTGTTTGTACTTTCTTCTTGGCTGTTGTGTTGGTTTTCTCTTTTGGTTGTTTGTGTTTGGGTTGTTGTTTTTCTTTTCATTGATAGACTTCAGTGAAGTCTTTGCTCTTGTGGCAGTGAAATCACAGAAGCATATTTGCATGTTTCTTGTTGACTGAAAAGGTTGTTGATGTTTGCTTTCACAGAAGATGGTGTGCCATGGAGAACACACTTACCTTTTTGCTCAATCTATGATGTCCATATTAGCTCAAGAAGAGCAAGGAGGATCAGCTGTCAGACGGATTGCTCAGGAGGTTCAGCGATATGCCCATGAGAAGTAAGTGAGAGTTACATTATTAGTGAGAGGTAAGTCGCTAGGATTTGTAACCTACTGTCTTTTGCTCACTCCTGATTACCTTTTACCAGCAAAAGGAGAGTTCTTAGCTACAACAGAGCAGTACTTGTAGCAAGCTTTAGTTTGTAGAACAACAGAAGAGTTCAGTGTCCTGTACTGGGAGACCAGAAGAGCAAAGAATTGAAATTTCTGTCACTTAAAAAATGTTTTTGTTGTCCTACAAACATTTCAGAAACAAAACAGGGAAATACAGGCCTCTTTCTATTACTGCCCAGGATAAGAGATTCTACCCTAAGGCATTGCATTCCATAGGACGTGCCCTGTTGACTTGGTGAGGCTAAAACTAAAATGCCCAAATCAAGAAAATAAGTTGCTCTGTATATTTGCTCCTCATCTAGAGGCCATGATGCCAGTCAGATCACCTTAGCCTTGGGGACTGCAGCCTCTTATCCTCGAGCATGTCAGGCTCTTGGTGCAATGTTGTCCAAAGGAGCTCTGAATCCAGCAGATATCACTGTCCTCTTCAAAATGTTTACAAGCATGGACCCACCTCCAGTAGAACTGGTCAGTACTTATCTTTTTATAACCTCTGAAACTTAACTTCTGTTACAGTAGCACTTGGAAACACGAAGTCTTCTTGCGCAAAGTGTTGTAGTGACAAAAATAGCAGTTAGCACTCAGACTCCTCCCTCTATAATTTTAAGTAATGTCTGAACATGAAACTACTACTTGTGTTCTATTTTGGATTAGCTTCTTCATTGAGTTTTTTTGTTTAATCATTCTGACTTGTCATTTTACATATAATGAAATTAATTCAAGAACTTCTCAATAAGGGATAAAGATGGAAACAAATTCATTAACTTCTTTTAATGAAAGCTAAGAAAGAATTTTAAAAGCCCACCTAGCTCTGCAATTTGTTACAAGCAGGCCTAAATGGCCCATTTCACATTCCTCACTGCCCCTCTGTAACATGTCTTCTGGTAATAAATGGTGGCAATAGAGTCTGTAACTGTTGTTTCCTTCCCCTCCCACCCCACCCCTTCTGTCAAAAGTTTGAGTCACTTCAGAAAACTATCTAACCTACCCCAAAGGGAGAACATGGTATGTCTCATTCAATGCAAAGTATATAACATGCAAAAACTGTATTTTCAGTTGCCTCTTGCAATTCTTGGGCTCTAATAAACCATTAATACTCTTCACAGATTCGGGTACCTGCCTTTCTGGACCTCTTCATGCAGTCACTGTTTAAGCCAGGTGCTAAGATCAACCAGGACCACAAACATAAATACATTCACATACTGGCATATGCAGCTAGTGTAGTAGAGATGTGGAAAAAGGTAATGCTTAGTTCTGTAAGTAACCAGTGTCCTGACTGTGATGAAGGAAATGTATGTTTGTGAAGTTCCTCAGTTTAAAATAATGTATTCAGATTGATATACATACTTTAATATGTACGTGAAGTATTTCTGGCTTCAACTAAAATGACTAAAAGATGTAGATCCTGATGATCAAATAGTATAAAAGGATGAGTGCACTAAATGGTTTTTCTCTCTTCCCCTACCTCCCTTCAAAGGTTATCAATAGCAGTTCTGTGCTGCTAGAGCTGTATGTGTTTTTTCAGAGGAAAAGCAATTTAATTCTATGAAGAGGATGAAGTAATTCCTAGGGAATTAAATCATAGAATGATAGGGGTTGGAAAGGGACCTTTAGAGATCATCTAGTCCAAATAAAGCAAACATCCTTGTACTTGTTGATACTTAGTTCTTCTGAAACTTGCATTTGAGGTGAGAAACAGGATGTAGTCTTTAGCTTATCACAGGTTCCTTTTCTTAATTAATCAAAGAAATCTGGTATATTCACAACTCTTGCATTCAAACTTTGCTATTTTCCAGAACAAGAGAGTCAGTATAAACAAGGATGAACTCAAGTCAACTTCCAAAGCCATTGAAACTGTTCACAATCTGTGTTGCAATGAGAACAAAGGAGCGTCAGAGCTGGTGGCAGAACTGAGCACACTCTATCAGTGCATCAGGTGAGCAGAGAGACTCTTCCCATGCTGCAGATGTTGGAAGGGGAGTATGATTTAGTAGTACTGCTAAAGGGAAATGCTTTGTGGTCTCCTCTGTGAGGACACCCTCACAGTACAATGCATGAAGGTGTATTCTGAGAGCAGCTTTCAGAATTGTACATCTGGCTCTTTGGAATCTCTTACATGAGGACATAAACTCTGGCTTTCACAGACAATTTGTACTCCTTGTGTCACAGAACATGCTTTTCTCTGCCTCTGAAAAAAGATGATAGGTTTTTTTATTTGGTTTGGAGTTTTTTGGTTGGTTGTGGTGTTCTGATTATTTTTGGGGGTATTTCCATGCTCCTGTGCTGAAGTGATCTCTCTTTCTGTAGGTTCCCAGTGGTGGCAATGGGTGTATTAAAGTGGGTGGACTGGACAGTGTCAGAACCACGATACTTCCAGCTGCAGACTGATCACACTCCAGTTCATCTGGCATTATTAGATGAGGTAAAAGTCTATATAAAACCTTGCTGGAGAGTAAGAACAGATTTGATGTGTGTAACTGGAAGTACACCTAGTTCCCCAAGTGCCTGTCATTTGCAGTAAGTCAGTAAATATACAAAGATGAATCTCTTAATAGAAAGAGCTAAGTATTTGGTTTTGTCAGACCAGCATTATTTATGCTAGGAAAACTAGGCATCAAAGAAAGAAGTGCAATACTTTTCTAAAACATTTTACATCTGGCACTGAACATCCAGGTACACTCGTCTAGTAAAGACTGGGACGTTGCTGGGTTTTTTTAGATTGAAGTTCTGAGGATCTCACTTTGCTGTTGTGTTTGCAGATCAGTACATGCCATCAGCTGCTCCACCCCCAAGTTCTACAACTTCTTGTCAAGCTCTTTGAAACAGAACATTCGCAGCTTGATGTAATGGAGCAGGTGATTCTCTCAGGATTCAGTATTTGTGTTCCTTATTCACTTTGTTCAAGATAAAACTGCTGTGAGGGCAAAAGCTAGTAAGAGTTTAATTTAGGAATATGGTCACGGTTAAAATGTAACATAGCAGATAAGGAATCAATAAGAATGAGCAATGCAAATGGCAGACTTTGGAGAGGAAGGCCTAATCTGTTGGTTCTTCCCTCCCCACACCATCAGCTGGAACTGAAGAAGACTCTCCTGGATAGAATGGTGCACTTACTCAGTCGAGGATATGTGCTGCCTGTGGTCAGCTACATCCGCAAATGCCTGGAGAAGCTGGATACAGATATCTCACTCATCAGATACTTTGTTACAGAGGTCAGCTGCAAAAATTGTCTTTACTTGAGCCTAAACTTTAGTGTGAGTTGTGTGTGTTTGGATGTTAAATTGGCTTGCCTCAGACTCAGGGATATTTCAAGATAAGAGATCAGATTCTGAGCAATGTATGTAGTATCAGTATTCACTAGGATGTCACTTAGTCCTACTGACTCCTGACTTCTGAAATGTACTGGATAGAGTACCACAAGAATACTTAATTGCTTTAATGGAGTACAAGAGGCCATAAGTGTAACTACTTCTATGCTTTTAAGACTAGTATTGTGAACTAAATATTGTCCCTACTACTCCTGTCACTGGAAGAATAATCCATTTTCATCTGCTGTTTCAGGTGCTGGATGTGATTGCTCCTCCATATACCTCAGACTTTGTGCAGCTTTTTCTTCCAATCTTGGAGAATGAAAGTATTGCAGGTACTATTAAAGCAGAAGGGGAACATGACCCTGTCACCGAGTTTATAGGTAAGTCATATTTATTCCTTACTTATCTGCTTCCATTTGTATTTGTTATAACTTGCAAACAGGGTTTAGGAGAAGGATTGCTAAAAATAGGAATACCTGCCAGATATTTTCAGATATGACTTTGCTTTTAGGGGCTGTGTTTAGCACTTTCCCTTTCATCAAGAATCTCTGGATATTAGTGAGGAAAATGGAGAGAAATACTGGGTTTTTAGAACTAGCACTGCAGTAAGAAAAGGAGGGGAATGGAAGTAGCCTGTCCTAATGCACTCCTATTCTAAAATGAAAACATCTGTCCGGCCCCTAAAATCCTAATTATTTACACAGTACAGAAATACATCTGCAAGCAGATAAATCACAGCAATGTACTGAACACTTTCCTTTTTTTCTTTTCTTTTAAGCTCATTGCAAATCTAACTTTATTATGATGAACTAACCAGTGGGAAATATCAAGAAAGCAAAGCACATGATCACTACTTTGCTGTCCTCTCCACCACTAAGGTTCTAAAATTGACCAACACAACAGAAAAAAAACCCAAAACCAACAAAATACCAAAACCAACAAGCCCAAAAGGAGGAAGAAAGGGCTGAAGGGCATTTGATGGTCTTGCATGGTGACCTTGAGCTTTATATCAGAGGACTGTTAATGTATTTTGGAAAATGGAATAATACTGAAGGATTTTCTGTTACACAAATCAGTGTAAACCAGAATATTCCAAAGGGATAACAGCAGAGAAACAGATTTATTTCAAATAGTGTTATTTTGGTTCATACAAAAGCTGAAGAAGGGGGAAGGTAGTTCCTACTAAAACTACTTTGCAGATAGTTCTCTGAAGACTGTATCTTGAATGCTGTAGGTTTTGGTGTAAAAAAGGAGTTTGTGTGATAGCTCTGTGCTGGAGAGAAGCCACAATGCCTCTTTCTCACCTTTGTATTGTATTGGAATTCTAAATGTCCTCCATACTTACTGCAATGAAAAAAACCCATTTTGTGTAACACAAGTTGTAACATTCAAGGTTAGTTTTGTATTACCAGATCAATCCTACCTGAGTGTGTTGTCTTTCAGAATCTATTTTTGTTAAATAGATGCATCAGGTGTTACTGGTAAGTTTCATTACCGTGTCAGACTTGTACTGCTGTCCAAAAATAGGAGTGTGTGCAGAAATTTCATTACTGCTTGTTGTGGCTTGGTTTTTATACTTGATCTGTCCTGGGTGATGTCAAACAGTGGCAGATACACCCAAGCTTATAATTTATCTTTAAATAAAAGTTTTTTTCTTTTCTTTAAGACCACTCTTTCTCTGTGTTGGGCTGGATTTCTCTTTGTACAGACAATTGTTAGTTGTTAAAGGGGGGGGGGGTGTTAGGTGAGCATGTTGTGCTTTTCCAAGCACATCTGTTTTTATGAAGAACCTGGTCTCTAAAAGACACTGACATACATCCAACTGCATGTAAATATAAAAAGGAAGCAACTTTCTTCTGGTGTCAGTGATTAATGAATGGCATCTCTAAGCTACCATCATAATTACAGAGATAGCAGCCACTTATACACATTCTTAACTCCTTCCACAAAGGAGTGCATCTTCCCTTTCCTCAGCTGCTCCCTTATATACTCATACCACAGTGCCAGAGTGTTCTAATCAAAGCACGAACTGAAAAGGCAAAACTTGCCTCTGCCCAAGCTGTTCTGAACTTTTGTGCAGTGTGGAATAGAGGATGTACTATCATTCCAACTAACTCTCACCATTTAAACTTGCATAATAAACATAAGCTTTCACAGTAGTTGAAGTAGAATGAGCATACACACTGGGCTTTTTGTAGCCCCCAACTTCCTTTGTGAAACTAACTACAGAAGCAATTCACCCTGTGTTCATTCTAAGATGTAGCCCTGTATTCTTTTACTCCTGCTCACAAGCACTTTGTCCGTTGCAAGTTTGCCAGCTGTTGAACTGGGGTATACTTTTGCTTTTCTCGGTGTTCAAGGTTGGTATCACTTCCTCTCAACATTTGAATACCTCTGCACTTACTCAGATGGTGATTTTTAACTAGTAGAAACTTTAATGCAGCTGTCATCAGTACTGGTGTACTGCTGTGTTCATATCTCAATGTAACAACTTGGAGCAGACACTGCAGAATTAATCCTTACTGGTGGCAGAGTGCTATAGTAAAGCAAAGCCAAGGAGAGTGATGGAATTGTCCTTTGCCTAGCTTTAGAGGTCTAATATTGTCTCTTGTGCTTAAGAGCTGAATGGTAGTGATTGATTAGAGTATGATTCCTGTATGTAAGAAGTCAATTTTACTAGTCTTTACCACTCTGCAAAACTTACCTTCTGATGAGGGGCTTCTTGCACAGCTAAACCAAGGTAAGTTGCAAAAACTGCCAACTGGGAGGTAGCAGATAGAGACAGTTTCTGGACTTTGTTTTTCTTCCTCTGCACCACTAAAAAGCTTTAACTTACAGGTTTTACTGAGGCATAATTCAGAGGTTGGTATGATTTATGGTAGGCTTGGGAGACTGACAAAGTGGTGTTCTACAAGGCAGATCTGAACATCTTTTCTCTCCGTTGCTTACTGAAGTCAGATGCTTCCTTGTAGTTTGTCTTAATTATTGCAATTAAAGTCGAAGGATTGTTTGACCTATCATAGTTTCTATATAGACTGGGTTATCAACCAGTAGTTTCACAAGAAGAGGTCCAGTAAAAGCAGTAGCAGCCTGGTATGACTAGTCTACTTGTTTAGTACAGCAATCAAAGACAACTGAAACCATGTATTAATAAGCTCTTATAATACGTAGTCATGTAAGAAAAAGTCCATTTATTAAAGGCAATTACCAATGCCAGTTAGTAACATCTAAATGGCAAATCAGGGTCATTTCAAAACTGAGACAGTTACTAAGGAAGAGAAATTGGTATCTTCCTAATTACTGAAGAGTTCTGGCTTGTGGCAATTGATACTTTGCATCTTTAGTAGAAAAATGTCACATCCAATACCATGTTAAGGCAAGAATTTAGAGCAAAGACAAGACTAATTCAATAACCAATGAGTGTTTAGACTATATTTTGATCAAAGTAATTCCTCTTCCAGTTTTTAGGTTAGATAAAAGCAAGTGCATTAAATGAGACTTCCAACAACACTGTTGCACTGGGAAACAACAGCAGATTTAGTTTTTCAGTGTGTCCTGTCCAGACTTGGCTTTTGCATTTTCATGTACATTCTTGTGAGAGGATACATGCACAGTGCTGGCAGAGAATTGAATATAAGCTCTAGACCCAAATATTGAGTATACTTTTTCCTTCCCAGTATGCCTACATAATGAGTATTTAAAAAAATGTTGTGAGATTTACATATACAGTTTGTGACATAATTCAGTATGATTGAAACACTGTGTCAAGGCTGACACCTTTTTCCATGGGTAAATTACTTTTGTTATAAAATTGTAAATATTTATCTCAGGCAGCTCTATTTTACTCCCAAGACATTGAGTGTTGCTTTCTGGGCTAATGTTGCAGAACTGCCTCATGGTGTTGAACTGTGGAAAAAGTTCTATACTATTTTTTAAACAGAAAAAGGTTGTGTGGAGAAGCTTCCAAACAAAGTGGTTCCTAAACAAAGATGTACAGTACGGGGTCAGGGAAGCACAACATCTCCGTATGCACAGTCCTCTTCAATAGCAAGATTGTACTCTGCTCCTCTTCCACCTTTATATGCACTTGTCACAATTCTCAGCCACCCCCTTTCACCCTGTAAAGAATTAATTTGCATTATGAATTAGCAAACAACTCTAGAAAAATGTATGCTATTGAGTCTGTCTGTTCTTCCAAATATGCATGATTTAAGTGAATCTAGGAACTTACTTAGTGAAGTCTAACGCTGGGCTCATGCAACAACCTTGCTGAAAGGCTGAATTTACATGCCCCTCATCTACTCCAGGTATGAGACTTAATTTTGCCTACAGGTAACAGTAATTTACAGGTGCCCATAACAGGAGCTGCACATCCACGGAAGGGTCGCACTTGGGATGGCATTCACATTGCTCAGGTAACTTTGGCTGAATATCATTGTCTTCAGATTACTTAGGTTTCATTTTTAAATTGCTAGTCTAGTTCAAGGAAGTTTTCCCATCCACAGACTAGCTTTGCAGCTTCCTGTTTGCAAGTGAAAACTCCACCTATTCTCTTAAAGTCATTCTGCAATCCTGTTTATTCCCATGTTTCCTTACCCAGGGTTCACCCCACGAGTTACGAACAATCCAGTATTCCGTTCCATTTTCCACACCCCAGCCAGCCACAGATACAATGTGATTCACCGAAGGCGAGGGGTTGTACTCTGTATAAAGTCCTCCAGTGTAGGCATCCAGCTTGTCAGTAGCCATTATGCCACAGCTATAATAAAACAGAGAAAGCATTTTTTTATACAAGGGGGTCAGGGCAAGGACTTGGCTAAAACAATTGTTTTTCTTGCATTTTGACTTCAGAGCTCAATTCATCTACAAACAAGCTGAAGTCTGCATACTAGTGCAGAGCTGCTAACATATGCTGGAGTGGAGAATTACACTTCAGTCAGACTGATTGAAGTATTCTGATCCAAATATTACTGGTATATAAACATTTCTTACCTAATTGGTCCATTAGCATATATTTCTGCCATCATTTTTTCTCTTCCACTGACAGACCCATAGTCAGCAACTTTCCAGAGAGTGTAGTTCTTTATCACATGGCACTCTCCAAAAGTGACACAAGTTCCACACTGGTTAAACTTCTTACACTCTAGGAAAACAAAATTGAGATCATCACTGCAACACAACATTTGTCTTGAGGTGTCAGTGATATGACACCAAGCTATGGTTTTTCTTCTAACTGCTCTAAGGCAGAGTAATTGCTAATACATACTCTTTCTGGTAAAATAAGTTGCTCTCTGGAAACCTACAATCACTAATCCCTATTCTTCATAGGCCTAAGTGCTTTGATGAGAAAATGTTTCAGATGTACTTCTCTATAGATACAGAAACTATTTCAGTCATACATGGCCAGACAAAGGTTACATTTCTCCTTCCTTTAGCTTGAGGTGACACTTGTAAATATTTCAGTACATTAGAGATAGTATATCACAGACTTAGGCAATTCAGTCAAAACAGTTGAGCTGTGCAGCTTGTCTGGGCATGATTTAATGCTACATTGTCTGGCTGGAGTAGAGAAAACCCGTTCTGTCAGTCAAAGAGAGGTACTGTGCTGAAAGGCAGGAACCAGTACAGTGAAAGCCCAAGAAACTCGTGTGTGTGTGTGTTAAAATCTGCTAAACCTGAGATGAAGCCTTACAGCAAAATAAACAGGCATCGTACTTTGATCCTTAGCTTGGTAGTTGTTGCAGGTCTCATCTGGAATGCCGTGGTCATGGGCATACGTCCAAACCCCCGAGTGGTCTCCACCTTCGCAGGATCCCGCGTTCGCGCAATCAATCACATTCTGGACAGAGAGGTAAGCAGAAGGCCACGCACCTTTTCTCTTGATGTTGATTCTATCTGTAAGGATGAGAAACTGGGGTTTGTTAGGGGAATATGTAGGTGGCTACACATTGCAACTAGCATTAAAACAGTCTCTGCTTTATTGAAACTAATCGTTTGCAAGCAACAGTACTTGTGGTTGGAAAAGCTGCTGCTGTCAGCAAGGCACATGGCATGACCCAACTCAGACGGGCAGACTGAGTTATTACTGTGGGTTTCCATTAGAAGTTTTTCCCCTTAAGAACAGCAAAGAGACTGTTGAGTAAGATCTCTTTAAAGCCTTGAAGTGCCTTAAACCTCTTTTGATTCAAGTCACAGCTTCTGAAAACTTCCATGTCTGTTTCCTGGCTTTGACAGCAAAGAGTTTTCAAATACACATTGTAAGACCAGATCTCACTAACCTCTCTTACAGGAGTAAAGATTTATGCAAAAGCCCATGCAGAGAGTCATAAGCCCATGCAGCCCACATCTCCAGTTCTGAGAGAGAGCGCATTCACAAACATTAAGTAAGGAAAAGCTTTCAGAAGTATTATCCCTGCTGTTATGTCAGTGTCTCACTGTTATCCTGCCATCTCAGACAGGCATTATAGCCCTGCTGCCTTATTTTGTCACAAACAACTCACTTCCTGATGGGTATCTATAAACTGCTTCTCACACTGCATTAACTGATGCCACTGTAGTACTTTCAATCCTATTAGTACTAACAACATTCAACTATACCTGACAGAACTGGAGGCATTATCCCACCAGAGCTTCCAGCAACAAGAGCTGGAGTGAATGCTTTAACTAGTCACAGCAGTTAAGAAAAACACACCCTGATTTTTATAATCAACCTTTTATACTCACAAACATGCAAATATTGGCATACCTATGTATACAGTTAAGTTTGAACCAAAGTTATATGATTAAGAAGTTGTTATCTTTTATCTATTTGCTGCACCATGGCAGGTTTCATACATGTCAGTATTCTTGTCTTGCTCCTACACGATTTCTACTGTCTGCTCACATCTGTGTTGTCTTCCAATTTCTGCACACCTTCCTCTATTTCTCCTTCACAGTTAATCCTCCTAAGCCTCCCCACACAAACAGTACTTTCTGGAGCATGTTACTGTTGTGTGCAAATGATGTATTCTCTAGAGAAGATACTTCTCCAGTTGCAGCAAACCTCTTTTCCAAGAAAAAGGCTGATGGGGAGAATCTGCTGAGCCCAGCTCTGTCTGCATGCTGTTGTAGTCAGTTCAGTTGAATCACAGGACTGTTGAAGTCAATACCATGGAGGCACTTCCCACAAAAGGCAACTTTTGTTTCCTCATATTCAGGCATCAGCAGCCCCTTGTTGCTGTAGAGGCTGTGCAGCAGGCTGAGGTACCAAAAAAGGGAAGGAGACACAATAACTGCTTTCACATCTGCTGCTGCCATCACCACACCTCCAAGAAGAGTGGCAGACAACCCAGTTCTTACTCCAGACCCTAAAGAGCAGTATGGCAGGAGGTGTGACTGCATTCCTTCTGCAAACAGCTTTTTCACCATGACAGTGTTCCTCACTCACACAATTTTGAGAGGGTTGGGATGTTGTCCCCGAGGTGGGGTCATTTAACTGGTTATCAAGATAACAAGGTACATACACAAAGCAGAAGTATTTTGTTGCGTATTTGCATTGTGTGGCCAGCACACTCCAACACTATCTCTTGTGCTGTATTTATACACAAAACAGTAGCATATTCTATATTCCAATACATAAGTATTGTTGTTCTGTGTAGTAATTGTTTGGTAGTCCTTCACCTGGCATGTAAATGAGCATGCTGCTTAGTATACTTAGGTATAAACTGGGCAGGTGGTCTGTGAGTCAGTAGTCACAATCTCCCCCTACCACCTTTACCTTTCCCCCAGGAGGACATTTACTGACTTCATGCTAATTAGGCACCATCCAGTCTTTGGGCCTTCTGAGGCAGGTGGTTCCCTCCTTATGAATCTTCTTGAAGCTCCTTATCTCTTCTTGAAGGATACAAAGTAGTCAGGGTCACATAATGAAGCTCTTGATTTATGGTCATCCAAACCTAAATGGTGTTACTATAGCCTAGGCATTAACCCCTTCTTCTCATCCCCAGAGCTCGTTTCCCGAGACACCTGGAAAGTTCCATCAGGGACAGCCTCACACTGGCTGCTTTTACTGAAACCATACCTTGGCATTCCCACCCTTCCTGGCGCCCTCACAGACACCTCAGCCTTTTTTGCCGCATCAGCCACCGTGGTCACTTGGCACCTGATCCTTCTACCAGCTATTTCACAGCTAAAGGTAAAGTTCCTTTCTTTACCAAAGGCTTTGTCAGCGGGGACAAGGAGCGTGTGGGGCGCTCCCGGTCCCAGCGTACCTGCCAGGGCGCTGGTGCTGCCGTGGGCCCAGCAGGACCCGCAGTACTGGGGGATGTGCTGATTTCGCGTCGTGCTCGCGTAGTTGACGCCGTTCACGTTCCTCCAGTCCCAGCTGGCGGGCAGCGTGGATACGTCCAGGTACTCGTGCGGGCGCGGGTAGGTCCTGTGCGGAGGCAGAATGAGGAGGGGGAAGCTCCCGCGCTGCTCTTTCCAGGGCAGTGTGCGTGGGGTGTGTGGGGGGGTGTTTTTAGGTTGTTTTTTAAAACCCCAGATTTCTGGAGTTTCGTAACGGGGCCGTGTCTCGTGACGGCCGCCCCGCACCGCCCCGCACCGCCCCCCCGCGCCCGGGAACGCGGCGCAGCCCCGGGACGCCCCTTCCCGCGCCGCCGCAGCCCCGCGCCGCGGCCTCCGCTCCGGCACGCTGCCCGCGCCGCTCTCACCTCAGGCCGGGCGCCCTGCGCGGGGACGGCTTGTAGCAGTGCTGCCCTTCCCTGAAGTACAGGCCGGCGCGGGCGGGAGCGCACAGGCAGCCGCAGAGCAGCAGCAGCGACGCGAGGCGCCGGCACGGCCCCGCCATGCTGAGGGCAGCGGCACCTTCCCTGCGGCGCGGCCCCGGCGCCGGGATTTAAGGGCTGAGGGGAGGCCCCAGGGGGCGGTGCCGCGAGGGGAGGGCGGGCGAGGCGGTTCTTCAGTACCTCGCTTCGTGTTTGCGAAGGTGTGTCTGGTGGACTCTGTAACGCTACGTGCACGTGATAGGTCGCTAAGTCCTTCCCAATGGTCTTTAATTATCGTGTCGGGAGATAAGGGACAGAGCGCTGAACGCGCCGCTCCGGAACGCTCCGTGTCCGAGCCCTCGGGCGAGGCCTTTGTGTCACACCCTCAAAAATGAAGCAGTTGTAATCGCATCGACACCCCAACCCCACCCTAAAATGAGAAAAGCCATTAAAATATGAAGAAGGTTCGATATATTCAGCTGGAGCCAACACAGGGGCGGTGGGGAGGACTGGTGTCTGGGTCTGCTGTGTGTGCCTGGGTCGCAGGTTGCTTCACCTTTGGCCTAAGCCATCAGTGTTGTGCAAGGCAGCGCCCAGTGACCCTGTGATTGCACAGAGCCAGGCGGGCTGGTTTTTTTGGTTGAGTTGTTTTTTTGCTAGTCCCAGGTTTTGAATTTCTCAAGCCCTTTTATGTTACGATTTACAAAGAAATACGGGCCTTTGTCCATTTTTAAGGCTGTTCTTCAGCGTTTATGACGTTTGAAGGATCTTGTAGAAGATTCGTTATCTTCTATAGGATTTAGTCAATAGCAAAAATAGTTTTCTAATTTTCACAGAACTGTAGAATGATGAGGTTGGAAGGGACCTCTAGAGATCATCCAGTCCAACCCCCTGCTAAAGCAGGTTCATCAAGATAGGTCACATAGGAACGTGTCCAGACGGGTTTTGGAAACCTCCAGGATTTTCCTGCAGAAAGTTTATCTGTGTGAGTAGACTGACAGTCATCTCTCCCATATTTTTTGTAGAGCTTTCACAATTTGGTAGACAGGTTTAGTAAACCACAGACAGTTCTGCCCTCATAGCTTTTCTTTCTTAGCTCTCAGCACTTCTTATGAAAAGTGCGAGGATTATATAGCTCCACATTGTCAGAGAAGCTGAGGCACTGAGAACCACTGCAACAAAGGGAACAGCAGAGCAAAAACTGGGCCTGCCTGCTGTGTGGTTGACCTTTTTGTCAATTCATGGAATGACTTTAACTTAACAGGAGTTGTGGTTGTGGCAGTAGGGCCCAAATTAGGGCATCACCCAGCAGAACAATTCACATGCTGCAAGCCCCAGGTTTTTGTTGTTATATCATAAGATCACCAGTGTGGGGAAGGTAACACAATGCTCAGTTGTACACTTTGATTGTACCAAACCCCTTTTGTTTAAACATGGGGAGTCATTATACTGATGGCAATTTGCACTGGGCAGCTTTACTCCCTTATTCCCTTTGGCCCACTTCCCAGAGTCTTGAAGTATTTTTTCTTACTAACTGAAATGAAAATGTTAAGTAGGTAGCTTCTGTTGCCTATTGAATGCAGTGGTTTTTGGTAGTGTTCCCTTATGGTGATGTAACTAGCCCAGATTAATTGAGACTAGCATCAGCTTATCTGGTGGCCATTCATAGATCTCTGTAAGACCATCTGGTGGCCTGTAGCCAGGCTTGGATCTTCTCTGCTACTGTGAAAAGCTAGTTCCTCCCCCCAAAAAACATGTTACCAAAAAAGTATCCCAAAATGCCTCCTTGCACGTGTGTGTTTGCCACTAGTGAGCACTGTGGTGACATTAAAAAAAGAAAAGCCAACCAAGAAAAACAGGAGCAAAAAAACCCACAATAACAAAAAAACCTGGCTTGTTTGTGGTTTAGCTTAGGCCAGTCCCCAGGGCTTTGGTATCTAGGGCCCACTCTGAGAGCAGTGGAAGCAGTGGGCAGTCTGATAATAGGCAGTGTGGGCCAGGCTGGTGATGGCTGTGCCATGCCAGGCTGCTCCTAATCTCCTCAGTGCCAACAGTTCTGCTGAGCCCCGTGGCCGCCAGCGGCTCCTCTCTCTGCTGACGCTCCCACTGCTAATCTGCAGGAGCAGCTGGTGCATGGCTGGGCCTGGGAAGCAGGCTTGGGCAGTTAACAGGCCTGAGGGTTCTCAGAGCTGAGGGATGACAGGCCTGAAAACAAAACCTACCAAGAAATAGACATTTTGGTGTAAGAGCAGACTTGGACATTCACAGAAATGCGGGTGGAGAGAAGAGGGCAAAGAGGCACAAAACTGCCTCTACTTCTCAAAGCACCTCAGGTACTTTGTGTCATGTGCCATAATCTTTAAGACTCTATAAGGAAGTGCTTCAGAGGAGGCACATGATTCCAGGGAGCTATTTTTAGCAAGAAGAAAACACCAGTGTTAAGTGATTGCATATTTCTTTCACTTCCCCATTTTTTTTCTCTTTGCTTGTGAGATGTTCTCAGTATGTTTATTGCTGAAATGATTTTGCCAAATTTTTGGGACAGTGAATTAGTGTCTTCAGCTTTTTCCTAAGTTGTGGCTAGTGTAGATTAGTACATTGCATTTTAAGTGCTATCAGTTTAGTGTCATTAGTTCTCTGACACATTGTGTCCATGCAGCTCTCCCTCAGAATGCAGCAACTGAATATACAAGGTAGAACTACATGATTATTTTTAGTTAAGGGTAGCTGGAGGAAACATATGAAATGTGCATGAATAAAATTGAATTTGTTTTCAAAGTAAATGTCCAAATAGCCTTTCCAGCATTTTGTCTTCAGAAATCGTAGAAGATAACCTGCTGCCAGTGTAGAGAATATCTACAGTATGGCAATAGAACTGTTGTGTTGTCTTGCTGAGTAAACTAAACTGCTTAGAGAATACTGATTTTTTAGAAAATGAAAAGACTGTTGTGTTTTAGGAAACAAAATGAATCTACCTGAATTTATATTGCTCCCTACTGAGGATGGCTCATAGTTTGGCAGAGAATTACAATGCTTGCTGGCTACTTGTTTTTGCAATGTGCTACTAGTGCTGAGCTTTGTCTTCAGAGCAGTTGTCAGTTTCTCCACTGGCTGGTGGAAGAAGTGGAAGTCATCTGTGGTGGGGAAGTCTGGAGTAAGCTGATTTTTCTCTTGGAACAATATGGAAGCTCAGAGATTCCTTATCTCTAGCAACCCATGAAGTGGTGAAGTAGTAGCTTTCAGTGAGTCAAGACCTTCCACTGTCATCTTTTTATACAAAATAATTTAAGGTGCTTTCCAAATTATCATTATTTTTCCTGTCCTTAAAAGGAGCACTTGCAAAGCTGTGACAGTAGTCTGATGTAATAAAGCTACTACATGCTTCCAGAAGCCATTCTGTGTTTCTGTTGCTGAGTGATATTAGTGCTGTTTATCAGCAGGCAACATGACTGTGCCATGTTTTGCTCAGCCTTGCGTCGTTTCCTCTAACGCAGTCAAACATTTAACACAGTGAGCACTGTAGTTAACTCCAGTGGAACTGGGTTTTCACCTCCAGCATTTTCATGGCAGCTTCTGAAATACAGATCAGATACAGGAAAATAAGGAAGACTGTAAATGCTGTATTTCTAGTGTCAGGAAAGGAAGAGAGAGAGAGAACTTTTATGCAAATTAGTCACAGGTTGATTCAGATTTTAGATCTGAAGTCAATGGATCCTTATTAAATGTTTAAGGAACATGGATCACTGGGAGAGCAGTGTTATATTTGTTTTACAAGGTAATTTTTTGTTACTGATCCTCTCTTCCTCCTTCATGCAGTTAGACACTGAGAATGATGCCTACTGAACTACAAGTTTGCCTGGTAATGCACCACTGAATGTTTTGATTCCAGGAGGCTACTGCTCAAAACTTGTTATTGATTTTATTATGGATATTGTCCCATATGACTCATATGATGTTAAAATTTAAATTACATGGCAGAAACACATGTTCTTCATAAATTAAGATTGCTCATTTTGGGGTATAATCTCTATATATGCATAAAATGTTATATTTGTTTAAATATAATGTAAACAAAATGCTGAAAGACAATGTCACAGCATCAAAGGATCTTAAAGGTTGGAAGGGACCTCGAAAGATATCTAGTCCAATCCCCCTGTCAGAGCAGGACCACCTGTGCAAGTCACACAGGATGTCCACTGATAGTTGTGAATCACACTTTTTGGTGCACAGGGAACTGGAATTCATTTTAAGGGAGTGTGTGTGACAATTTCCCAAGAGACTCAGTAATGTACCTATGCTCTTGGACCCTGTACACAGGCAGTGAATAGGTGCTTTACCTGCTGGTGAAGTGCTTTGAGGAGCAGCCTGAGGAGCTGGCTACTCCCCTTCCTGGCTGAGTGACAGTCCCACTCTATAAAAGGCCCTTTGGGGTGGACTGCACTGGGTGTAGCTGATAAAGCAGCAGAAAGAGGGCTTGGTTTGGGGACTGCAACTGGAAACCCTGTGTTAGGTTGGAGCCATCAACAGGTCTGAGCTACACAACAATGCGTGAAATTGTGCATCTTCAGATTGGCCAGTGTGGGAACCAAATTGGAGCTAAGGTAAGGTCTCTTGTCCATAATGGTCACGGGCAGTAAGGGTCAGCAGTGATGGCAGGTTAAACACTGGTGATGGATGGGAGCTTTTGGGGAGAACAACTGCTTTGTTAACTCAGTGGCAGGGTGCATGGCTCGTTAGCAGTGACTGTGAGTATTTTGATATGACAGTCATATGATGGGCTTGCTGCTCAAGCACAGGTTAATGTTGGGGCTGTCAAAGAAACAATGGCACAGTGATTGTTGAGTGCTCTAGAGCATTCCAGCTGAGACTCATATTCCCCGGGGCACTAATCTGGTCTGTGAAATCCTGGGACAAGTGAAGGAGCTAGTAATTCCAGGGCTGCAAATTTGTGATGTCAGTACATTAGTTCTGACATAGAGCAGTAATTGTGCCATATTATAATAATTAAAATGGAGTTGTATTAGTCAACAGGATGACCTGTGCTATCAGTGACCAATTAGACTTTTCTGAGTAGCACAAAGTGCAGTTAAGGATTCCTGCCTAACTGGCCTCCTGTTAGAGGTGGTGTTGTCATTTGGAGTATTCTTGTGTAGTTCAAACACTGGCATGGTGTTATTTAGCAATAAGTCACTCATTGCTTACCTTGTGTGCTAGGAGAAAAACAAAACAAACCAGAACAAAAAGCTCCTTGATACATTGGTTTTTGCTACGCTGTCCTTTTTTTTATTGACAAGTAGAAAGTTGTCAGGAAAAAAATCTGTGTTAATTTGTGGCTGGAAGGTCGTTGGAGGCACGATAGCTGAAGGATGGTGCCATTGTGTTCATTTCTTGCTCACACAAATGTCATCTTGATTCCTTTTATTGGAGCCTGAAGCTGTGGATGGCCAGGGAATGTCTTATTAGACTCAGATAGTTTGAATGCAGCCAGTGTGACAGTCAAAAGACTTGTGTTCTTTTCTGTTGGCTTTGATCTGGAAACTGCTTATGTCTAATACTTGTAGAAAAGGACACACTAATCACCACACACATGCTGGCAATGGTGTATTTGTACACTCAAAACATGACTGGATGCTAAACCAGGAGACCTTTAAAATTAAAGTAGCCTGGTCATTATAGAGTGTGGGTGTGTCTACATTAACAGTGCTGTGTCTGCTGCCTAGATAAGAGCCCCAGTATAGGACATCCATATGAATGTCAAGATAGGACACTTAGGACGAACATCTGTTTGTGGAAAGCATTGCTCACTTACAAATGTGTTTGAGGCAGCTTTGCTGTGCCACAGTCCCACTTGTACAGGACAGCCTCAAAGCAACCCTCACCAGTCCACCTCCAGCCCTGACTTTTTTGTTAAGCTCATTAACAACTAGCACCTGAGTTATTTAACTAATATCAATTCTCATTTACTGCAAAGGGAACAACTTGAGGGCTTCCACTTGGTGCATGGGTGATAGCTAAGTAGCATAACTAGCCTACTAAATTTTGCCTTGAACTTATTTGGGGAGGGAAGGAGAAGCAGATACCTGCTCTAATACATCAATAGCAAAACATCCCCCCACTTCAGGCACAGTTCCCAGTCTGTGTGCAGCCAGGCATGAGCCTGGAGCTGAACACATTGTGCTGGGAAAAAAAAAACACACACAAACGAAACAACCTTTTGATGAGTGTATTGAATATCTTTTTCCTTTTTCAGTTCTGGGAGGTGATAGGTGATGAACATGGAATTGACATCACTGGAAACTACTATGGGGATGCATCACTGCAGCTTGAGCGCATCAACGTGTACTTCAATGAGGCTTACTGTAAGTGCTCAGCACTCTGAGGCTGTTGGCAATTTGCAGAGCCAACATGAAGGTTAAAAGAAGTCATAATTAAAAACAAAGCCCAAATGCCTTTAGATGGATTGGATGTTTTGAGAGTAGATGATAAGCCTTTCTTTCTGGCTTCTAACAGTAATTGGTCATGTTCCTTTTGTTTTGTCCTAGCCCATAAGTACGTGCCCCGTTCGATCTTGGTGGACCTGGAGCCTGGTACGATGGACAGTGTACGATCCAGCAAAATAGGCCCACTGTTTCGACCGGACAATTTTATTCACGGTATGTACAGCATGCTGTCAGCAAGCTAACTAGGGCCAACTGTCCTAAAATGGCCTTTTAGCTCCCTTTAATCATTTCTCTTGTTAACTTTGTGGCTGTTCTTTCTGTCTTTCTGGTTACAGGCAATTCAGGTGCTGGAAACAACTGGGCTAAGGGCCATTACACAGAAGGTGCTGAATTGATTGAAAATGTCATGGATGTGGTCAGGAATGAGTGTGAGAGCTGTGACTGCCTCCAGGGATTCCAGCTCATCCATTCACTTGGTGGTGGTACAGGCTCAGGTATGGGCACGCTCCTCATCAACAAAATCAGAGAAGAATATCCCGACAGGATTATGAACACTTTCAGTGTCGTGCCTTCACCCAAAGTGTCCGACACAGTCGTAGAGCCGTATAATGCCATCCTCTCCATCCATCAACTAATAGAGAACACAGATGAAACCTTCTGCATTGACAATGAAGCTCTATACGATATATGTTTTAGAACTTTAAAGCTCACCAATCCCACCTATGGCGACCTCAACCACTTGGTGTCCCTAACGATGAGCGGTGTCACCACCTCACTCCGTTTTCCCGGCCAGCTGAACGCAGACCTGAGGAAGCTGGCTGTTAACATGGTGCCTTTTCCTCGCCTGCATTTCTTTATGCCAGGCTTTGCTCCGCTGACAGCTCGAGGTAGCCAACAGTATAGAGCCCTCTCGGTGCCAGAGCTTACTCAACAGATGTTTGATGCCCGGAACATGATGGCAGCCTGCGACCCTCGGCGTGGGCGGTACTTGACCGTGGCGTGCATCTTCAGAGGCCGAATGTCGACCAGAGAAGTGGATGAGCAGTTGCTGGCTGTTCAGACAAAGAATAGTTCCTACTTTGTGGAGTGGATCCCTAATAACGTCAAAGTGGCTGTGTGTGACATACCACCAAGAGGCTTGAAGATGGCAGCTACCTTCATTGGCAATAACACAGCCATTCAGGAGCTCTTCATCAGGGTTTCTGAACAGTTCTCAGCTATGTTCAGGAGAAAAGCATTTCTCCATTGGTACACCGGTGAAGGGATGGATGAGATGGAGTTTTCTGAAGCAGAAGGTAACACCAACGACCTTGTGTCTGAGTACCAGCAGTACCAGGATGCCACTGCAGATGTTGAGGAATATGAAGAGGTAGAAGTGGAAGCCAGCCCAGAAAAGGAAGCACAATAAAAACAATGGTAATATCAAAACATCCTCCAAATAGGCCTGTTGGCTCTCACTAAAGCAATAGCCATCGTCTGCATCCTGAAAAATAACACCTGCCGTAACATTTTTTCCTCTGCATCTGGCCAAACTATATCCAATATTACAATACAGTCCTTTTGATAATGGAAGCTATGCTTTACTCTCCTAGATAATTGTTGACACTGAATCTCTTCCAAAAAAAGAGCCACTAGGAAGACCAGTTATCTGGTAACAGCCTTTCTTGTAAATGTATTCACTTTTAGAATATTACCACCAGATACTGAATGCAATATACAGCCTCTGTGCCTGTGTATATATGTATCAGGATCATAAGCAACAGCATAATATGCTATCAACTCATCAAATCTATTTATTCTCAGGTAAACCCAGTCCCTGGTTTGTTTGTGAGCTTGTTTCTGGTTTAGGAACACCTGCACCTCTGTAGTAAGGCCCATACCAGCAGAATCTTATTATCACACACTCCACAGGCTGATGTAGAGCTGCAGCCAAGCTCAGGTCCTTAAACTGCCAAGAGGAGGAAAGGGGAAACAACACAGGGCAAAAGACTGAATGTACACATTCTTTTTTTTAGTTTGTTTTGAAGAAAGAGAAGTACTTTCACAGTTCTATCACCTTGCTGTCTTATACTATTGCAGAGCTTGTATTCATTATCATTGTGTGGTTTGTTCCCATTTCAAACTATAGATTGAGCTGTGAACACTGTGTAAAAGTTTTGCTGTGGGTTTGTTCTGTTTTTTTTTTTCCCCTTGTACTAACTAGTATAAATTTTCTTCCTATCACTTAGTACAGCAAAGTGGATAGAATGGTTTGCAGCTAGTTAAGAGACGAGTTCAACAGCAATCACTAAGTCAAAAATGTATTGTGGCCTCAGGACAAGTTTCTTGCCATGCACAGCCATCTACTTAACACTGTATGATACTACTATTTAAAATAAAAGTTATATACCATTCTCTACAATACTTTAATACCTGAAACATTTGCTAGACAAAAAACATCAGCTTATTATGGACTAACTTCACACTACATGAAAAAATGGAGCTTGTTTTATTATACTCACAGAAGAGTTTATTATACACTGTGAAGGATGTAAGATCTCATGTTCAAGTCAGCAGCAGAAGTGTCTAAGGGAACACAAACCCAATGCCCATTCTGGATGCACACTGGATTTTTTCCTGTGAAGCAGGACACTGTTGCACTTGCTGTGAAGACACAGAACATGCAAAGTCCTCCCCCAAACCATGACAGCTGAAAGTAAACTACACTCCTCCCCAGACAAGAGCTGATGAAATATCACCCTCCACACTGTTTCCCAGTGAGCAAACAACCCTCTCCCCCCAGTAAAGAGACAAAGAGGTGACGAAGAGGACAACCAATAGCCATGTGATTAGAGCACAGCCCAGGGGTTTCTGTACCCACTGGATCCCTGACAGTTTTGGGAGCTTTTGGCAGCACATCCATGACATTCCTTAGCTGTAACCCTAAGCCTCATAAAATTGATTTTCAAGGAGTTAGTTTTGTTCTGAGCTGAAAGAGAAGATGAACACCACAATAACAGGGAATTTTAAAGCCATCAGCATACCACTTCCAGCAGAGAGAGGTATTTTTAATTACCAAAACCATCTGCTACAGTCTCTCTTGACATAAGTTTTAGTTAAGAGATCTTTTTTTTCCAAAGTAATGACTAATCATTGAAATGAAGTAGGCAGAAAAGTTTTTAGTGATTAAATCTGTTAGTTATTTACATGCCTGAAATATCAGCATGAAATTCAATACGAGATTTGCCTTAAAAACGTGCTACTGAACCGTGATAAAACCAATCTGGTAGTTTAACGCAAGTGAAACACAAAGATCTCTGTGAAATGGGGTACTTTGCTTCAAGAGGAACAACAGTTACTTAGCACACATTCAGTTAACAGAAATTACATTTATTAGCAAGATTAACATACAGAGGCAAGTTTTACAGTCAAGGTGATGACATTATACTGCAGAATCTTGAGCTTGCTTACAGCTTTGCAGTTGGCTATTATTCACCATAGATCAGTTTCTGTGAGAGATTTAAAATACAGGTTATTAGATTCAAGAATATGTACAAGGTGTGCTTCGAACAAAAGGTAATAGTATTAACCTCAGATCAGGAACAGAAGCTGTTCTACTTAGAAGAGATTTCAGCTGCTCCCTATGTATACAGTATCAGAAATGGAGGTGCAAGTAGCATCTCTCCTTCACATACAGCACATAACCCTTGCAAAAATAAGTCTGCTGATGGGTGAAACACTAGGTCAGAGAGGCTGTCTGACAGCTTAATAAAGTCAGAGCCTGGAAACCTCTGAACACCACTGCAGAAACCCACTGTTTTGCCTAAGTCCATGAGAACTTTGATCAAACCTGCAACTGCTGCAAGCACGGCTGGACAGAACATCTCACTCCACCGAGCTAGTGAGATTAAGCTGTTTCCCATCCCACACGGAATCAGGATGCAGAGACAGATGAACCCGTTTGCCCTAAACCAGACAGCAATCTGCTCTCCACACATAGTACAGAGCGAGCCAAGCCTGCCATGAACCCGGCTCGCACTGGGAAGCGGCCCCGCTGGCGCGCCCAGCGCCGATCAGCCCCTGCCCGCTCCGCGTACTTACTCTCTATTCCTTCTTGGGCTTCACGGTTTTCACACTGGCCATTGCCGCCCTCTCTGCCTCTGCTTTGTACTGCGGCTTCATGGCCGCTCTGACGACCTGGGCGCAGATCTGGGAGTAGCGGATGTAACTGCAGGCGGGAGAGAAGCCAAGGTGAGACCCAAACGCGGCCCCAACGCGGCCCCGCCCGCTCCAGCGGCGCCGCTGTGACCCCGCCGGGCCTCGCCTCCGGCCGCTACAGCAACGGCGAGGCTGAGGCGAGCGGGGCCGCGTCGCCGGCGGGCGCGTACCTGAGCCCGGCCTGTCGCCAGTACGCCACCATGGCTGCGGCTCCGCGGGACGAGCGGCGGCGCCCGGACAAGGTCAGCGCCCGCCGGAAGGGGAAGCAGCGGCGCGCTGCTCCCTAGCCAATCAACAAGCAGGATGATCCTTCTGCCAATCGCAATCCGAGTTACCTCAGGCAGTCCGACCAATGGCAACCGCGCAGTCGCTCCTCCAGTCACAAGCGCTCTCCCGTGGCACCGACCAATCAGAGAGCGGCGTGAAGCCCGCGGCTCGCGGCCCGTCCGGGTGAGGCGCCGCGGCGGAGGCCGCAGGGGTTGGGCAGCGGAGGCCGCAGGGGTTGGCAGCGGGTCCCTGCGCCTCCGGCAGCAGCGGCCGGAAAGGCCTCGGGTGTTCCCCGCTTGGGCAGGGGTCGGCCCAAGCCAGCTGGGACCCGCCTCGGGGGCCGAGAGAAGCGGGAGGGCATGCGGGCTCCCGTGGTGTGGAGCCGGTCGTAGCCGTCTGTCGGCTAAAGAACGGGGTTAGCAGCCTGTCCTGTGAGGCTGACGGGTGACTACCCAGCACTGCCGTTGGTTACACACTAACTCAGCTCTCAGTAGTCCTGTCCTACTCTTAAGAATCCAAGCAAGGGGCTAAAGCAATGGGTTTGTTTCCCAGCTAAGTCAGTTGCCATTGCCCTCCGTGCCCTGGTGTTTTCTGAAGAATGTGGAGGTGAAAGTGGTATACAAGCACTGACTGCCATTTGGAGTTACAATCCAGGTGTGGCCAAGCCCTGCCACAGTCCAAGTTCTGTCCCGTTGGACGGGGTGCCTTGGCCTGTGGGTTTCTTTTGGATACAAGACCGTTTACACATACCCCTGAAATGAAATGGAATCATTTGCTCTAAACAGAACATGAGAAATGAGAAGCAATCATCACCTGTTGACACTTGACGGACAAAGAGTTTTCCTTACATAATAAGCAAAAACAGAAGACTTGAATCATGTTTGGTAAGGAATCAGTTTGGTCCTAATAATTACAACTAAGGACTTAAGGAGATTATGGATTGAGTTTTTATTAAATCCTTCCACTTAAGTATGTGTACATCTCTATTCCTTCCATCCAGAGCCAAATCACATCACAAAATACGTAAGAACCTTCCAGAGACTGTACAGGTCTTGAGGAAACACTGATGACTTTACTCCTCTTTGCACAGAGGCTTTGTGTTTTCCTGCTGAAGTGCAAATCCCTGGGAATCACACAATGACTACACATAAAGAAGGAAAGTTTAGAAAGATGCAGAGAGGTTGCAGAGAGAAGAAAGGATATGTGAAGAGGGTTAGATGCAGAGATCAAGGGAAGCTGAAGCAGTGCGATTAGCAACATCCAGAAATGTGAGAGTGGATAGGTCTGGGGGAACTAAAGATGTGAGATTAGAAATGTCCAAAGAAACTGAGGAAGTGAGGGAAGAAGCATCCTGAAAGGTGGGATGGGAGACATCCAGAAAAGGTGTAGAGATGAGATTGGAAACATCCACAGAGACCGATGAGGATAGTTCAGAGGAGCTCTGAAACGTGAAATAGTTAATATCAGTGAGATCTAGTGACTCTGAGGAGGTGGAAGAGGTGTGCTCTGAGACACCTACTGAGGTTGGAGGGATTGTAGGGGAAAAATCCAAGGAAGCCGAAGAGGTGGGACTGAAAACATCTTGGGAGGATGAAGAAGTGAGGCTGGAGAGGTCCAGAGAGGGTGAAGAAGTAAGACTGGAGTAATCTGGAGAGGATATAGAGGTGAGACTTGAGAGATCTAAGGAGATTGAAGAACTGTCACCAGAGAGATCCAGAGAGGCTGACGAAGTGAGACTTGACAGGTCCAGGGAAATTGAAGAGGTGAAACTGGAGCGCTCCCAGGAATCTGAAGAGGTGAGGCTGGAGAGCTCTAGGGAGATTGAAGAGGAGGTACTCGAGAAGTCTGAAGAGGCTGAAGATGTGAGACTTGAAAGGTCCAGAGAAGATGAAGTGAGACTGGAGAAGTCCACAGAGGATGAAGAGCTGAGACTGGATAAATCCAAAGAATCTGAAAATGGGATTTTAAAGAGTTCCAAGGAGGCTGTGGTCTTGACACTGGAGGGGTCCAGGGAGGCCAAAAAGGTGAGACCAAGTAGGTCCAGGTAGAGTGAAGAGGTGACACTGAAAAGCCAAGTGAATCCACAACATGATTGGTGTTAAAGCAGAAGTATGTTAAACTAAAAATCTATAATAAGACACTAAAACACACCAAAAAAGACATAATGAACCCAAATAATATTACTTTTGAAAATAACTAAGCATACAGTTTTTTCATGTCTCTTAGCACTTTTTCTTTTGGTGCAGAAAAACTCCAATAATAAGAGCTCACAGACTTCTTTAGACTATTGCTCCTTCACAGAGCATCAGTACAGAATAATATGTACAGTAGCAGACATTGCTCTATCCTGGCATATCTCTTCTTCTTCAACCAGATTTTAGCATCTATGATAGCCTGACAAGGCTATCCTGTCAAATGCCATCTCCCTGTCCTGAGGGTCTGGAATAAAATAACAGTTATGTAATAGAAGAGAAATTAAATGGTTTTTCTCTTCCAGATAACATAGGATATCCAGATACCACAGGATATCCAGACACTACAGGATATCCAGATACCACAGGATATCCAGACACTACAGGATATCCAGACACTACAGGATATCCAGATACTGGGCTGACTGGTTATGGAGAGAGATTTAAAAAAATACACAGTTGTAAATGGCAAGAAGTCAATCAGGGCCTCTGACTATAAAGGTATGAGGGATTATTTCCTTTTGATTCATAACATCTAAACAAATTGGATCTTCCTGATGATGGTAACAAAAATAGCAAACAAAACAGTCTTTTTCTCTGCAGCATTTGCAGGACTTGGAAACTAGCGGGATGCTAAACGGGTTCTGTGACTTAAGAAATACACACTTCAGCATCACCATTTCTACTTGCTTTTCAGATAAAATAAGAGGACTTATTACTTTTATTTTGTACCTCTGGACATGCACACTAATAACAATACTTTTTTGTTTGTGGTTAGTTTGACTAGTTTAATAAAAATATCCTACAAAGAAGTTCTGATAGAAGGCAGACACCTGAAAACAGTTCATAACAGTGCATCTAATTATAGTATGAGTAGATCAAGAAGTTGATCAACAGCTGCCTTCTCCAATCTCAGGACTGCTGCAGAGCAGAAAGTAGTTGAAATCTGCTGGTGTCTTTACAGGTGTAGGCACAGAATGCACGTAAAGTTTTTCAGTGAGTCATCACAAAAGTATTTAATGGACCAAGGTGAAAGATCCACACATACAGGAGGCTGCAGCTTCTCAGGTGAATGCACCCAAGCTTTGCCTGACATTACACAACTGATGTCCAGATGAGTGTATAATGGATTTAACGTAATCACTATGGGTACAACTCCCACTGAGGTCACCTCTTAACTGAAGCAGGTGTCTGCTGAACATGGACTGAAGTTGACAGGAATTATGTCTTACTATGCAAATATTAAAATAGTAGGGATTTAGCACAACACAAAAATTACTAGACTAAAAAAAAGCTGCTTATGTACTAATATGAGACCCCAAATAGTTCTTAAATACACTTACTATTTATTTGTAATGCATCTGTAATTTTAGAGCTCATCCAAAATAGTTGTAATTCTATCAAGAGTACAATGTTTACAGCTCAAAAGGCAGAACAAAGGAATATTTCTTAACATGCATAATTTGTGATGAAATTACAAGTTTACTTGCTGCCCCATATTATTAAGAAAACAATAATTACCCCTTTAAAATAAAATCCCTTACTATCTAGCCACACTCTCGTTATGTGACTGACTTCAGGTTTCTCAAGTGCATTGTTCAGGGGAAAACAAATAATTATACAAAAGGCAAAGTACAATACAATAAAAAGCCAGTATCAATCTGATTTCCAACAGGCTATTAACTTCATCATCCCTTCACTGTGTGCCTTAATTTAAAATGGTAGAGTCATTGCACACTTCCTTATGAAATGCTGTCAAGAAACATGGAGTTATGGTCACTATTATATAAAACGTACAGGTCAGTAATAATGCTTCCTACCTTTGATAGCTGTGGATTTATCTCCTTTCTCTGCCTGTGTAAGCCATACTGGGCTGTGCTGATAAAGCTCCGCTGTTCTCTCTGCTGCTGACCCTAATCTGTTCCGCAGCTACTGGAAATCATGCCATGCTGATGACAATGTGAGTCATCTCCCATTAATCTCCTCTTGTCTAAGCACAGCACTGCACAGTGTACAACACACACTCCCAAATTGGCTGGGATCTGGAGATAGAGTTGCAGGTCTGTGCTGATTCCTGTTACAGGACAAAAGTTGGTTGATGAAGCCAATGAAGACAGTATTTTTTAAGTTTTGGACATCTGAATTTGAAGTAAAAATAATTTTGCAGTGTCATCCAAGTTCTCAGCTGTCCACTCTGTAAGACTGGCACAAACAGTCTGTGGAGGGACCCAGGATCTGCAGAGAAGATTTCAGGTACACTCAAGTTTAAAGTATCTTGTGCATTAGTTCCTATTGTAATGTGTTTAATCATTTTGCTAGTCATGCTACTTTTAAAATGTTACGTCAAAATAGGATGATAAGGTAAAACATTCTGTCTACAGGTTATAAGAATGAATATAAGTTTTAAAACCACCTAGGTGATGTCCATGGCTGGAGTCTGTTTTCAGCAAGTATGAGAGGTGAAAGACAAGGGAGACTGTGCAGGTAGGGAAATAAAATAATCTGTGCAGCAGCACCCTGCTTCTCTGTGTTCTGTCCTTTCCCAGGAAAAGCAGGAATAGAAAGCAAATCTATCAAATGATTTGAGAAAGAAATTAACAAGTGAAAGAACAACTTTCATCTTGAGAAATGGAAGGATTCTAAACTGGCTCAGTGCTCTCACACAAGCTCTCAATCAGCACTCTGCAGTTCTCCCACAAAGGGGAACCTCACCAGGATGCTGATCTTCCCTCTGAACCAACTATTTGCCAGGGCCAAGGGGTTCTCAAAGGCTGCAGCTGCTCAACGCTGGGTGCGTAGGTTTATTGCATATGACAGTTATTGGAAAGGTGCTAGACTGTACAGTTTCAAGTACTGACCACAACAGACAGATCAGCAATGTTGTGTGTTGTTGTGTGTTCCAGAGGAAACAACGCATTTACATCCATAATTCACTGCTCTGTGACTGAACATGTGCTGACAGCCGTTGTCAGCAAAGAGAAATACTTCTCAGGTAAACTAAGCCTTTTAAAGTTCATTTCTATTGCTGACTGAAGAAAGTGGTATTATTTTAGTGTTCACATAGACATGAGTCATTTCAAAGTCACAATAAATTTAGTATTTTGCTTTCTTCCATGGTAGCAGCTTTCATCATTTCAGATTGTCAAAAAGCAGTGTCTTGAAGAACATGACAGCAGCAGGCAATTAGCAAGGTGCACAGACACAAGTCTTCAACAAGTTTATAGTGCAGGTGGGCACATGAAAGCTACTACACACCACTGAAAGACATTTTAAACCCTATAGATCTCCTCTTCTTAGAATGCCTTGTAGTCAGTGTAAAACGAGTATTCCATTATAGTGCTGCTTTAACCCTCTTGAGCCTGTTTAAACCAAGATGTGAAGGACAAGATCAGCGTAATTTACAGTAAGGATTTTTTATCTTTACTACATGAACAGCAACATCTCATTCCTAGCATGGCCAATTCTTCTGTCAAATCCAAGAAAAGGTCATTTTTGCATTCCTTGTTTCAATTTTAAGATACAAATCAGATAAGTAGTTTCATTCAAAAGAACGTTTCTACAGGCACATGGTGCTGGCCATGTAAATGTTTTAGAATTCAAGAGCATTGTGTTTCCAGCAGAAGCAGGAGATGATGCAAGTGTTCAGTCTCAACAGAAGAGGGCATTAAGCTTGCCAAGACCTCAAAATTCCAACTGCTGCAGTTTAAACTTCTGGTTTTCAATTAATGCTATTGTGATAGCATTCTAGATGCAACTTGCTTTAGAAGAATGCTTTTGAGACTTATTAACATGCCTCTCCTCCTGGCAGAAATCCTTAGTAGCTGTGTTGGGTATACTTAAGGGTCACAGGAATGTGAGAAAGTCATCCAAAATAATGAAGAAAACGATCAGCAAGGAAACGTAAAGACTTCTCACTGAAAACTTCAGAAAGTGAGCAGTGAGAACAAAAGATTTAAGCGTCATCTTAAATATTCTGAAGGCCATAGAGCTTTGGATCTAAAACTTACTCACTTCTGTTCTACTTCTCAGCAAAGTTACATATATGAGTTTAAAATTCTACTTATAAAAAGGCTAAATCTGCAGAGAAGGTAAAACGTGAATCCATCCAGGCAAGTAGAAGCAGGCAGAAATCCACCCAAGACCACACCATCACTTGGTTCACATCATATTCCTCCACCTCTGCTCCTTCCACTCCCCTCCCACCCCCCCATCCTTCCTTTAGTTTTGTCCCTCCAGCTGTAGCGCTGATACCCACCTCCTCCACTCCTAAACATAGCTCCCCTGCTCTCCTCAGGTCACGCTGACCTCAGCGTGGGTGCGTTCAACTGCAGCATCGCCCCTCCCCAGAGCATCGCCAACCCTGCCGTGCTGTGGATCCCTCTTCTTGCTGAAGTAGCCAACTGAGTGTGCATGTGCAAGCATAACGAGCCCAGGGCAGGTGTCCACTTCCTTCTCCTGCTGTGGGACAGCACATACCTTGTAACTGCTCCATGCAGTCCCCTACTCCCCATCAAGCAAAGCTTCTTTAGGTGCAGTCTCATCTTGTGAAAATTGGGGCTAAACAGACAAGTTGTTACATGACTGTATGGACTCAAAAACATTTTTCTTTTGCTCTCTACAATAGTGAGCATTAGATTCCACGTGCAGAGACACATTCCTTAAAAGAGAAAATGTAGAATGCAAATCCCGGTCCAAGTAGACCAAAAATCTATTTACAGCATCTAGCAGACTGTAATCTGGTTGCTTGTTAACGTGTCAGGTTTGCAGAAAAGCAGTTATTTAGAAGCAAAAAAAGGCCACAGCAACTCTGAATGTGCATTTTAGGCTATGTACTTCAAAAGAAGCAGCTACTACTTCACCTTCATCCCTCTCATTTCAGATTACTCACCTAGTAGTTATATAAAAACCAAGTAGATCAGAAAGTTTCAGGAACTCACCAGATCAGATAAAATTTTATTGAAAAAGCACGAAATACAGAAAGCTGTGCTCTGAAAGTGAGGATGCAGGTACAGAAATAAAACAGAAGAAAATCAGCATCTTTCAAGAAGTTGTGGAATATTTGCAAAAGTTAAACTGTAGGGTTTTTTCAGTGCAAGGGCAAATGAGTTCATACCACACAGTCCTTAGTGCAGGAAATCAGGGAAAGAGAAAATTGTCTCAAAAATGCCAAGTGATATGAACTGCTAAGAAAACATTTCATGTTAGTTCCAAGTATTGCATTTCTATCAGAATGATGGTAGGGTTTGGCAGAAGCTGCACAGACACTTTTGTAAAATGCTATTTCAGTTGTAATGATCTCGTGTGAAAGCATGGCAACCTCAATGAGTTCAACTCAGTATGGGATTCTCAAAGCATTTCTTTTTAGAAAAATAATTAATTGAATTTTTTAAAGTTACACATATACACATACCTGGTTTTCTTTCCTCCTACACAAATCTTACAGAAGGATGTGTTCATCACTTATTATAAGCTCTGCTACTGCATGTAGCAGATGCTGTTCAATAGGCAACTCTGACAGAACAGAAATGGCATGCAACATAAAATATGCTGGGACAGGTGACAGTCCAGTTCTTAAAGGCTCAGAGACAGTCTTGTAGGTTTACAATAAAAATTCCAGGAAAAGCCTCTGGCACCAAAATATAAGCATCAGCTAATTCAAGGCTATGTCCTTCCCTTTTTCCTTCACATTGAAGGAGCCTCCTGGGACAGACAGCCCCGGCTGAAGCCAGAGGACCACTCACAGACTGGTGTGGCACAGAAGGAAGGATGGCAAGGTCTGACCTGTCAAAGTCTGACCTATAAGTTCCCACTGCTGATGACTGCTGACAGTACCAAGAAACATGAACTGTAGGAAACTTTTTATCCTCAAGGTTTTTGTTCAAATGAGTTCAAAAGGTAGTGGAATTTCTGGAACTTAAAACACTTTAAAAGGACAACACAATATTCAGCTGATGGAACAGGTTATTTTTGGAGCAAAATCTAGTTAATGAGGATATCATTAGCATTCTTTAACATTACTTCCTCTTATGTCCAGGTAACTGTTTAGCCAGCTTCACAAAAGTGTAGTCCTTTAAGAAGTGCTTTGAAATTCTGAAGTGAACTCCTACTATTCTTAGATGCCCTGTCAGCTTGCAAGATTTTAAACCCTTATGCTTCCTGGGCCCCTTTATTTAACTGGCTTTTAGAAACAGAGGTACTTATTATAGAAGTTTAAGACAAAATTTCATTTCAAGTTACTGCCTGCCCAGCTCATGAATGTTGCATCTAGGAATAGAATTTAGGTCTTAGTAGATAAAAGACATTTCATATGTTTTACCTATATTGACTGAAAAAAACCAGCTTGAGTACCATGTTAGCTCAACCAAACAAGTTAAAAAGTTTTGTCTAAAAATATTTTGTACATTCTTTTTATATTTCAAGCATCAAGTAATAAACTTTCTGTTAAACCAAGTTGTATCACACAACTGTTAAAAATTAACAAACAGAACAATGCTGGAACAAACCATTCTGTTTAATTTTGGGTTTGGTCCCAAAAGAGGTAGTCCATCAGTCACACAAAACTAAAAATTCCACAGAAGTTAACTTAATATGGCAGTCTCCTCCACCATATGAAAATGTTATAAGTTAGTGTTCATGTAAATACAGGAACTATACTTGAAAATCATTTCTTCATCTGTAACTGAAATTCTGGCCAGCTGAACCAATCTGTTAGCCAGGCTTTGTGCACCAGCCTCATCAACACCAACTCAGCTTTTCTCCACGTTTCATTTCAAACACGCCCAAGACACAGGTATGCCTTTAAATAACAAAGGATACATGTATTTAGGATTGGAGAAAAGCTCAAGTTGTTAAATCTCCTTAGTAACACAGGTACATTTATTGTCATTTCTCTACAAATGCTGCTGCTGCCATTGAATTCCTCATGGTTCCTCTTGCTGAAGCTGTGAACTCTTCTATTTCAGCATTCAGTCTGTTAATGACCCATTCCAACGCTTCACGGCCCTATGATTACAACAGAAGGTTGTCAGTGGATAATTGTTAGTAAATAAGGTTAAACCCTGACAATGACTAAAAGACCCAGTGGTTGGAAAAGGTACAGAAATACACGTCCCTGTGCTATTTTTCACTTCAATGAGCAGGAACACGTAGGGCCTTACATTTCACGAAAAAATTGCTTATATCAGCAGCGCTCACATTACGAACCACAAAAGTCTTTATCCAGACTGTTTTATCATTCTTGAGGCTAAATTCAAGATATCTTTGTGGATTCTCAACTAAACCACCACTTTATTACTCCCACATAACTCATGCAGATCTGTCTGGGTGTATGTCCTTCCTCATAAAAACCCTAATGGATGGGGGCAAGCAGGAGAGTGACAGTGCCAGACTGTGAAGTGAGTGGAGATGTTTTTCCAGTGAAGATTCAGAGAGCTTTGACAATCATAATCTATTATCTCAATTCACAGAAGGTAGAAAAAGAGGAAGTTCAGCAAACTGAACATTCAGTCTCTACACTAAAGACAGAAGAATTACGCAGACCGTTCCTAGATTGCTGACAAAGCCAGAAAATGTAATGGAGATTTTTATTCCCTTTTTCATTTAGCCATTGAACCACACAGTTTACATATGACAAGGGTCATACTTACTTTATTAGCATTGGAAGAAATTGTGTTTGCCATTAGCCCTTCTAGGTAACTGCTGAGACTGACACCTTTTACAGATATTATTGCTTCTTGTGTCAAAATGGTTCTGAAACAGAGAGCAGGAAACAAATTATTCTGTTTAAGAAAGAATGCATTGCTGAAAGAAACTTGCTCCTCCACAAGTACACTCCCTTGCCAGACTCACTGTATGAGTCAGAACTTCTTGCCCCATAAACACAACACACTTCCACAGTGCTTAAGTGCTTTATGCTTCCACTCGTAAAACAAAACCCAAGAGTCCTCACTAAGTCCAAGTGTCCCTTTGTGGCACTCAAATATCTCATCTTTAGCAGCAGGAAGTTAAGAGTAGAAGCAGCAGATCCAGTGTGAAGGTAAACTGTGAAACCAGTATCAAGATATCGCCTTCAACTATAGGGTTTTAACATTTCTGACTGTCATGAGAGACAGAAACATCTTACGTTAGAATCCCTAGAAAGATCCTTCATAATTCTCACTAGTTCAGCAGTGCAGACTCAGTAAGATCCAAACTTGCCTTAAAAAAACCCCAAATACCCAAACCTCCAAAGTTATAGACTAAAGGCAGATAAATGTGCCCTTCTAGTGCAGATTCTGTGTTGATGAAGAGATCAGAAATGAGACAGCAACGGGAGATGGATATAAACCCAGCTACAGAACGGGCACAGGACAACTCCTGGAAAAGCTGATCTGAACTGGCCTCCATCATAGCATGACACTAAGTTGCTTCTGCAGAGCACTACTGGGAAATATCACTGGAGAAAATGACAAGCCACTGCATACATTTTTTTGGACAAGTTACCCTAACAGAGGTGATCGAAACCTCAGCTTCTGTTCAAGGGAAACCATAGAAATTTTCAAAGCCAAAGTCTGGACTACTTCAGGGCAATCCTGGAACAACGAGGTACTTACTTGTCTGGTTCATGAGGGTGTGGTTTATAGACAAGCCTCTCATCTACTGACACGAGGTTTGTGAATGAAATCTGTGGAATACAAGACAAGATTACCCCTTGATAGAAATATTAAAGGAATATAGTAAATAGAGTTGCAGATATAAAATGAATGCTTGTATCTGATCTCAACACACTTTTCCTGTAGGTGTTTGAGTTGTAGAACAAGGCAAGTTCAGCATCTGCTGACTAGTTGTCCTTCCTTAAGTCTGTGGATCATTTACCAATATAAACCACTGTGTTTATAAGAACATTACAACAGTGAGATTAGACAGATGGAGCAGCACAAAGAGCAAATCATTACATGACTAGGAAGCATGGATAGTGTACACCAAATAGCTTTTAAAAATGTCAATATAACCCTCCTTCCTCCTCCTCCCTCCACCACTCCTGTCCTGCTCGTCAGTATGTTCAGATACTTCGGTCCTCACCAGTTCCAAAAAACCTAATAGCTCCTTCCTGAAAAGCAGAACTTGTCAAGCATAACCACATTACTTACACCTTTAACTTGAGCTGTTCTAACGGTATTTTCAAGTCATTTCCAAGATGATTTTCCTTTTCAGATTTACAAGGAGTTATTATAACCTGACTGCACAAACACAGCTACTTACATTACTGGATTTAAGCTCCATTGTTTTTTTCACTGGGTCAACGACAGAGTGCTCCTGAACGTATGTCTTTGTCCTGCATGTGCCAATGAGCTAAAAAGGCAAACGTATACAGAATTAATTTAATAGAATCACAGAATGGTAGGGGTTGGAAGGGACCTTCAGAGATCATCTAGTCCAACCCCCCTGCAGAAGCGGGTCAACCTAGGTCAGGTCGCATAGGAACACGTCCAGGAGGGTCTTGAAGACCTCCAAGGAAGGATTTTTTTCTGCCTTTAAATGCATAGATAGTGGTTATTGTAGTGAACAGACACCATGACAATAGAATTAGGGCTTAGCTTACAGTAAAACTCTTCAGTTGAGGTAGATCTCATTTTCAAGGTGGAAGCAATCTAAGATGTATGCAATTTCTGGCTATAGTCACTGATAGTCACAGCGTACTGCTGATGAGCTTTCCAGGTACTTAATTAAACCATTAAGGTTATGAAATAATACAAGTCTATTACAGAACCCGGTTCACAACCTTCCCCATCCTCCGGCACCCTTTTTAAGCTCTGCAACCCAACACATACCGATTTCACAATGGAGGGTATTCCCCACTCTGTGCTGAGGAGTCTGTGGCTGTGCAGCTTCCCGCTGGTGTCTATGTGTCTGTCCAGGACATCGACTCCAACCACACTGGGGTTCATGGGGTTTGGGTATTTCTGCATGGCAGCTGTTGTTACCGTTTCCCAGGGGTGACTGTCAAAATGGAATCAGGGCACAAAGTTGTACATCTTTGTTTTTTAACGTGGTTTCTATTAACACCGTACACAGCATTGAAACCAATTTCTATTTTTAAAGCAGTCTGATTTCCAGTGCTACAAATATCTTTCTCTAGCGAAAAACATCTACTTTGTGGACTAGACAGGGGTTCATGCAAGTTAACCACACAATACACCTGATGAATCAGGATTCCTGAGGTCAATTACCTTCTTATAACTCGATAAGAGTGTTTTCCCTATGACATAATGCTGAAAGACTCTGGGTTTTTTTAAGCCTTCAGAATTACTAGAATAATTTGTTACTTTCTTCTAAAAAGGACTTCGTTTGGAGTTTCACCATAGGCGTTGTGGAGCACCCGGGCCCCGACAACCCGAAGTGACTCATAATGCTTTGGTGACTCCCGTACCGAGCCCCGGGACAGCCGCGACCGCGGCCAGCATCCCACAGGTGCCCTCCCGCTTCGGCCCGTGCGCTGCTCGCAGTCCCGCCGGCCGCGCTGCGGTAGCCAAGGTGCGAGCGGACCGCGACCCGCCAGCGCCGCAGCGCGCCCCACGCCGGCAGCCGGCCGGTGCTGTGCCTCGGAGCTGCCTCGCCGAACCAGCCACCCGGAAACCGGCTCCCTACGGCGAGCGACCCCGCGGCGCCAAGGTCGCGCAGCGGAAGGTCAATGGAGGCGAGCGGCGGCGGGGCTGCGGCGCGGAGCCTGCCCGGCGGGCGGCCGGCCCAGAGCCCACCGAAGGCGCGGAGCCTGCCCCGAGCCCGGCGCCGCTTCTCCCCTCAGGCCGCCCCCGCTCCACACTCACTCGAAAACGTGCTCCGAGGTCCAGATCTTCATGGCGGCGGCACCGGGAGTCCGGGCAGCGTCCTGGCGCCGCGCCGCTGCGGCGCCCGCGGAGCAGAACCTGCCGGTGCGCGGCGGCGGCGCCTGCGCGGCGGGCGATGGGCAGCGGCGGCGCCGGCGGGCGCGGAGCGGCGGCGCCCAATCGGCGCGCGGCGCCGCGGTGGCGTCACGCGCCGCGTCCCGCGTCAGACACACGGCGGCGCCGCGGCCGCAGTGCCCGGGAGCGCGCGCGTCACGCGCCCGCCCGCCGCCCGGCCCGGCCGCGCGCACGGCGCCAGCCTGTCGTCGTCGGGGACGTCCGCTGGGGGGCGCCGAAGCGGCGGTTTGGTGAACGTCTGCGGAGCGCGCCCCCCCGCGGCTGCAACGCGGCGGCTGACGCGGGGCAGCGCCGGGAGCGCGGGCGGGCGACACCGGCCCGGGGGCTGCTGGAGGCTCGGCCGCTTACGGCCCGGACTCGGGAGGCGGTTCTGCGCGCCGGGGCCTGCAGGAGCCCGCCTCGTACGGCCCGCGCCGGCCGAGGGCACCGCGTGGCGTCCCCCTCGGGCTGAGCCCCGGCGGGCGCGGGGACCCCGTGCCGCGGCATCCGCGGGTGCGAGGCGGGACTCGCAGCAACGGCCCCGCCCGGGACGTGCCGCTGCCCCCGGCCAGCTCGTTTTGTAAGTGGCTGCTCGGGAGGTGTTTTATAACAGTTACAAAACAGCGCCTTCGCTGTTTTCCACGTTAATAAACATCTTCTGTAACAGGGAGGCTGTTCCAGAATGGAAGGGTTTCAACGAACTGTCCGCAGCTGTTTATCTTATTCCCTCTTGGATAAACCATTAGCCATTTACAAGGTTACAGTGAGAGACCTGTTACAATAACATGCAGAAACCCATGCGTTTCATGGCACATAATCAAGCATTTTCTTACAAAGTTATCGAGATTACAGCGCTGAAAATGCCTTCAGTTGTGTAGAAACAGGGTTTCTTCTTCCAACGGGGCCACAGCAGGACTGGGATACCAAATACAGAAGCTATTATTCAGAGAAGCTACTATTTAATGGTAAACTACCAGATTCTGTCAGCAGCAAATACTTGAGAGCTCTTAAGAGAATAAGAGTTGTTGCTGGAGAGACCTGTCTTCATCTTACTTTTCCTGACTCTTGCACCTCACAGGACTATTTCTCAGTGTTGTTAACATGCAGGTAATCTGTCACAAAGTTACTTCTAGAAGATTGCAGGTCAGTTCTGAATCCATTGGAGACTTAATACCCACTGCATGATTTTTGCAACTAGTGGATTTTGCAAAGGATGTTAAAAATGCCAAGCATTTTGAGAGGTCTCAGAATGCCCTTCATGGTTGTGGAAGATGGTGACCCTTAAATAGACATCAGCAATTCAGCAGATACCCATCTCCTACCCATCAGGCTATCAGTAACCTCTTATCAGGTTTTGTTTTCTGTAAAAGAACTGTTATTTACTGAAAGCAAAGCAAGATGACATCTCCAAGAGGGAAGCATGCCAATATATGGTGTAGATTAGGAGCTATATAACTCAGTAGCTATTGCTCATACAAACTTCAAGTAAGTTTCAGTATTTGAGTGATATCAAGGGCTGAATTACTTACAGACCTGACTTTTGAAAGGAGTAATAACATTATAGATAATGAGGCCAGACTTCAGGAAAATACTAATTTGTAACTGCAGAGTTACAACAAAAGTGACATATCCTAAATATTAGAATTCTTTATATTGGTGATGTTGCACCTTTAGAATAGTGTGTTCATTTTTATGACAAAGAATTTAGTACTATGAAATTTGATATCTTTTCCCCATATGTTGACAGTGTTTGTCTCATAACTGAAGCCAAAGAAGAGATTCTCTAAGTCTGTCCAGTACCAGGTACTACCAAGATGATTGTTAAGAAACATAATGGATGTCTACATAATGGATGTCTACATAATGGATGTCTAGGGAGATCACTTAGTTCAGATGTGTCTTTCAGGGGTTGTTTGATTACAACTCTGCTGAATGCGACTGATGCATGAGATAGGTCTTGTGATTACATGATTCATATAGATTTTGGCGGAGCAATCTCCTTGGCATGACTTAAGAAAGACTTGAAATTGCTCTTGGAATTGTATATGAAAGTGCTCTGAGGTCCTAGTGAATTTATTTGCAGAACCAGTCATGATGGTTTTGTATTTTCAGCCCCTTGTTTGCCAGCAGGAAGGTGTGAGTGGTCCCCTTGAGGCAGCCTCATAAAATATCTGTCATTTTGACTGAAAAATAGAAAGGTTAGGAAATAGCTCCCAAATGAAAAGTCACTGATCTCCAACATGAGGTCCAGATCATTCACGCATTCCATAATGGCTACCAAACCCCCACAGGCTTAGACAATTAAGAGTTTATCTTTTTGTAAGAAAAATACAAGATTGTCTCACGCATAAAAGCAAACACCATCCTGGTTCAAAGCCCTAATAATCCCACATATCAACTAGACCACTCTGCAGTACAAAATATTGCTAAATTCTAGCTCAAGATGCATTTGTGGGTGAAATGAATGCGAGGCAGAGGTGGCACTCACAGCGGGCCACCACAGCCACACCTCACTGCAGTAAGACTGCAGGTGACTGACACAGTGAAGAGCGAATGGGGAAGGTTCCATGTCTGAGTACTGCTGTTCCTTGCAGAAGGAAGGATATGAGCTCTACTTGCTCACCTGCCTTGTGTATCACACCACTGCACAGTTTTCAGATTACAACTGAGGTGAGTTTACTACTTCATACACTTAAGAAAAATCTCTTTTGAGATGTACTTTTTCCCCTGTCCCATTCTAAACTATAGCTAAGACTATAATGATGCTGCCCCAGTTCCTTGGTCTGAAATTTAAAGTTTTAATGAAAACCATTCAAAGGTTTTGCTCTTCTCTTGAGCTGGAAAAACAACATCCCCCTCCCTTTGTCAGTCTGGCAGTTGTACTGGCAGAAAACTGATATTATCCATGTTTTCCAGACATACCTCTTCAATGACTTCCATTATACAACTCTTAATGTCCACCCTATCTATAAACACTCCATCACCATCGCCAGGCAGTTAAGCATATGAGGCTGTTAGTGCTTGGCTGTATTTTCCTGCATGTACTTCTTACAAAAGCTTTGTTGGCTGGCAAAGCTCCCTCTTCACTGCCTCCAGAATCGGCTCTTTAAATGGCCTGCAGGTCATTTACATCTGTGTATGAAAAAGTCACCTCAAGTTGTCCTTTTATTAAGCAAATACCCTCCTTTTATTTTTTTTTTCCAGAAAGAGAGCACAGCAATATCTCAGTGTAGGGTGGTATCAACCCCTCTAGTTTTTGCTCAGACTTTAATAGTTTTGTACAAGTAAATTTGATCCAGATCTCTGATTAGTATCAAAAGGAGACACTTATGAGGAAATGCCACCACTACACGATGTACCACACCCTGAAAACATGATAGTGCAAATGAGCTTTCATGATAATACATTTACTAGGTCAGAACAGAGCTCAAACTGAATCACAGATTCAGATGCCTCAGTGCATTTCTTTTGCACTTCAGAGAAACATAGATGGAATAACAATATTTCCTCTTTGATACTGAAAATGTGCTTTTATTGACACTACCATCATTCTTTACCTTTTTTCCCCCTGCTCTGCATGCCATTAGCAGTTCCACTCACAGCTGCTTCCCACTGCTTCATCAAGCTGGGCTCTCACTCCAAAACCTTTCACCTTCCTTCTTCATCACTGATGTAGTTCCAAATTCCTTATCACAGCTCAGGTCTGGATTCATCGTTTGATTCAGGCAGAGGGAAGGGACAGGAATGCAGCAAACAGCATGTAAGACCACTGAGCTCTACACATCTTAAAGCTCCTTGCCTCAGCCAGGGTAGCTGCACTGGTTAGCTACACTCTACACAACTAATGTCTTGGTGTCAGTCAAAACTGTGGATGTTGCCAGGAGCAGATGCCACCTGAGGGCAGTTACTCCCATTCTCCAGCTGCACTGATCAGCTGCTGCCATCGTGGCTGGGTTTTAGCTTGACATTCAACGGTTTTTTAAGTTCACTGCATTTCATGTTCATGTTCTTCATCCACTAACAAACACTGACTTGGTATCTGTTAGTATCATGCAGTTTAGTTTAACACAAAACAAAACGTATGTCCATGAAAGACAAATGCCTGTTTTTGTTTATCAGTCATCCAGGACTGTCTTTTTTTTTCCCAGTCCTTTAGTACTTATGGCTTGTCCTCCCTCAGCATGAAGAAAAATGAAGTTATAGAAATAGCCAACAATTCCCTTTCCCCTAATCCCTCATATTCTGGTGAAAAAGGCTGTCAAGTTGCATATGAAATACAAATAAAACGTTTTACAGATTATAATTTCCTATCCTAAGACTAATACCTGTCATCTCCTCAGAAGGGACGAAATAGCAGTAACCATACCAACTTTCAGAGATACGATGCAGGAATAGACAGCTTTTTATTCAGAAAGATGGTTGAATGGATTCATGCCTTCTGCGTGGAAAAACCACAAGAGGGGGCTCGATTTCCATGAGGTTCTCCACGTGAAGCCCTGATGCTTATCCCTTAGAGGGAAAGGCCTCGTATTTACCACCTCACAACGGTACCTCTTTCTCCCTATCCCATATCTAAGTGCTGCCATATCAAAGAGGACAAGATCCCTACTCTCATTCTACATCCCAGCACCAACCACCCTCAAAGGGCTGCCCACCCCTAAATCCAGAAGGTATTTTTCTACAGAAATAAATTGTTCCCCTGCTTCCATGTTAGAGTGTGATCTAGACAGAATTGCCTTGCTGGAAATAAATCAGAAAGATACATTCATACCCCTCTTGTTTTCAGTAATTAAAAAATATTAATGAAAACTCCACAGCAATGAATCCCCCCAAATAGTAGTAATAATAATAATAACAGCAGCAGCAGCATCTCCCTTGTACGTCTTCTAGATAAGCTGGATTAATTTGGCAGAAATTGAAACCTACAAAAAAGATCTGGATCTGTTTACTGATATTACTGGCTGCTCAGCTGCAAGACTTGAGCAGCAGAAACACAGAGGAGACAGGAATGTATGGCCACAAACAGTCCTTTTGACAACAGCGTGATCTTAGACCAGTTCAAATCGTTCCTGGAAGCACAGCCTATGACACTACATGACACTACAGTATTTCACACCACACAAAAGTGCTAGTCCTCCAACATGTACTGATCTGTACTCATCTTCTGCTAGGGAAAGGATAAAAGGGACATTAATGGGCAACCTGAACACTAGCATAGGTAACCTACAGTGAATAATAAACATTATACATCCCCAAATTCGCTCTGCCAGTGCCTTCAGGAGAGGACTGAACAAACCAGAAGTTTTCAGTTAACACACACATGAACAACAATTTCCCAGCATCTTTGTATGCTCACCTTCAACATTTGCCTTCATCACAAGGACAAGTGAAATACAGGCAGCGGGAATCCTGTGAGATCCTAATGATTCTGAACAACTGAAAGCCACAAAGCTTCCAAATCCCTTTTTAATGCCAGGAATTTAAATCACAAGTAAACTTGTGGGATGGATATAAAGGACAGGGAAGTCAATTGCTTATGGCACAGACTTGGACACTTTGATTCTGTGTGCTGTTGCTCATGAACATCTCATTGCAGAAATGAAAGGCAGTGAGTGCAAACCAAAACACTGACATTTGTCTCAGTTTTTCTTGTCTTTGTAGGGAAAAAAGATGACAAAAAGGCAGAGTGTGTAATGAGAATTAGTCATTCCCAGTTGCCATATTCTATTTCCTGTATCATAAAAATGGGGAGCTATGCTTTCTTCCTTCTCATGACTAAAATCAACAAGGTACTAACTCTTTTCCACAGATGCAAATTCAGACTTTTCCAATATTGATTGCATAAAAATATTCTCTCTGGAATTCTATAATGTAATATTCTTTTTCCACCTCTTAAATCTTTCATATATGTGCATGTGTGCACAACTGTTGTACGAGGGCCAGAGTCAGAAATTGCTGCTGTTCTTTAGCATGGTGACACGGGGAGCTTAAAAAAAAGGGATGTAATTTCTTAACAATGCTATTGCAAATCTATTTCCTGTTTCAAAATTATGCTCATTTTCTTCTCAGACAAATTTAAAACAGTCTGTCTCCCCAAATAATTTCTAAGCTCTAACATATGGTCTTTTGAAAGCCATCTGAGATTTGTTTGTGGGGAGGAGGTCTCCATACTGGTGATTCCAATTACTCAATAAAGCAGTTAAATTACTACCTCATCAACAGGTTGCATAAATTCCTTTAACCCTGGACAATTATAGTGAATATGGTCTTGTCACATTTTTGCTGAGAATCAATGAATCCCTCTGTAAGGGTGACAGCAAATGAACACAGCAGCAGCATATCTTTCTCTCACAAGGCTGCAGATCTCTGTGGCAACTTTCTTATCATCTGTCATGACTGGCTGCATTTTGGAGAGGCACCTGCCCTACAGAAAGGCTAGTTCAGAAGGAAGTCACACGCACTTCCTCTGCTCAGTTTTCACATACTGACGTATCTACTCTGCTCACTATCTTCACAGTCACATACACAACTCAGAGGATTTTGCCAGTAAGTTTACATAAAGGAACCTAGAAAGGGCAAAAATTACATGTAATGAACTTACAAATAGTTATTCTTGCAAACTTAGGTGTCACGAACCTGCTGTGACAAATATAAATTCCTAAAAATCAACAGATGGGTATTTTTTTCATGTAATTAAAAAGAAATGTCGTTTTCAAAGTGTCTGTGGCAAGTCTGTAGCTACTAGGAAGAGAATACTTTGGAGTAATTGATAACAGAGGTACTTCATGAGGCCTTTTGAAAATCCAATGAGGCGGAAAGTTGAAATTATTTCAGTAAATGAGCAGTGTCAACTGTCTGACATTATCCGTGCTAAAAACCATGCAGAACATCTTGATTAGGTTTGTAATCATGGCTGGAAAATGCAGCTACATTCATTCCGTGGTACAATCTTTTTGTTCTTTGGCATCATAAAGCTAAAATTATATTCAGCTTTGTTTAGTCTGAAGCTGACTGCATCCATTGCTAAAAAGCCAGTGAAACTTTTTTGTCTTTTCATTTGAACAGATATCTAAATCTTATCTCTCCAGTCAAAAATGAGCCAGTGCTACCAAGGTGACACTTTTTAAACAGTGCTTGTGAAGTGGTTAACTTGAATGCATTGTTTAATAATTGTTCTTAAAGAAACATCAGCATTCTTTTCTATTCCTAAGCATATGATTCCTGCACCAAAGAACTGCCTTAGGCTGAAACAAGCACCACTTACAACCAGTGGACTTTGCAGGATTCCATGTGTTGTCCAGGTACTCCACTCTGTTTACATGATGCCTCACATCCTCAAGAACAGTCTTTCAGATTTCATTTTCCACAGGTCTGCATTGATGATTAAATAGCTTTTCTCTTATTGGCAGATGCTTCTCACCATATGCACAATTCCACTACACCATGTTCAGTGACATGATTTAAACAATATTCAGTGTCTCCCTTCCTCAAGTAACTCCATCACCTTGAAAAAAACCACCCCAAGCCCGGCCAACATCCCCCCCCTGCAAAAAAGAAAAGGAAAGAAACTTCAAACCCAGATATTATCTTTGCTTCAGAACACTTAGTTTAAGGTATATTAAAAATGTGCATTTAATGAAAGATCTGGCACTAGCCTTGGAACAAATATAATCTTTTTATATCATATTAAAATAAACTTCTTGTACCATACATGTCCTAAGGGGCTTAAAGCTTCACATCTTCAGAGTGCTGTTGGCTCACATGCAGAACTGGCCAAACACCTTCCTTATCAAACATGTGATACATCTCCTGTGGCTGTGAAACTAATTGTCTATCACTGTCTACAGTAATGAGGCTCTAATACTATTCATATGGTCTGAATGCAAATAATTGTTTGTCTTATCAGCTTTCTTCCCCACCTGACAACACACAAAATGTAGCAACCAAACATCCAGCCAGGCAGACACAGTTGGTCATCCCGTTAGCTGCTCTTTTGCTTAGGCTTTCACCTGTATTTTTTGCTCATTTGTCCTGACACACTCACATCACTGGTGTGCAATGTTAGACCACGTTGTACAGGGGCACTTGCACGTCTGGTTTGCAGCAGGGATCTTAAACAGGTATTACAAGGCCCTTACATGGCTTTTGGCTGGTGGATTATTTATTTTCAATTTAAAAACTGACTCAAAATTTGTAACAAGGTGTGTGCTGTGAGACTCATTGGAACCATAAGTTTTGCCTTTTATTTTGTTTTTAACTTGTGCAGTTTTCTTGCCTGCTGTAGCTCAGGGAGTTTGGTTATGGCTATACAAACAGTTCCATCTTGTCTGTGTCATTAGTCGAGCAGCAGCTGCCACCGGGTGACTGACTGACTGCACGGCAGATCCGTGCAGTGTACACTTCATGGATGCAATCTGACTATTCTGTTGTCTGGGAAACAGTCTCTTCAATTCTGCATAACATGACAGTTACCAGCCAGATAATGTTTTCTCTTGCAAGCACCACAAATGTGCATGTGATCAAGTAGGCAGATGATAATCACATGTTAGCACCCACAACTCATGAGCAAGCACAGTAACGGCACAATTAAAGACAAACCAACATATTTTAAAGTACTTGGAAATTGCTGATGATTTTGTGTTGTTTTGAAATAATCATCCTTCTCCCCTACACCTGATCTTTGCTTAATTCTAAAGATGACAACGTTTCTTACACAAACACACCATGATATCAAATATTTGTTGAAGGCAACTTTCTAACGCGAAACGCGGAAGAACAGCGATGTCAGGTAGTGGTCATAACAGATTATGTGCTAAAGCACAAACAGAATTCATGGTCCTCAAACCTTACTCCTGTATCCAAAATTTATATAAAGCTCTTTGCTTCAGAAATCTTGTTCTGGATCAGCTGCCTTTTGTCATGATATAAAGAAACTGCAACCTGGCAATAAAATTGGAGAGTTCTTCATACACCAAGTAGTGCAGGAAAGGGACTACGAGGTCATCAGTGCTGACATCTGAACTATCACAGAGGTAATTATAAAACAGAATAGAATCATTTTGGTTGGAAAAGACCTTTAATGTCACCAAGTCCCCTCACCCTGTCAAGCCCACCACTGACCCATGGCCCTCAGCACCTTGGCTTTGCCATATCTTCAGGGATGGGGACTCCACCACCTCCATGGGCAGCCTGTAAGTCAACCAGCCTTGAGACAACCTTAGCTTACATCTGTCAGCAGCTGACACATTTCACAGGCTTGTACATGACTGGTACATAAAGAATAAGGAAACCTGAGTAAAATTTATGCAACAAACAAGAGTAACTAAGAATTTAATAAATATAAGAACAAGAGCTGTTAAAAATTGACTTACAGAGCAGTACTTCTGTGTTGCACTTTGTGAAGAATATGGAATTGTCATCTCAGCCTCAGCTCCTGCTGTGTATGCAGCATACCTGACAAATCCTATGCTTGTTTCTCTCCACACTGTTCCATCTTACTGTGGACCAAGGATAGAAAGTGTTCACAGTCAGGTCTCAAATATGGAATTTCAGCATGGAAACTCAGACTCTTCTGGGCCTTTCCCCACCCCCATTATTGACATTAATGCATGCAGCTTTGTTAGTGACTATTAGTTAGAAAGCACTTTGGGAGACAAAAGCTTTTCCATCATTGTACTACATACACTTAATGTGATGCTGAAACTAAGCTGTATACCAAGCTCTCTGCCCCTCAGTGTTTCAGCAAAAGCAGTAATTAAAGAAATAAATAACACAAAAAAAAGATAAATTCAAAGCACTGAGAAAGCTTCAAACTTATCAAGGGATGGTTAAGCCAGCTTGGATTAATGCCATCTGTCTCTTCAGGATGTTCTATGTGTATAGAGTCCACAATGTTAACAGCCACAAACTGAAGTGAAAAATATTTTTAAAAGGAATAAATATTTACAAAAAGTAGCTTTGACAATGACAAGACTTCTCACAAAGCAACCACTTAAAATGTAATACTTCACTTCTAGTTCTTGCATAATGCACATTAAGCACTTTCTTACTAGCTGCCTCAATTGACTGACTATTTTTTTTCTCTAAACTTGGGTCATTAAGGCACTACTTCAGGTTACTGTGCAAGTAAATGATATTTACATCCGCTCTGCTGCACTAAGTCAATAGGACAGGCATTACTTTTCCATCAAGTTCATGACTAATAAGATGGTAAAATTGGAGTTTGACCTTCTCGGTTAGTGTCAATGTATGGTTTCTATGCTCAGAAATAAGAACAGTTTTTGATACACACTTTCTCTTGGTGACAAACTCTGAGCAGACAGTAGCTCTTCTGAACCATGTAAAACTACTGTTAATCAGTAATCTTTAGAAATCAAGATCTATAAAGAAATCAAGGTCTATAAAAGGTAATAAGAAGAAGAGCACAGGAGCTACAGCAGCTTTTCTTTTTAATCAAGATATGCATACTATGTATCTTCTAAGCAAGAGGCTCCCAAATGTACAGTGGTATGAGTATCATAGGAACAGAAAAAACAAATACTGTCTGAACAGCTGAACACTCCCCTGAGCATATGGGCTCCAGCAGAGACTGGTGCTGCCAGATACATTAGCAATGAAAGCAGCAGGCAAGGCGGGTTCTAAGTGAAACGATGATATTAATAAAAAACCTCCTCAAAGCTTCATTAAACAGAGAACTTGGAGACAACCCAGTACCAGAAGCAACTAAAACTTACTTAATTTGATCACTCTGAAATCAGTATTTGTTCCTTTTATAAATCTGTATTTCAATGTGTCATATATCTTAATCCTTGGCAACATACTTAAAATTAGAGAACTTTCCAAACCATCTGAATGATCATACAAAGGGATCTGCATGGACTTAAACAAAAGCTAACTACAACTACTGGGAAGAAAGCCCTTTCTTCAGAAAACTAATGGCTAATATTCCTTTTAGTGCAGTAATTTTACTTAAATAACTGTGAGGATCAAAACCATGAAAAAACCAACCTGCAGAATTAGGAGTTGGGCAAGCCCCAGATGCCGAGTCTCTCCTGTGCTCACTTAGACTTTCTTCAAAAAGTAATCCCACCTCACCTGCTCACAGGCTTCTTTTTAAGGCCTATATTGAGAGTACAGTATGCTGTCTGGTTTTTAGTGACTGTATTTTGTTGTTGCCTCTTAGAGAATCTAGTTAGCATGGGCATGCAGTCCAAAAACTGAAACACTGAAGAACAAATATCAGAGAATCTGTTTTCTGAAAAACCGTGGCTATAAACGGAGAGGAGAACAACTGTTACCCTCACTAATACACTCACAGTTATTGGAAGATTACAAAATGGGATTATACCTGTCAGCTGTGTTAGTTAAATTGAGCACATCAATTTATTCTGTCTTTTCAGAAATAACATGAGAAAGCACTGAGAGCTCTGACACTTCATAGAGACTATTGACTAAGCCAATGGGGAATACCAGCACCAGGAAGATGGAATCTTTCGCAGGTAACAACCTGGATAACAAAATCTTCTCTTTGGCAGCTGTGAATGTAAGAACTAAATAAATTCTGACATCCCAAACAACAAAGCCTGCAGAATCTAAACAGTTAAAGAAAGGTGCTCATATTTTTCCCCCCAGTACTTTATTTTTGCTGTATTGATTTGCCAAGGTAAAAATGTGAAAGCACTTACCAATTGCTTGTCCTGGAAACAACTGCCATTCCTTTTCACTTGACTTAAACCTACTGAAACATCCTCCATGCTTTGGCACATTTTTTTACTCATATTAGAGAGGCTCTACATATTTTAAAGAAAAAAAAAACCCAACATTTTCTGTGTTAATTTACCCATTACATGTCCTGAAAGAAGAATTCCAACAAGTTTTCCACCGACTGAGAGTTTTCCTGTGAGTTTAGCGCTGGTCTACGAGCTGCACCAGCCCCAACAGCTCCTCATTTCTAGGAGTGTGCTTTCAGGCTGCAGATGGTCACATCTGTGCCCACAGCAGGGTGAGTTCCAGCTTGAAAACATTTGTGGAACTGGGGATGCAATGGACTTATTAAAGACTTAATGTCTTTTAGGTTAAATTCAAGAACACAGTATTTAACAGTTTGGTTTAGGAAGGAAAAGGTGTCTGAGGAGTCAAAAATCAAGGTCAAGTAGGAAGGACATAAAGTTATTCTTCAATAGCTTTATTCAAGAAAATAAATGCTTATTGCCCCAGAACTCCAGTGAAATAAGTAAGAAGTGGAATCTCAGATGCTGCAGATATGAAAATGTTAAGGTTTTCTCTAGGATCAGCTAAGGACTCAGTTCCCAGGAAATAATTAGTGTGACCTGAGCTTCCAGCACATGTATGTTACCAAGATCTGTCTTGGATGGCTTTTCCAAGACAAAAGACTGGTTCATCTTGAATTAAAATTTAAGAATTCACATTCCCAATTCAGCCAACTAACCCACAGGTGCTCACTGTACCTTTGCACGATTTTTCTTTCATTTCTGTGTGCATGTGTGTGCCAATGAGTCCTTGCACAGAACACGGGGCTTAAACATTTTATTTCCTAAAGTAGTTTTACTAGTGATTGTTGTGGTGGACAGACCATCTTTTCCCCAATGCTTGCAGATGTTAGAGATTTGGAAAGGTAGGTAATGACTGAAAGGGCACTGTAATTTTAATATACATTTTGTTCTAATGCTGTGTTTTTAATTTGGGGCAGCCCTGAAGGATTTATTAAATTGCTAAATACTTAGAGACTTAGTTTTTATTAAAATGAACCCTGAAAGGGTAGTTTTGTGATGGATCTTTATACAGTAATTGAAATACATAACATGGGGACAGCTGTTGATGGTTTCCATAACAGCACACATCGCCAGTAAGGGCCACAATGACACAGGATACTGTTTCTATGGTAATCGGGTGTCTCAGCCTCAAGGATGCACAAAAATCTGTTATGAAAAGCATAATTTTTAGATTAAAGGCACTTGTTTATACTTACTTGTGTCCAGCCACTACTTATCACCTCTTTCTTATACCTAGATTGTAAACCTTTTAGGCTGGTGACTCTCTTTAGCATGTTTTACTGAAGAAATAGGTGATGTGAAGTCACTCTGTCCACCTTCTTCTTACAACTTTTTAAACTTGGTTAATTTTAATCAGGTTAGACTGTGGGAATGTTATGTGTCTGCTGAGTGGGCAAGAGGGCAGAAGCCCAGAGTGGTCACACCAGTGGTGGGAAGTCCATATGGTGAATTCAGTTGCTTTCTGTTTGGCCTGGGCTTGGCCAGGCAGCCACAACCAGAGAGGTCTCCTAATCAGGGCCATGAGACAAGCCATGCTGAGGCTGAGGCCAGGAGGAACTGGAGATACCTGAAAGGAAGGGGAAGAGTATAGAATACGCATTTATGGTGCTTTGTAGACACTTTGAATAGGCAAGCAAATTGTAACAGATAAATTAGCAGTCTTAGAAGATGGCATAGTAACAATTTCAGCCTGGTAGGAGTGTGCATACAGACGCAGACAGACACGCAGATCAGCCTGTCTAGGAGTCTCAGTTTTAGTCGGAAGAAAATATGAGTTATGCCCTTGCTAAGCAATATCAGTTCTTAGCAACACTGCTCTCTCAATTCGTTGTGCTTTTCCCACATTCCTGTATCCTGAGTTGGCTAGATATTTGGCTCTAAAAATTCTCCCAGATTATTCTCTGGGGTCAGATTTACCAAGGATCAGTAATATAGTGGATATTGGGGTTAACCCAGCGGATTCACAACAGAACCTGTGCACTTCTTTTCAGATGCTCATCAGAAATTAAAATCAATGTAACTGAAAAGCAGACTAGTTTCAGTAATTTCAGCTCAGATTTTGTGCCAAGACGAAGGCATTTTGGGACAGGTATTTGGAAATTCAGCCTGTGGCAAACAGATGCACAAGATTACTCTGAGTACTGAGTAACTGGAGCTTTCTTCATTACTGCTCCATCTTTTGGTACTTGAGAAGCAAAGCATGGTCAGGGAAATGTCCAGTTAAAAGTTAACTGTCAGATTTCACTGTGGCTATTTAAGGAATCTTTAGTAATTTGTATCAGAAGAACAAACAGGCTAAATCTCCAAAGTTTTGTGTATAACTTGTTATGGACAGAAAACTGCATTTGAATGTTACAACAGATTCCTAAGAAGAATTCAATGACTTAAATTAGATTGCCATGTATAGAGTCTGAGGCTGGGTGCAGTGTTTGGATACTGGAGACTTTTCTTAGCAGGTACCCAATATTTCAGGACAAGGGGATAACAAATGTTAATAGCTTAAAAACTGCTGATACAATTTTGGTGTCTGCTTTTGAAAATTGGAGCCATTAATGGTGTCAATAAACTACAAAAAGTCATGGTAATCCAATTACTGCTATTTTAAAACACTAAGGTTCCTTTGTAGCTATGGAAACAAAAATGTAGACATTAATGAGCAAGGGCGAAAAAACCTGGTGTTTCCTTGACAACAGATAAAAGCATAGCTCCATGAAATCCAAAAGACAGAATGGCAGAAATACCTTTTACCATGACATACAACCGAAATACAAGTCCAGTGCAATAATATACTTCACTGCCAGGAAGCTACAAGTACTCTTTTCACACGACCACTTCCCATCTTTACACTGAAGTTATCCCATAGCATGAGGCATTCTGTATGTTTCACTGATCATCTTCATGAGGGTAAGGATTGAAATGGCATGCTAAAGCCTGTGATAAGAACTGGCACGCTTTTGTGGCATGCATGGAGCCAGTGTGTGTTGTATATAGCATGCTGAAAGGACTTTGCAAGCAATGGGTGTGAGACATCAGCAGTAGGTCCCAGCCCTGAGCCTGACCCAGTGCTTTGCAGTGTGGGTGTGACTGGTGAGCTCCACAAAAAGCTAACCATGGGCAGAGGGGACACCACTGTTTCACATCCAGGTTGTATCCATAGACAGTTGTTCCCTGGAGTGTATCATAAATTCTCCATGCATCTATAAATTAACTCTTTTCCCAGTGAAAAACTGTATCAATATTAGCTAAGTTTATGCGAGAGAAAGGGGTCCAAGGAGTATGCAACTTTAACTCAATTATTATCACTCAAAATTTAGCTGGCAGCTCTCACACAATCCAAAAATGTTTTTGTCAGAGGAATTCAACACTGCTGAAAGACAATAAGAGAGGCATGCTGATACAGGTAAACAAGAGGAGAGCAGTAAGATTACAGGGCTATTTTTCAGTGGATGGCATACAGCATTCAGGATATTGGCATATGAAATAATGTAATAAAATTAATAAAGAGCTAATTAGCGAATTTCCCATAGGCGTTTTGGAAGAAGTGAATCTTCAACACAAGATCTTCCTTCAACTGTCTCCAGCTGATGGCATTAAGAGCATCCTTTCATGGTAGGAAGGAAAGTATATCATCCAGTTCAAAATCCTCAATTGTTTTGTTTCTATTGCAATACAGAGCTAGACACTAAGCTACAAGAATGTAGGGTTTTCCTGACAACATGTGAGGAACAAATACAACTACATACAAAGGTACAGTGAAAAAAAATATCTATAGTTGTCTGAATGGTGTGGCCCACGGGTTTACCTGTGTGACCTGCACTGCTCTGGGGTCACGGCGATGGGACTGCTGTGTTTCTACAGTTCCATTTATTGACACTTCCTTTTACTGTGTTTGAGATTAATCTGAAAGTTAGTTCAAATGATCCATGGCCATGTCCAATTCAAGCCTAATTTTCTGTAAAGTACATTTAGCTAGTTTAGCTGGTGGTTTTTAGAACATTTCTGAATACTATCAGAAGTCCTGAACTTATCTGTTTTTCTATGACAAATAAGAAACAGATGGAAAAATTGGTATGAGTATACTCTGGTTTGTGCATGTGTAAAAAGCAGCTAACCTTGCCGACTTTTTGAGATGAAGCAACTGTTCCCCTGAAAGCTACATTGTTTTTAAGTGCATCACGATTCTAATTACTCATATTTACATGATATGCCTGAAAATACTATGGCTCATTAATCCAGCAATCTCAAAGACCTGGAAAGACCATATTTCTTCTGCAAACCATCTATTTTGTAGAAGAGGTACCATAACTTCCTCCATTTTTTAACCTCTTGTCAGTAAAAGGGATGACTTGAGCAAGGAGGTATAATTGGAGCTCTCTTCATTACCACCCTATCACGTGGTACTTCAGAAGCAAAGCTAAACTCACATGTCTGCTTTTTCTCCCAGATGTCCACATTTTCTCTTGGGTTGTAGCCTATGCTTGTGAATTAACCCATAAAACAGTCCTTCACTAAACCTGCTTATGCAAATCAACCCTTTATGACAATTCATCATTTAGAGCTTCACCTAAGACACATTAAGTCTAAATTTGGAGAAGAAGGTTTGTGGGATTTTAATGGAAGACACTTTGAGGCTAGCTAGGGGTTTTTTAATTGTTTTTCCTTTGGGGTGAGTGTCTACACATACAGCCCTGCTGCTGGGCTCAGAAAATAAGTACTTTACTGAGGAAATTCAGCTCTTAATGTAACAATTTGGGTCTATGCACAACCAGCTGAATCTTTTCATTTCTGTGAATGCCTTAGCATTTTCTCAGCAGCCCTCCAGTCTTGTCCCCATGGGATCCATTACTTTTGCCTTGTGTTTTAGTTTTTTCCCTTGTACTGGCTTTTCTGTGTTTACTTCTAATGAAGTTCCACTTCTCTCTTTTGCTGTTCAAGCACATTTTTGTCTTTCTTTTCTCTTGGACTTTTTTTTTCAGTATGACCTGACCAATATGTGAGTTACACTCCTCCTTAGGGTGGTGGCTCTTGCTGTCTCGACAGATAAAAGTGCCATATGAATGTTAGCGATTGTTATGCACTATCAATATGTGGGTAATAGTTGGCTGTCCAAATTACTACAATGCTTTCATTCCTCCTGCTTTGAATTTGTTTTTAATATTAAAATGTTCCCAGATTTGTAATATTTGCTTTAAAGATTCTGTCGATTTACAGATCTTTGGGAGAAAAAAAAAAATCACGTGAAGTCCCAAGGTGGAAATGTGCCTTTGGTCAAATGAAAGTTGTGTTGGGAACCATGATTTCTGTCCATTCAAACTTAAGAGTTCACATCTATCAACGAAATATTGCTGTCTGTGATAAATGACAGCACTATATGTTACGATTCTTCATGGAGATTAGTCCTCAGAGGAGGATTTAGACATTCCAGATGTCACTTGTCTCAGCAAAGTGGCCAATGCCAGTGCAGGAATGATGTAAGGTGCAGTGACTTGGAAATATGACTGCTATAGAGTTGTCCAGAACATGCTGAGACAAAAAAGAGCAACATACACCTTTCAGAGTTACTGCTTCAGGCTATGTGTTTTGTTATTACACTTGTCAAACTTGATCAAGAAAACTGTAATTAGTATTTTTTTTAGAAAATATGAATTACAGTTAAAGATTCAAATGATGCTACTCACTAACAAGGCACAGTGATTAACTGGGCTAAAAGTGTCTTCACTGAGCAGACAGTACACAGATTAATTTAGAGTTTAGAAAAAGTACTAGAAAGGGTAAAAATCTGTCTTTTTTTTTTTACTTTTATACACACAAAAAAATTACAATGGTAGGAAAATTACCAGTTTTACTGAACTGATTAAAGCAATTTCAGTTTGCAAACTACATCATGTTGTACAATTGCACTCAGTCTGCATGAATGCAACCCTGCTGGGAGCCATATTTCTCTTCTCTCTAAACATCCACTTTTCTGTATCAGCTGAGGGCACAGACATTTCTCTGGCAAATTTTTCCTGTAGTTGACCTCAGATGATGGTTTACACATGAAAGAAGAATTTTAAACTTCTACTGTGGCTAGTAGCCAGACTCCTCTTAACAGCAAGTCAGCCTTTACTTCTGTGTCTCTGCAGGAGTATATCTTTGCCAGTTTTTCCAGGTGGAGCACAGAATCATAGAATCAGACAATGGAAGGGGTTTGAAGGGACCTCTAAAGATCATCTAGTCCACCCCCTTTGCTTAAGCAGGTCTGTCTAGATCAGATCACTCAGGAATGCAATATACAACCAAGATCATTTTTCATTTGCTGTACCGTGATTTTTTTGAATAATTACCTTTATCAGATCCTTTCTTAAAGTTTGGGATGGGTAGTCTGAAGTCTTCAGGTCCAGTCTTGCTGCTTTTACTCACACACTGAGTTCTGCTGATTTGGTATTCAAGCTCTGGACCATCAACCCTGAGAGCTCTCAGTTGCTTGCTTCACACTGTGGGCAGGGGACGAGGTGAGGAACTGCCAGTGATACTATGCACTGAACAGCAACGTGGGCATCATGGAGTGTCTCCTCTCTTTCTCACCCCCCTTTGCCTATGTATCCAGTTGCCTGTCATTTTATTGTCATAATAATACCAAAATACCAAATGCAATAGAAATCCTGTTTGATTTGGAGCTCATTTGAATATTTGAAAAGATACAAACCTAAACCATTACACTCTAGAATGCATCTGCCTTACATCCAAGCACATGATTTTCAAGCTGGATGTCTTCTCTCAACCATACCTAAAAGTCCTCGTCCTTTACTATCATGGAGCAGCCAAGTCATAAGGGTTCCTTGAAGTTTTGAAGCTCCTTTCTAAAACTATTCTGTCTCTATTTCATTCTTTATGGTCAAAAATATGTTTGAGAAGTGTACTCACTTGACTAACAAAAAAATCTTCCACCTGTCCATTTCAACAACATTTACATTCACCTTCTCTTGTGCCAGCAATGATATTTTAGCTTAAATAGCATTTTCCTCTCATTCCCCATAATATTAAAGAGAATAGCCCCTTCTTCTCACTCCTGTTGGTCTCCTTTATACTCATCAGTTACAACAGACATTTGAGTCTCTTTTCTGTTCCTTCTGGATTGGTAAACCTGATGCATTGCTAGACTACTGAACAGAAATGGGCTGTCAGGGTTGAAATGGGCTATGTTTTGTGGAATATTCAAGGAACATGGTCTAAGATTTCCTACCTGGGCAGCCATGGTGTGGCTGCATTTCTGTCGTATCGTGCTACTTGGTGCTACCAAGATTTGGGTATCTATTTAGCATGTCCAAAGGCTGAAATACATGGAAATCTGGATGCCTTTTGGAATACAAGCTCTTGTAGGTTAATTAAAAAATAACAACAAACATCATAAAATGTTCACACTATGTAAAATAAAAACCTTTCCTAAATAATTTACCTTTGTAAATTTAGAGGCTGAGGAGGAAACTTGACTGGATTACAACTGTTCAGTTAAAAAAACCCCAACAAACAAACCTTAGAAAAAGAGAAAAGAAAAAAAGTGATAATTTTTCATGTGTGCCTGATGGGGTTGTGTTGTTTTTTTTTTTTTTAACTGTTTGCAAATCTTCAGTGTAATGGTTTGAAACCCAGTCGTGTCATTTCTTTACGCCCACACACAGAGCTGCAGTAGTGCAGACACTGTAGCAGGCAAACCATATTACCAGCATCGGCCATTAAAACTCTTCCTACACCAAGCGTGGGCTGACTTCACCCCCTCCTCTCTTTGCACACACCCCACCACCCACCCTGCAATTTTCAAATGCTTAAAAAAAAAGAGAAGAGAAAGACACTGAAAAAAGAAAACCGGATGCTTCCTTTGTTTCAACGCTATTCCAGAGACCTGAACCTCTCCACCTGCCTGTGAATTGGCCACCTAAAGGTTAGCAAGTGCTTTGTTATCATTTTATATAGACAGAGAGATAATGAAATTCTAAATGGCAAGACAGAAATTTTAAAGTTATGATTTTTTTAATGTGATGGTTCTTTTACTTAGCAGTGAGAAAGATTTTTTTTCCTAAACCACAAAGCATTTCAGTACTGGCCCCACTTCTGTTTTTAAGAGAGCTTTTATCAGTATTTTTTTCACCATTTAGTCCAACCTCCTAAACTTTAAAAGATGGATTAGGGTTATTATTTTTCTGTTAGAGCAACCTGTTGATTACAGACTGCTGGCTGGAGGTTGTTAACTCTTTCCTAACAAGGGAAAGGCACAGGAGTGAATTTGATGAAAGGACAAAAGAATGAAAATCCTTTGAGGTTTCTATATTTTTTTGACCACTAACAATCCTATTTTTTTCCCCCATTATGAAGCCACCAACAGTGCTATAAGACCAGCAAATATGTTAGATATGTTTCTTTTTAGAAAGAAGTGGTGTACATTTAAAATAAAGACATACAATAAACTAGAAAGCAGTTCTTGAGACTGGAGCTGAGAAAAGTAGAAGCATAAGAAGTAGAATAGGAAATACTCTCTGATACAAATTGCATGAAGAGATCAAAAGGGCCAATACAATATTTACTTACACACTAAAATGTATTTTAGCTATAAATATTCTTATTGATTTAAGCCTTTTGAATGTTTATATTTGTGAATATTCAAGGAAAGAAGAATAAAAAAGACAGAAAACTGTAAAATAATGATCAAAGCAGTTGGTGCTATCCTAGAATGAAGGGAAAGTATTACAGATCACCTTCTTAAAGGGTTTTAGTACTGTCTTCTGGTACAGTGTTTACCAAAAAAAAAGAAAAAGAAACCAATGTTGCTGATGTTACCCTCAGGAAATGGTACAAGAATTTAGAAGTTCAAACAGCATGTTTTGCAGTTGCTTTGTACTTTTCCAACATGTGAAGCAGGGCAAAACTTCAGGAACAATGACTTCTTTACAAGTAGCAAGATTCCCCAAAGTCAGAATTTGAACAGGAAATGTTATCATTGAAAGATTTCAAGGGTTTCAGGAGACTGGAGAATTACACATTCTCATCCGAATTCTGCAGGGACCTGAGGCTCTTGACTTTGTTAATAAGGTTATAAGCAGTCTGCATGTGGAACTGTCAGTCTTGTAATATCAGATATGCCTCTCAAGAACAAATGAAAAGTGAAGTCAGTATTTCTGTTATGAGACATTTCAAGGTGTGATGTCAAACTGAGAAAAGAGCAAAGGCAGAAATAAGTTTTGAGTAAAACAAGATTAACAGTAATTTCTGGGCTAATTGGGAAAGGCGTCAGTTCCATTTTGCTAGTTTGAGAACTAGAAAGTGCCAGAATTAGGGTACACCCATGAACTTTTCCATCAAACAAGTGATGTTTAAAGTATCGGCACAAATGTATTACTATGACTTGATTATACTAACATTTAAGTAGAAGTTTTGTCAATCAAAGCAGTTCTTCATAAACACTGGTACCTGTGCTAGCTGTCAGTGTGAGATTAGCGACTGGGTTATAATTCCTGTATCTGACAGTAAAATCTCATATGCTCTTCTCAGCATCACTGTCCCCATAAGAAAAATGAACAGTCCTCTAAAATACTTTTTCATTTAAGTTTGTAAAGTACTTTAAAACATGTAGTTGGTAGGATCTTTGAAATCTATTTCCTTATTAGTACAGGAAGCAGACATTGCTACTGTCAGTTGATCACTAAATCTTTGACTAAAACCCTGTAGGTATCTTGGAGGGATGACAGGTTTTAGACACCTGGAAAGAAGCCCTTTCCACAGATTCTTGGAATGTAGAAATGCAGACCAATGGCATGTAAAGTTTATCTCCTGAAATCCTGATGAAGACATGAAATGAGAGTGAAGTGCTGTATAGCACTCATCCTCCCTACTGTGTAGTGCCTGATGACAAGGTTATCTTTATGCATAGTTCAAATAGGGACTTTGCTGTGTATTGAGCAACTAGAGCTAATTGGATTTCATAGAATCATAGATGGACAAAAGTAATGTTGCAAAGAGATCCCAGCCTAGAATGTGACACCCAAAAATACAATAGTTAAAAAGAGAGGACAAGAATCACTTAATTTTAAACAGAACTAATGCAGTGTAATACCAGCCCTCTGTGTTAGTGTACAGTTCAAATTACTCCTAGCCATTACAGCAACCTGTTCATCCATTTAAATGGGAGGAATCATAGGATGCTGTGGAGCCAGTCTGATTCCAGATTCAGAGATTTTAGATCAAGCTTCAAAAGACTCTGCTAAGCCTTGAAAACTATGTAACAAACATGCAAACATCCTTGTAGTCATTTGCCATAGTTGTAACTTGCTTTATTTAATTATTGCTTCTTTAAGCCTCAGGGTAAGAAGTTTGCAGTTTTAGCATTTAGAATTGGATATGCTGCTGAGTGTCCTAAATAAGGAATTTTAAAAGTGTTATATATGTTTTAGAGTTGTCACTAGTTCCAGCATACTGTGGGAATTACTGATACTGTTTAAAATAAGTGTGCCTTTTAAGTAAGTTCACCCTAACTTAAAACAATAATTGCCAGTCTCAAAGTAGAATAAAATGCAATAGACTTCAGACGTGATAAAACTGAAGAGAAACTCATTTTGTCTGGTTATATAAAATGCCCATAATCATCTGCTTGTGTGATTTGGTTCACACTAGTTTTCTGCTACTAATGTGCAACTTTTCCCCCATTAGTTTGTTGACTGTATCGTGCAGTAATCCTCCAGAAGATCTCACATATATGAGAATCTGTTCCTTTAAGAAAGTAGCTCTCAGCAGAGCTGAAACTATTTGCTGCATATAGTTTTACCCATATGGATAGAATGAGTCTGTAGATCAGAAGCATGAGTCATTGTAAAGCAGTTCACAGTGTCAAGTAGTTTTCTAGATTCACTGATTTTAAGCATTTGCAGTGCCATTACCAATTACTGGGAGCATTTCAGGGTGTAATACAAACTGAAGGGATTTTAGACAACAATACTAGTCCTGTTAAAAGCTTCTTTTGCCTCCTGAATAACTAAATGACAGGCAAGAACAACAGGAAGAATTACAGAATTATTTCTCCATCTGAAAAATTAAAGGCCTAGAAAAAAGAGTCCAGAAACAAACTGAAAGCAATCCAAACAACAGGCAAAACTCTCCATGATTAATAAAGCTGTGTGAATGAAAAACCATTGATACCTCCAACATTAGTCTACATCTGAATTACTAAAAGAAAGAACTGAAGTGGATATTGGAGAATCACAATATTATGGTTTTACCACTATCCCATTTATAAGGTACAGGCTGCAGCTGTCTGAATTGGGCAGCTGCTCATTACAGTAAGATTAAAGCCACATCTTCCAAAATATAGTGTTCCTAAGGAATTTTTACAGGCCAGCTATGCTGATTTTGTAATGTTATAGGGAATGCATGTTCCAGTTTGGAGTTTGCTTATTCTAATAGCAGTGGATGAAGTAGCCATTCTGGTCCATATGTCAAGCAGGCATTGGCCTGCCCAGCTGTCCCCTGCCAGGCCACCTGGGCTCTGCTGGCTGCTGAGGCTGAGGACTCCTTATACAACCCACGAACGGCATCTAAACTCTTCAAATGATCTTTTCACTTCCCTTGACCGTCCCCTATCCTCTTTTCTCTACAGCTTTGCACAAATTTTAGGGAGGTCTGTTGAGCATGACCTTTTCTTATTTTCATATTTTTCAAGTATTTTAATATTTTTGAAGTAATTTCCCTCCTGGTTCCTGCTTTCTACCCTACTGCAGGGCACCAGTAGAAGCAGCGAGTGGGTAACACACTGCGTAGGTTTAGCAGTTCATATGTAGCAAGTGTCTTCCCTCCACCATTGTTTTCTTTTCCAACACATTTTAGGAGAAATCTTTGGTGGAAAGTTATAAGCAAATTACCTTTAGAAAGAAAAAAATTCTACCCTTGTGTCAGTGTCTTTCACTGATACAACTGAATGCAGTGGGCAAAAATACCTACATTTTGAAGACAGCTGATGCTCTTTATAGGTTCCTACATGAATCCTGACAAAGGATACAAAGAGACTGAAATGCTACTTCATTTTTTTCTGTTTCATCTCTTCCTGTTTTCTGAAGGTTGTTACCGTGACACCAGTGTAAAAAAAAAAAAGAAAAACCAACTTCCTACTTCTAATCTGTTTCAAGTCTTTGTCCTCGTTTCTCTCTGCTTGCATCAAGTACTGACAGAAATGAGACTTCTTTTGCTGAAATTCCTGGCTCAATAAAAGGTATGTGAGCTAAAATTATTTACAGGCTAAAGAGGATCCCATTATGTATGCTATCTGGTATTATATTTAAGGTAGGAATCAACAAAGGCTTTTAAAAAGAGCAAAAGCTTTTCATATAAAACACTATATTATGGATGTTCAGAATGTTGAAAAGCTGCTCCTGTGTGGCTACAAAAAGAAACTCTCTCTGCCATGTCTACAGATTATACCTGTAGATCAAGTCAGGGGATTGAGCATTGCATCTGCTTAAAGACTATGATGCTCCTCTCAACAGCGTGTCAAAGTACCTGTAAATGCAGGAAATCAGTAGTTAAATGTTTAATTAATGTTTTTATTAATAATGATGGGCATTTACAGTTTATTTACATGTGCCATGCAGAAGACAAAAATATTTTGGTTGTATAATCCAAGCTTATTATAACAGTGCTGATAAAATGAAGCAGGTTTTACAAGATGTATTTGGAATCCGGGAAAAAATTCTATAGAAAAGTGGAACACATTGGATTTAACTTTTTTTTGGTTTTATGCTAGTCTCTTCCTTATTAAAATACTTTATACTTATATACAGAAAAGACAGTTTCTGTCACATTAATTTGTTCTCTAAAACTACTCCACTTTTTGACTTTTATGTTACACAGATCCCCCCATGGTGTGTACCTGGAGGTATAATTCAAACTCTGAACAAAATAAATTCATTTAAATGGAATTTTGTTGACCAGTTTTGATAGAGTAAGAAACTAACTTATAACATTTTGGGCTGGCCAAATCCTGCTTTTAGTTTTGTTTATTGGAAATTATTCCTTATCTAAGTAGGATCAAGTTTTTATACTAGGAGTTCAACAAGTTACAAAGTGAGCTCAGAGTATCAGGAAGATGCTCAGTAGCAGAGGCTGGGACACAACAATGACATTTTTCTACTGGAGGAGAGGACTATCCAGAATTAGTCCTGGAGCAGAATTAGTTTGAGATAAGCTATTTTTGTCAATGTGCAAAAAAAAAATATAGTGGCTTGTTTTGTATACAAATGACAGATGTGCAAAGTATCATCGTATTTGCCAGAACAGGATACAAGCCACAGAAGTTTCACTTAGGAAGAAAACCTTTTTTGTTTGCTGTGGAAGGCAGCAGGAACCTGCCACAGCTGGTAGAAAAGTATTCTTAAACTCTTAAAAGTAATGAGATTCTCTATCACCATTTAGTTTCCTCAAACTTTCCTTTATATTTTCTGTAGTTGGTATTTTCTTTGTAGAACATTTCAGAGCATTGAAATGATTCTCAAAATTACACATCAAATCATCCCAGAGATACCGTGCAGCCATGTTCAATGTGCTGTGTTTGGAACAGGTTGCCCAAAGAAGTGGTGCAGTTTTTATCCTTAGAGGTTTTCAAACCCAGATTGGTTAACACTCTCAGCAGTCTCATCTGACATCCATACTAACTCTGCTTTGAGCAGGTATTTGTTTGAGAGACCTCTGGAGGTCCCTTCTAACTTTAATTGTTCTGTGTTTCTATATTAACATTTATTAAAGAAAATTCTTAAATTAAAAAGCTTGGTACAAATATGTACTGGGAATATGGTTCCAGAAAATTATAATTGTACCCTTTCTGGGGTACTGGGAGCCTCCATTTGCAAACCTGATACTCATATTTATTTCTAACAGTCTGAGTACTTATTGTAGGTTTGAAGTTCAATGTTCTTTACACTGTATAAACCTTTAATTCCCAGCTAAGAAATAAAAGATGAATCAATTTAATTGGATTCATTAATCTAAGTCGTTATTGTCTGTACCATCACAGTACATAAGATTTGTGATATTCTTAATTACTAACTTTCCCAGTCCAGCAGTTGAAAGTGTTTATTTCATTTTAGTTTCTGAAGATTCCTACTTGTTTTGTTTTCCCTTCCTTACAGATACCACGAGCATATGGCAGATAACCTTTAAAATGGGGGCACAGAAGCAGCCTGGTTTTACAGTTGCACTAACAGATCGACCAGTTCCAACCTCTTCTCTTCAGCCTGCACAAGGTTCTTCAGATCCCAGCCAAGGCAATGTGGTTGCTCAACAGGAACAAGCACTGTCCCAGCCCGTGTATCTGAAAGCCCTCACCATACCGCTGTATCAGCCCGTCCAGACAGGATGCTTTCAGCCAAGTAGTCAGTTACTGACTGGCAGGACCTGTGTACATCTAGACAGCAGTAACATCCCTCTGATTCTGAATCCACTTGTTCCTTCAGAAGGCACCGATCAGCCTCAGTCAGTTTTTCAGAAACAACTTGGGCAGACTCTAACATTGAACATAGTGAGCACTTTACCAGTTTTATCATCACCAAAGTCTTGTGTAAGTGCATCTATTGCAAGCCCAGGAAAATCAAAAAAAGCTGGGAAATATATCTGCAAACACTGTGGACGTGACTGTTTGAAGCCAAGTGTCCTTGAGAAACACATTCGCTCTCACACAGGAGAGAGGCCCTTCCCGTGCACCACTTGCGGTATCGCCTTTAAAACTCAAAGCAATTTGTATAAACACAGGAGAACTCAGACACACGTCAACAATACCAGACTGCCCTCAGACTCTGACAACAGCAGCGGATTGGAGCAAAATGAGAAATCAACAGAGAGCATCACCTCACACCAAGGCAGCAAAATACTTAGTAGCACCTGTGAAGACAAGGGGGTGCAGATGAAACACAGGAGTTCAGAGACCAGTGCTGTAACAGACACTAAGAAAGTTCTTAATGACCCTTCACTGCCCCAAACAAGCACTGCTTCAGAAAATCAAGAAACAACGAATCAGTCCTTCAGTTCAAAGGCTCATCAAGGGGTTCCTGAAAGAGAACCTCAGAGTTTATCATCTCCAGGAGCTTTGCCAAATGATCAGTGCCAGAGAAAGAATATCCAGGAGCCAAGAACTCCAACTGCCCATAAGCATATTCAGTTGCAAAGGCAGCAAGCAACCTCTTCGGAAAAACAGTGGGATTACAAGCCATTGGACTGCAAGCTGAAGAAGTGCGAGAGCACTGACTCAGGGTATCTGTCACGCTCGGATAGTACAGAACAACAGATGGCCTCGTCCAGCCCCTTGCACAGCCTCTATGAACACAGCACAGAGCTGGAAAATGAAACTGCCTGTGGCAGCCTCAGGTGTAACTCCGGAAGCAGTGCAAAGCTAGATGCAGCTGAGAAAGCTACAGCCTTGGTGCTAGAGAAAAAGAAACTAGAAGAACACATTTCAAAACTTATTTCTCATAACAAAAGTGTGGTGGATGACACCCAGTTGGATAATGTTAGACCTAGAAAAACTGTCCTTTCTAAACAGGGAAGCATTGATCTGCCAATGCCTTATACATACAAAGACTCTTTCCATTTTGATATCAGAACTTGTGATGTAAATAGGAAAAAGAATCTTTCCCTTTGTTCAGCAAAATCTACCTTTGCACCCCTAGAAAAATGCAAGCCCGTGATTTTTCATTCAGTTCCCACCCAGTTCTCCACGACAATAGATACTGTGCCCGTTACACGCAGCAACTCATTGCCGTTTGTGGAGGGCACAAGAATGGCTCGTGACAAAGCAGGTTGCTCGAAACCACTTTCTCTTACTAAGCAGTCTGTAAATACAGGCACTGCCAGTTTGCTGCCTAGCAACAATCTTGCTGCAAATTCAGTGGATTTTCCTAATAGCCATCCCCGAGCTCTAGTCAGACAAACAGCAGTGGATGATTTACCGCTAAGCAATGTGGTTGAGCATCCTCCTCGGTTGGAGGAGTTGCAAGGGAGCAAAAAGCTTGGGGCTGGAGAAGTAATCAGCACTAAAAATAAGAAACACAATCAAAGGAAGTTAAAGATGTTCTCTCAAGAAAAATGGCAAATGTATGGAGATGAAACATTTAAGAAAATCTACCAAAAAATGAAAAGCAATCAAAATGCCAAGAAAATTAAACAAAGGGGGAATAAGATTACAGATATTGCAAGCTCTGCTCCTGATTCAAAGGAATCAGCCAGCAGTATTGAAATCACTGAGGACAGAGATGGCAGAAGTTCTGTAAGTGACAGTCTAAACACTGGTAAATCAGAAATCTGTGCTAATACGAATCATATCCTACAGAATACATCCTCTGAGGAAACTGCAGGCAGTGTAACCTCCCTGATGGAAACATCACATTCAGTAAAGCCTCATGCACATCCTGTAATAAGCAAAGCTTCCCTGGCCCACAGCAACATGGGTAACTGCACTGCTGGCAGCTGCACCTCACAAGCTCCAGGCAGCTGTGAGCTTAGGCTTCAAAATACTCAGTGTCAGCTAAACACTAACAGAAGGAATGATAACTGCTTGCCGACACAGAGAAGCAAATGGGAAAAACCAAGCCTTAGGAAAGAATCTAGTACATTGGAATCTGACTGTGAAAGCACTTCAAACCATTATGGAAACCACAGTAGGAATAAAGGAACTGGCCAGCATATCCTGACTCCCCTGTGGGTGCATTGCAACAATACAGAAGCCTCAGGGAAATCCCAGAATTTACCATCAGAAAGAAAAAAGCTGAAATTTGAAGTGGAGAAGACACAAAACATGATTTCAGAGTCCTGCCCTAGTCCCAGTAATGAAAACAATGCAGTAGAAGCAGAGGGAGTCTATTGCACTAGCACTCAGTGCCCTTCTGCAGCACCAGTGAAATTCTCCAGTAAAGCAGAGGAGCAAAAATCAAGCACAGGAGCTGATGAATCCACTGGAGGTACTGAGAATGTAGAGTGTATGAAAACGATCAAACTCTCCACAAAAGCTCTTCATAACAGTGATGTTAACCTTATTTCACATCCAGTGCATGTCTCAAAAGCTTCATGTGTGGGATTTTTAGGGCCTGAATTAAGGGGAAGTGATTGCAACTCTTTGGCCTTGCACAATGCAACAGATAAAGATGTCAAAACATGCCTTGTGAAAACAGCAGCACAAGTATCCCTCTTCAATGACAATGCTATTGATGTGTCTTCTAAAATTCATCATCTGCAGTCTAGTCATTTAACTCCAGTCTCACAACAAAATGCCTTTACTCCCAAATATATCCTTAAATTGCCACAAGACAAGAGAGCCTCAGATTTGTCACTTTTGCTTAGATCAGAACAGGAGATTACACCTTGCACATCTCTAACAGACACCTTGACCAACCTCCCCTGCTTCTCCAGCAGTGGATCACTCAGTTCTCATTCTAATGATGTGTTTTGGTCCCCTTTAAAACTTAAAGTGAGGCAAAAGGCCAGCAAAGGTGAGCTACAATGGAACCTACATGCAAACTGGAAAACACCAGTATTCTGTCCACCAGTCAATTCAGAAACAATGACAATCTTAACCACAGCAGATGACACCTTTTATAACCAAGACTTCAGGCAGCAGGATGTTGTAAGAGATGTTTGCAAAAACAAACAGAACAAAAATAAATTAAACTACCAAAGGCAAACAGAAGAGAAGTGGATGAGCATAACTACTTCCTCTACACAGACCCCAAAGAAGAAAATTTGCTTTACTTCTGTGTATACAAGTGGTTTTTTCATATCAGCTGATATCAAAGAAGAGAGAAAGGTTTTACATCATCTTTGCTCAGGAAGTGACTCGTTGGTAATGACATCAGCTTCTAGCAAGGGTGCAGAGCCAACGATCCCAGGGTGGGACGGAGGTGGAAGTCCGTGCGTTGTTAAGGACATTTCACCCACACTGCAGGACATGCAGCATCCTCAGAGCTCAACAGACAACTCCACTTACTTTTGCCATTCTTTTGGCACTTTATATTGCCACACTCTCACCACGCACTGTAAAGAATTCCCAGAGCTACCCCATCATTATCCCACTTGCTCCTCCAGAAGTTTAACAGCATTGAGCACGAAGAGCACCTTCCCATCGCTAAATGCTGAACCTCGATTAACTTGGTGTTGTTTAACAAGAAGCCTTCCTCTGCCTGTTGAGCAGAAGGGGAATGCAGACTCTGCCTACTCCTCCATGCACACCTGTGACAAGGAAACTAGCAGTGAATGCACACTGTCAAAATATGATATTTCTATTTTCAAAATGAAAAATATTAGCAAGACTGCAGCATATGGCTTAACCAACAGGAATTTAAGAACATTGGTTTCATCTTTTTCTAAAGGGCAACAGACACCAGAGGTAATATTAGGCATCCTGTTTGCTTTCCCCCTTAGAAAAAGAAAAGACTTATCAAAAGCATATTTCTGGACATTTACAGGAATTTGTCAATAGAGAATTTACAATTTATATGTTACATGTTCTTCTAATGCAGGAACACAGGCTTTTGTGTAAATGTTTGAGATTGGGACTCTTTCACTTGAGAATTTCAGTAGGAATGCTATCTAGTGAGAAGAGAGTTTTTCTATTCCATGTTTTTTTCCCCTTATGAGTGTACTTTATATTCTTCTGTAACTGTATATGTATTTCACTGGGTTCATTTTAAATGAATATTTGAATTAGAGTAGGACTTACACAGACCATTAACGTCAAGACTTCATTATACTTAGAGATGCTTGGAGCCACAGGCAGACTGTGTACTAAATCTCTCATCATTTAGATACATTGAAATGTCAACAAAACCAAATTGTGTTAATACCTTGTAAACTGTTGAAAGCTTTTCTTTTTTAAGTAAGTAAAGATAAACTAGTCTATCTGTACAGATCCTAGATCAGCTCTGTGAGACTAAGCTCACTTTTAATATAGGAAGAATACGAAAGAACAAACACTGATGTTATATAGATCCACAAGAGAAATGAGTTGGTTTAATTTTACTTTACACAAGTAGATGGACAAGGTGATTAGAAAAAGCCCTCACACAAGTTCTGGGAAAAAAATCAGAGCTGTGCTATTTAACCAGTATGATGTTCAGGGCTATTTAAAAAGAGCAAAGATTTCCAGTCTCTGTTAATGTCATTCACAATTTTCATGTACTTCATTTCTTCCCAATATTTTCAACAGTTAAACTCAGCAGCTCCTGGTGGTGCTTTCAAAAATATTTCAGAGCAAAAGAAGAAAACAGTAGTTTGCAACAAGGGAAAACTTTCATCAAATAAAATCAAGAGGAGCCACAAACAGAAAAAGATTAAAGTCACCTCAAAATGGTAAGGAATATGGTTTTCAGCTTCCTTAAATACAGACATAATTTTGCTAAAATAGATGTAAAAAGTCCATAGATTATAAAAAAGCATCTGCAAAATTCAATCCTGTCAAAATCAGGGATAAAAAAACCTCTCAGGAAGTGCAGCACATTGCAGCAGCTCCACAAAGGTAAACTATAACAAATACCAATATGTTGTTTACTATCAGGAAGAGGGTTTTGTAAGCAAAAGACAGATACCAAAGAAAGATGGTCAGTTGAGTCTCGCTATGCTTTAGAAATGATTCTTATCTGTCAAAATTGGCAGCACTTACTTTTGTTTGAAGGGAACCTAAATACTTCAGTCTTTCATCCTGTTACAGCTAAGAGCAGCACGTAAGACCCTTTTGTCCTCAGAAGATCTATACCCTGAACTGGTATTCACAAGGGAATGCGCAAGAATAAATATCAAATTCTAACACAAACCAACAAAACCATCTGTAGTTTAAAGGATCATTTGGTTTAACTAAAAAGCAGAAAGAATTTGAGTATAAAACTATCAAAGGCACATTGTATCAATCAGCACAGTTTCTCCATATTTAATGGGAGTTCCTTTCAGTGGAAGATTTAGACTCTAATCTTTTTAGAGTGTGGGGCATCAGAATGTCTGATGAATTGCTTCAATAAGAAACACATATTGTCTACACACTTCCCTTTTACTTGATTTCATGACCAAAATCAGACAGAGTAACTCCCCTGTGGACAAATCAGTGTCGGTAACTTAATCACCGTGTCTAGTTTGGCAAACAGCACTGCAATTTTGAAGGATCATAAGAACAAAAATAGAAGATTCAGGTCCACGTTACCCAGTCTAGTGCCATTCTTCCAGGACTTTTTTCTGGTTTGGTTTTTGGATGTCTTTTGGGGTTTTGTTTTGTTTTCCTGCTGGTCTCAGAATGTATTTATTTGGCTATAAAATGTATGTACAGGGATTCAATTAAGTACAGGACCCTGAAGGCTCAGGTCACACATATTAGTGAATAGCTGGCCAAACTTTTAATCAGGAAATGTGTTTTTCTGATACACCGAACACCTGAATAAACCTGCCCTTTTAGATTTACTTATTACTCTGTATATAATAACTGATTCTGCTGATATCAGAACAGGATCCTCCAGTGTTCTTCACTCTCAAGAATCAAGAGTTACTGAAGGATCTGGCTAGAGTAGAAAACAAAGCAGAGCTGGACTTTTCAGTGGGAGTTTTCTAAATAACTGAGATGGTTGTGCTGTTCGTTAGTGATGATGAATAGGTGGCACACAAGCAGTGAAAAAGCCAACAATTAAGCTGTCTCAGGTGCCCAATAAAGAAAAGGCTAAAGAAAAAAGGATCTGTTGTTCCTGAGTCCTTTTCTCTTGGCAAATCAAGGATTTACTGAATCATACTGAGACCAAATGTAACAAAACCACTGTGAGTCTCTTGTCTAAAGTATTTTTTGAGTTGACATAAACAAGCATTTCATAGTAGTAAACTGTTGTTAGAGTTACAATTAACTTATGGTGTGGCATTATTCTACTCTAGATGCTTTTAAATCACTCATACTGGTTTACTCTTCAATGCCACTGGCAATGCAGGTACAGAGGGAGGCACATTCATGGATATGCTCAACTGAAAATGAACCGACCGAGCAAGCAGCACCGTTTTCCAAACAGAACACTGGATGCTTTGAAAAAGGGCTATTCATCACAACCCTGTACATTTAATAAGAAGTGCCATTCTCCTCAATCAAAGGTACAAGGTAAGTACTTTGCATGTTTTTTACTGTATTGAATGCTTACTTTTTAAGAAGAATACACATAAGCAGTATCTCTGATACGCACTTGTCCCAGTGGAACTGCAAATCCACTGTGAGTAAATACATAAACATGAATAAACTGAATGCACAGTGATTTTCATACACATACATATGTGAACTTGAGAATTAGGAACATGTTTCAAAAATAAATCATTCAAAATAACCCTCCACTAGAAGCCTAAACAGTTTCAAGGTGTCTATCAGTTTCTGAAGCAAGATTCCATGTTTGCACTGTGAAATGAGTTTGGTCTGTTCAGAGCAGGTATGAATAGCTACTACTTTGCAGGACAGTTATGGTCATAGAATTGCACAATGGTAGGTGTTGGGAGGGACCTCTAAAGATTATCCAGTCCAACCCTCCCTGCTCAAGCAGGTCTACCTAGATCAGGTCACACAGGAACATGTCCAGGTGAGTTTTGAAAACCTCCAGAGGAGCCTCCACACCCTCCCTGGGCAGCCTGGGCCAGGGCTCCCTCACCTGAACAGTAAAGAAGATTTTCCTTACGTTTAAATGGAACTTTTTGGGTTCCAGCTTTTGTCCATTACCCCTTGTCCTATCACTGGACACTACAGAAAAACGTGATGCCCCATGTCCTTGACATACACCTTCCAAATACAGTATAAATAAGGTCTCCCCTCAGCCTCTCCTTCTCCAGGCTGAACAGCCTTTCCTCAGAAGAATAACAAATGTTATGTTTGTTATTCTTTGAAATATTTGTCTGTAATTAACACCCAAACTCAAGCACATATAAGTAAATGAGAAAATGTATCAAGTTTAGAATAAAAAACTCACAGAAAATAGTAAAAACATAGAAGCTAGTTCAGTGATATGATGAGAAATTTAGTAAATTCTATCTTGTGGGAGAATAGAAATCAAAGTAAAAGTTTCTTCAACCTCTTTCTAGTAGCAAATTACCTACACCAGCAGAAAGAAATGTCTTGTGCCACCTCAGACCAGCAACTTTGCAGAAGGAAAAAAGAAGGAAAGAATAACTCAGGAATATCTTCCCACACTGAAAATTTAAACCAAGTTAAACAAAAAGCAAAAATGGACAAAAAAGTAGGTATTGTACTTTAATCCTTGCATTACTTTGTATTGAAAGAAAAGAAAAAGATATTGGTAATTAAAACTTGAATTAGGTGGTTTAAAGTTCAAATTGAGACTACTTTGTAACACAGATTTTGTTTAAAAGTGTGTTAAAGCTATTTTTTGGGTTAAAATAGAATGAAAACTTACTGATGTTAGAATGAGCTTTTTTAAAAAGAGCAATCAAATTTGCATCCATTGAAAAGGGTATTTCTTATGCTTGCTGTCAGAGGATCCCTTAGCACTGATGTCAGAGGTGCCAGCAGAAGCAGCACAGAGAATCCTGAGACAGAGAGTAAGCTTGAAACTAGAAAAGCGGGGATGCTGGTGATGGCTGTGTAGTGGTGGGAAGAATGTGCATCCAGCATCTCAGCTGAAGTGTTTTAGCCCTTTCTGGAAGCCTGTGCTGCTGTGATTTCGGTGCTACCAATATCTGCATTAGCTAGAAGGGGCCTTAGGACACATCTGCACGTGCTGCAAACAAAGCTGCTGTATGCAGTGTCAGCTCAGCTCCAGAGAGGATTCTGTGCTTACCCTTATTACACTTCTCCCTTGACTTCTGCTGGCTACACTTGAGGATAAAAGCTACTGAGCCAGACTGCTGCTATTAACATGAGCACTGGTTCTTCATGAAGCATAAGTAGTATTATATTTAGGAACCTCAACCTTGAAATGTTTTTTACTAAGTGATTTTATTTCCTACGCATATGTCACCGCCTCAGACATGGTGATATTTCTTACAGTCTCATCACAAACCTCTCCCCCTGCACTACACAAAGCTATTATGTATGCAATGCATATGTTGCAATATGATTCAAATACCTTAATGAAAAGAAAGCCATCCCAGACAGTACATAAGAATGCAGCTTGAAATCTCTGTCCCTTATCACACATAAATTATTAACGTGGTCTGACACCTACCCAAGAAAAAAAAACCCTGAGGAAAGAAATACATCCTTTACTACATCTCCCCCACAGAGCAGGAGGAAAAGATTTTCTCATCAAAAGAGGGATGAGTAACGTGTCCTGCAGTAATGGAAAAAAATAAAGTGCAAATACAATCGTAGTTGTAAAAATAAAAGCTCACATTATGCTTAATTGCACAACTGATGTGAGTTACAGGAGAGAAATGTTTTCTACTGATATAGTCAACTTAGTTATCATTGTACTTTTATGAAGGATGGAATGTTTCTGGATTGAAGATTTTAAATGTAATTTTTTTCCCCTCCTCCCTAATTTCTACAGGACATTTCTGGGCAAATCAGGGAACACACAAGAACAAGCCTCTCTTTTCAGAGCATTGCAGCTCCTCTGGAAATATCTGTGACAGCCCCTTCCTTTTCATCCACAGTTAATACAGCCATGCAACATGTCAGCAGAGATGTGGAAATCTGCTGTATAGTGACACAACCACTTGTGCTTCAGCAATCAGTGCCAGTGGAGTCACAGACAAACATCCAGAGTGACTCAATGGCATCGTCTTTTCCGTCTTGCTCTTCTGATGTTACAAATACAGGCACAGGTGACCAACCTGATAGCACAAATGCAGAGACTACTGATCCTCTTTCCTTACATCTAGAAGCAAGCCAGGAAAACATACTAAATGTTGAGTCAGAGAGTCAAAGATTTGCTACATTGGACCTGATGATCCAGGCCTCAGGAAAGGAGAAACTTCCAATTGAAGAAAACACAAATACACCTCCAAAAGAAAACACAACTCCCAGTTCCCAGCCTGAGTGTTCACATTTATTCAGATCAAAAGCAGAGTCTCTTCCTGAGTCAGTCACAAGGGTTAAATTACCCAGTGTAGAATACACAGAGCAGGTAAACTTTCCTGAAAAAATCCTTGACCCTCATAGAAGTGCAGATAAGGATGGAATCCATCTACAGTCAGACAGCTCTGGAAGTCCACACCAAACAGCTGCTACCACTTTTAAAAACCTTCCAATTACTCTCAGGTCCTCTGAGTTCAAGACTTGCTCTGCAACGCTTTTCAAGACATACAAAAAGAGAGGTTTAGAGATGATGAGGAAGCAAACCAGAGTGGAGTATGATGACACTAGCAGTGATGATGAGGATAGGCTTGTTATAGAAATCTAGCAAACAGGTACTAATGAGATACTTGTATGATAGCCTGTTACAGAAGGAAATACCATCGATATTTGATCTGTATTCCTGAAGCACTTTCAAATCAGAAAAGCCATTCCTCTGTGCAATAGGCAGCATTCTGTTCTGAAGAGCCCCTTCTTTCAAGGACTCAAACTTTTTAAAAAATGCTTATTTGAAGCCAAGGGGAAGCTGACATCACACACATTTAAATGCAAATGGTAACCCCGTGTTCATGAGAGGTTTCCAGCAGTGAATGTTCTTACCAGTCTTAGCCAACTCCCGCAAGTGCTAGCTGTCAGTAGTTGTATTGTTAAAAGGCTGCACATATTTATTTATTACTAACAATACAAAGCAGCAACTTCCTCAATATCTAAGCTAAGATCTAGTGGAAGGGTATGGATGTGTTCTCTTCTATATATTCCTTTTTTCTTGTCATCACTGCCATCAGTACTGGGAGTGATACACTGGCATTGAGGGGGAAGACCTGTTCCCTAAGCATCCGTGATATTGGAAGAGTCTGGAAAAATGCTGATCTTTTTCCATGTTGCACAAATGTCAATGCTTCTTTGTGACAAATGACACAAGCATGCTTTGCTTTGTGTTTTGTGCCTTTGATGCCAAGATCTACTCAAATATTCTTGATTTCTAGGTGGAGAATATGGGTGTTAACTATTGATATTTCCTTGTGGTACGATTTCTGACAAGGATTTTCTCATTATATCCATCACATTGTGCTCCAACCAATGTAATCTGGGATAATTAATTTTTATTGTAATCTTCAGTTGAACTGCAATGATGCTATTTTCTTGAGAGTAAAGAAGCTATATGGCATAGCTTGTTTTCTTTTTTTTTTTTAACAAAAAGTTTTGTGCTATGAAGCCTAAAATTGACTGGTTTTTATGTGAATAAATAATTAGATATTTTACTTTGATTAAGTGTATTCTCTTGCTTGATTGAATTCAATAAATATTAAAAACATCCCACTTCTACATTAGATCAAAAGTCTATACTTAAACTTCCACTGTTCTTATATTGTGAAACATAGACAGAGTTTTATGGATTAACCCACATGGGATATTTGGACTTGCTTTTACTTTAACCATGCACAGATAAGCTTCTATGGAATGTATTCACAAAGCAACCTAGTATACTAGTTACATGAAACAAAATAATGTATATATGCAATAAGATGTCAAAACGATGAGTCCCATGCAATTCCTGTGTTTTCAGATGTCTTACAAACATGACAAGGCCTGAGGTCATCCACACAGAGCTTCACCTTTAGCCTCAAATTATGTTAATAAGTTTATCACTGGTACAGAAAACAAAAATCCTGATCCATATGTTACACCAATTCCTAATTCTACTTGGGAAAAAAAAAAATCTATGTTTTCAGAAGAGAGGATGACCAATGAAAGACGTTTTCCCTTTCCTAAAAATGCTACAATATTACATCAATTGCAGCAATAATTGGTGTCAAATCTGCAGGGGAAATAATCTAGGAATATTAGTCTAAGGATTTAAGCATTCTTATTCTCCTGCTTTACTTCTCACTTTGCAAGTGCTAGGATTTTATAACAATAATATTATCGCTAATCTGTTGGGTTGTGATCAAAATTTGAAGCTCAGAGATACAGTGAAATGGTCTGTTCTTTGGCTACACTTCATGGCAGACTTCTGTAAATCTCCCCATGGCACATAATGAAAGGATAAGGTCACATAACAGCCTTTACTGGGGAAGCTTGGTACTCAGAGCACAGCATGCTCAGGCATATAGTTGGAGAATGAATAGCATCAACAACAGTAGATGGCAAGGCACTGGAAATTGCAGATTTTGTTTACTGAGATGGTACAAAGCCACCATTTTGTTCAGAATGATGCAGGGGAAAAGAATGATAGAGCTGGAGATTGTTCCCCCCTTAGATTTTTATTTATACTGTTATTTTATCTTAATAAAAATGAAACATGAAGCTCTTAGTACTAGAACTGGATGCCCTAGGGTTTATAGTTCAAGCATATTAACATTTAATATTTGGTTAGCAATTATGCAAAATTACTCAGTTTACCTCAAACCTCAGCAAAAGAATCAGTGCGTTACTCAGGAAGCTTCTGAGTGAGAATCTTAGCAAGAAAAATGCTGATAACATCATGAATATGGCAAATTTCACTAGATTTGGTATTACAAGGACAAGAAAGATTCTTGAAGTCTTCCTTGCTCTGTGCTCCAGGACAAACTGGAGAGGTATTTGGGTAAATCCCAGGTGCAAAAGTTTAAATAGCGTGGATTCAAACAAGTACAGTGATACAGCTCCAATCTGGGAGAAAAGAGGAAAAGAAGAGGGGAGAGGGAGGCAGAGGAGATGTCACAAGTAGTGTCACAGTATTAAATCCTTCAAAGGTTTGGAACTTTTTCCTGATGGAATCACTGAAAGTTACAGCTGTATTCTGACTCTGTAGAAAAAGCCAGAGCAAATGAAACCCAGCACTTCCAGAGAGACACAAGCCACAGTGTTCCTGGCAATACCGTGGGCCAAGCTTTGCTCAAGGTTGTCACGTGGGGCATTAGATAATCCTACTAACAAAAAAGCATATGCCTGGTTTCAGCTGCTTTAGCTTCTGTTCCTATGCCACTTTCATTTCCAAATTCCGTGTATATCTTTGTTAATAGTAATATGGATGACAGGAAAGTGGTTTGCCTTTTTAAACATTTCTAATCAAAATGTTCAGTTCTGTGCCTATCTATTTCTATTCTATTTCTATCAAAATATTTGACAAAGTGAAATTTCAAATGTTTCAAACTTCTGCAAAGTCTCTTACAAATGTATAGTCTTTTTGAGCTGATGGAAAATTTCCATACTTCTTCAGTCTCTCTGATGCAGCTGTAAAGAAAAGCTTTGACAAGCATCTCTAGCAAGTGCAGTACAAGAAATCCATTGCACCAAACCACACCAGTAGCCTGTGGGTATTTTGCAGAATTAAATATAGAAATTTCTTTGTCATACTGCAGCCATAGCTGGAAGAAAAATGGGACAATTTTAAGGTTGCTGAGAAAGTATGTTTGAAACTCCATTTCCTGACAGAAGCAATCCTCGCTATTTTAGCTCGGTACAGTGCAAAGATTTCTCAGAGCTGAAAACTAACAAATAGTTTTTTAAAAGCACCAATCGATCTATGGTGGCATTTTTAACAATATCGCTACAGAAGGTAGTGGCTCTAGCACAAATCTTTTTAGCTATAACAACCTTTGGAGGAGTAAGGTCTGAGTCACATACATCAATGTGTGAAGACTGTGAGAAATGTTCGTGGTTTAAGTTTGGGAACTCAAGGAGTTTGCATATGCAAATTCAACTGGCCATATGGCAAACAGCATGTTTTGGCTTTTCAGAAGATGCTGCTTTCACAGAAGAACATATAAGCCTATACAAGGAAATGATTCTCTACCTTTTACACAGCAAAAGTGTCAGTCATGCATAATATTTAATTAATTCACAAGGAGCTGAACATCAAAGCCACATGAGGGCACCAGCACAGAGAAAAATCTGTATTTCTTTATCCTTCGGAGCCAGCAGCAGTTCTGATGGAGGGTTGCTTTGCTATGAGCAAATCTGAAATTCCTCAGCACATGAATGTAGCTCATCAACTTTTCTCCTCCTTCCATCAAACAAAGCAAATTAATAAGGAGCACTGATTGCTGATGAGATCTATATTCTACATCTACAGGTACTCAAATAGGCTGCAAGTAAGTGGATGTTTCAGATTTTCCCTCTCTATATGTGAATAAACTATTTCTCATCATTTCAAACTTTTATATTAGATCTTATTAATTATTGATACTTTACTGATTTGCCTGGCAAACCCCAGCTCATGCACAAGGGTGGATGTGAGAGGTGTGAGCCAACCACAGCAAAGCCAAAGATCATCAACACATATAAAGACATGCCTTGAATATTTAATTTATGAGAAACGATAATGAGAGCTGGCTAGCTATCAGAAGATACAATTATGGGAATATGAACAGTAAAGTTCAGTAGAAGATTGTGGGAGGATTATCACAATCATCTGTTTTCATAGCTGGGAAGATATGAAATGATGGGCCTAATCTGAAGAAAATAGAAACTACATTTTAGGAATAACTTCCTACTTAAGAAGCAACTAAGCATGTAACAAAGAAACCAGGGAGACTATAGACTCTTCATCACTTGGAAACTTCAGTAACAGTTAAGGCAGGTATTTCTCATTATAGGTATAATAGTATTTATTCATCAAGTCTTGTTTGTCAGTAGCCTCCCCAAAATACCATGCCTGAAATAGTACTTCAGTGGCTGTGTGTGATACACACAGAGTGTGGTACCAAACACATTTGTTTTGTGTTACTTGCAATGCATAGCTTGTATGTTGTCTGTGTTTTACTTATACAACCAAACTTGTTCCCATTCATAAGTGTTTATATTACAACTTTTTTCAAGTAGTTTAGTATTTGTTAAACCATGAATTTTACCCTAAGGATTTGTGTGGCACTATGGCAGCACAGTAAGACTCCTGGCCTTTATTTTTCATGTATCAGCATTCCACAAGTCACATGGGTGAAAACGTCAATATTTTTTTTATGTACACTTTAAAATGTGGTGAGATTTCAACAGTGTATTTAAAGGGTTGGAGTGGAACTGGATAAATGTCACGTAAAGCACATAACTTAAAAGCTCCATCTTCCAGAGAACTGTGACATTACCAGAGTGTGGTTATAAGCCATTTTCTTAAGTTTAAGTAGTACTTAAATGCAAAAAAGTAGTTTTCCTTCTCACAGAGTCAAAGTACCTAATGACTACTCATGAAAACTGTCCAAATGTGTTCTGTATTTATGTAATACTTGAGTTTAGAAGAACTACAAGAGTCAGTTAAACAAGAGATGGACTCACTTGAGCACATTTGTGGATGCTTTGCAAAGTAGTCAAAAGGATTCTCGTGCCATTAGCATACAGACTATTTAGGCTTTAAAAACACATGATGTAAGTCTCATTATTGGTCCCTAATGATTGATAGAGACCGAGGTGATTCTAATACAGACAATTAATGAATCCATAATCTCATTTTTAAATCACCACAAGTTTTGTGTCTGTTTGCAGCATATTTTTGTTTCACTGATTGACAAAACCAGAAATTATAAGAATAAAATTGGATATAATATTAGGAGTATGTACTTAATCCAGCAATGATTGGAAGTGTTTCAGAGCTATTCAGATATATTGGACTCTGATTCTTCTCAAAGATTCTTATGCCACTAAAATGAACAATTGGATGAAAGCTCTGGGAGCTGTGTTTCATAAGCTACTGTGGTTTTGTTTTCCAGATGTCTTTGAATGCTGCTTTGGTTCTGCACTACTGCTAATGACATCAGTCACTCTAGGCCAACGTAGACAGCTAGGCCTTGATGGAATCAGGCTTCAATGTGTCTTTCTGAATCACACTTTTACCTCTGCAAAGCAAAGCCAAGCCTCTTAGACATTACAGAGCTACTCACAGGGCAAAATAAGGTCACATCAACAACTTTTCCTGCTCCTTTTACACCGATTGAGCTACAATCAGTGTTTAGATCTAAAAATATTTCTATGATTTATCACTCTGTTATACAGATCATATTCACATTTGCCTTGAAAACATCCTTCTCATTTCCTTGGACATTCTTAAATAAACCATTTGTCTCAAGTACACAGCTGGAAGTATGACAGAGTCATTCAGACGAGCTGCTGTTGTCCTATCTCCTTTGTAAAAAGGAGCCATTAAAAAACTTCTCCCTTTCCGTCAAGACGGTTAACGCAAAAAGAAAAGGACAGCATTTATTTCTACAGCATGCTTTGACAGCAACCTAGGTTAGCAACCAAATCGGAGAAAAGGAGCCAGGGTTGTACCTCTATATGTTGGGAAACCATAGTTTGAGAAGACTGGGAAGCTGAGCCAGGGCTATAATACCTCAAATCTCCAAACCTGTATGTACAAATACAAGACTGGCATGACCAGTGATTTAGATATGTGCACATACACTTTATGTGTGTCGGCTGGAAGGAGGAACAGAGAAACTTACACCTCTTGAAAAGTAACTTGACCATCGTCTCTACAGTGTCTCTTATTGTTCCCATTGCTTACAGAGAATAATTTGCATTGGGTTCCTCAAATGGAAGGCAATGCAGGCATAAACCACGTCATCACAGCCTCTGCAGCCCACAGGTGGTTTTTATTCCAACTCATCCCTCTTATGAAGAAGTTTTGTGTAACTTTGTTGATTCTAGTTATGGGTTATACTACCTCCAAGTAGAGCAAATATTCAAAAGGGAAATGATACAAAGGTCTCAGACCTCAGAATTCTAGCTGTCCAGAAGCAAGAAAGTAAATATAGCTAAGTAAAGCATAAAATAGCTGCCTTATCCTGTAATATTATAAAGCTTAAGAGATTATAAAAGAAGGATTTACAAACATTGATTTAAAAATAAGAACAAAAGCAAAATGGTCATTACTGCATGTTTGATAGGAAAAACATGAAAACTTTTTTTTATTTGTACCAGATGTGGATAAGCAGATGTGAACTGTTGGACAACAGTCAGAGAGGTGGAATTAAGGAAATCTCTATAATTAATAACATGCCTGTGGAAACATGTTCTGTGCTTCAAAAAGAATTCAGGTGCTATTAGAACTGGGATAACATCCTTACCCTGAAGATGTTGACAAATTTGAAGACATTCCAAGCAGGGGAAAAAAAAAATCCTGATTGGGGAAATAGATTACTGATGCAGGAAGATTAAAGGAACAAATCTTCTGCTCTCAATTACATCAATATGGTCCAATTAAATTCAGTCATGCTGTACCAATATCACCAGGAGAAAAGCTTGACTGATATGAAGAATTTGCTTAGAAATGCTCAGGGGAAGAACTCCCTTTAGGAAGGAAAGGAACTGGGAAAATATTTTAGGGAGAAAGTAGGTCTTGTAATAAGCTTTAAACCAAAAAGAAGGAAAATACAGCCAGAGAATGTTCCACTGCAGTTACATCTACTAAATACCTCCTGTGGGATATTTAACATGAAGCTAGAATTCAGTCACTCACTGTATAAAATAATTACACACAGGAGGTTGCCAGAGAATGCAATCAAGTAGTTCTCCTCTTAGATATCCCTGACATTCATAAAATCAGACACTACATCTACATTTATTGTTTCTATGCCTACATCCATTATTTCTCTGCACCTTAATTCACACAGTAGTGACTAATGTATTATGAAAATTTACCCATGCTGAATCAGTTACTAAAATGTAATTGCATTACCTTTAGCTGTTAAGTCTACTAGATGTTAATTTTGTATTCATCATGAACACACTGTGTAAAAAGAGCTCCTAAAATCAATCAATCACTGTTCTTGGTTTAATTACAATGGAAAAAAAATAGGGCCAGAAGGAGAGCAATCTTACCACTTATCCTTCCTTTCTGGATAATATGATTTTCTAAGATAGATGTGAAAATACATGTTTGCTGGTATTTTGCTTTTGGAAGCAACAATAATATTTGCCAGTCTTGTCATTAATGAAGATATTAAATAGGAAATCACGCAGATAGGTGCAAGAATAGACTCCTGGAAACTCTACTGGTAACTGGACTCCAGGTACAATATCAGCTATGAACCTGTACCCTCTAAGCCCAATAGCCCAGCCATTTCTTGCATCCACCTAGTATTTGACCTGTCTATACTAACATCCCAAGTTGGACACAAGGATGCTGCAGGAGTCTGTGTCAAAAGTGTTGCTACAGATAGAGAGAGAATATTCACTGCAAATGCCTTATCCGTAGATGTAGTCATTTCATCAGAGAAGGCAATGAATCCATGCTGACTATTCCCAGTCATGATCCTCTTTGTCTGTCCAGGAATTTCTTCAGGATATGGCTTAGGTTCACACGTCAAGCAAGAGATGTGCTTTACTCATCTTATGAAAACAAACCTGAAAGATGTACATCTGCTATTGTTTATCTGCTATTACTATTAAGATGTTGATCTGCTACTACATCAAAGAAAATGGGTATTAAGTTAGCTTTGTACTATCTATATATAAGCATCCATATTTCATGAATAGTAATTGAAAAAGCACTGTGTTAATTGTACTTTTAATTTGCCTCAGCTGAAACAGAGTTAGACTAATACTAAACACACAAAGACTCTCTCTTAGTCTACACATAAAGAATATGTCCCTTGCCAACTTACTTGAGCCATTCAGATGACTGTGGTACACAACTCTGCAACTCTCTAATGTTTCTGCCTTCAGAAATCAATAGAAATCCTAAGCTAAAAATGTAACAAAACCAAATTTGGTCTTTAGCATAGCAAAGAATCCATCTAAAATTAAATAGGATTTAATTTGCCTCCCAATTCTAGATGTGACACATTTCAGAACAACAAGATACAAAATATTTAGAAGTCAGTACTCAAAAATAACATTTCTGATGGAAAGATTCCAGATTGGACTGCAGCAACAGTAACTATGCTGCAGTAAGGTCAAGTCTAAAAAGGTCCCTAAGATATACAAGGAGAGTGAGCCATTTCTTCACGCTTCCTCACATGCATATTTCAACCACTTTTAATCCCATGCTGTGTGACAATAAGGAAAAGAGTGCTTGAGTCAACAGAAAACTATTTAGTTGATTATCCCTAGCTCTTTACATAGCTTGTATTGCTTTAAATATCTTTGCCCCCTGAAAAGTTAAATTCATTCTACATTCTTCTGGGAAGACTCAGGGCTTGTGTTCCAACAGGCAGTTAACTTGCATGTTGAATTCCCTCTTTTTAAGTGGGTCATATAATTTTGTTGAAAAAAAGAATGTTTAAATTATCCATTAATGGATCTTGCAGTTATTTCCCATAATCTACATATATAATCACACAGCAGCAGGCTACATACCTTGTTTCAAACATCTTCTGAAAAGAAAGCTCCAAAAGGCAGTTAAGTGCAACAGTTATTTAACTAGGGCCTGACCTTTTCTTTAAAAAATGGTATTTTAAACACAGGTACACCAGTGGCAGAACATGTTTACAGCTTGCTCTTCTTTTGTCTCATTGCATGGATTCTACTACTCTAAAATCTGCAATTTTAATAAAGTAGGTTAACTGGAGACAGCCAAAACATTACCAAAACAAACATAAAATTTAGCAAGTTTTTCTCAACTAGTCTGTTCCGAGAGAGCTTTTCAGGAACATGTTTTCTCACTACCACACCTTTCCATTTCTTTGCATTATTTTCACTTCCCTTGGCTCCATTTACATGCTGGACATTTCCACAGGCTTTTGGGTTCAGGAAGAACTAAGCTGGCTCTGTCTAAACTCTCTTAACTTAAGCCAATACTGAAAACATGGAAGATCAGATGAGACATATCAAGTAAACCAATTTGAAGTCTAGTCATGCTTATGGGGAGCTGCACCTAAGCCAATAGACCCTGTTGAGAAGCCTTGGAACTTTCGCAAGTGATAAAAAAAGAATTTCAAAGCACCTAATGAATAGCTGTGTCATCAGGCTGCCTCCAACATACCCCTGAAGATAGGTTTAAATGCAACATCTCGGGCCTGAGTACATTTCCAGTATACTCACAAAATCTCTAATTCACCAGGTTCATCTTCACTTGCCAAGTTAATGTACGGGAGAGAACTGAAGAGAAAGCAACGAGGGAATAGAGTTTTAATTCATTTGTTGGTTCTTTATCTCCAAATTCAAACGGATGAGAAAGGGAATAACTAGGCTGTTGGTCATTGTGCAGAAAGCACTAGGGGCAGGATAGCAACAGCTATCTGTCAGAAAACAACTCTGTTATTCGAGCAACCAAAGAGAGGAAGCATCATTCTGGAGTATCAAAATTCAGGACATGAAACGAGGCACATGAATGCAACAGCAGTGGGGTGCTGAAGGGAGACGGAACATGGCTGAAAGTTCAGATAGAAAAACTTCTTACTCAGCCATGGATATAGTTGAGGATGTTAATGCTGAAGAGCTACATTTTTAGGGCAGAGACCTCTGGTACTATCATTTCCTATGAAAGATGGCAGAGGCTCAGGGGATTAGTTGATGAGCAGGTGCTGAAATCAAGAGAGATAACAGACTGAAAAATGGGCATGGGAGTGAGATCAGCAGCCAACAAAGGAAAATCACAAACATGAGTTATAGAACAACGTTGCTCAGGTACATGGGAAAGTGTAGGTTTGTGAAGCCTCTCTCAGTGGCAGGGAAAAGTGCCAGGAGCAGACTTGGAGCACTACAATGATATTAGAACAAGACAAGACCTTCTGTCTTCCAAAAAACCAAGTTACATATATTAGCTGCATCAAAGAGGGGCCTTACAGAACTGAAATGGATTCACAAGTACTTTCCCTTTATCCACCAAGTCAGAAGTCAAAATTGTGCAATGAGAGAAGAATTAACATCATCTGGGAGACAAAGGCTTCACAGAATAGCACAACTTAAAAGAGACCACAAGTCTGCATTTAACACACTCAACTCCACCCCCCTCCCCCCCCCCCCAAAACCAGAAAGCAGTAAATTGCTCTGATGGTTCCTAACCTTACTTTTTTTGTTTTGTTTGGGTTTTTTTTGTGGGAGAACACTAGTTATTCTGCAAAAAAAGCAGAAACCAAAAGAAATCCTAAAAGTAATAAGATCCGAATTGTCTTTTATCAGAAGAGAAGCATTGAAATTCTTCCAATAAACCAATCAAGTCATAAGAGGAATTTATACAAATGGATCCTTTCCCAGTGATGGTCTGTAGGATTGTATGACCCTGGCCAATGTAAATGTACTCACAAAAAGAATACTTGTTTTTCCACTCAAAGCTACAGATCTGACTGTACTTAAGACTGCTATTTTCAAGTTTTCTAATTATGTTTTCCCAACAGAGTGAATTTAGCATAATATTTTCCTATATACACTGTCAGAAGAGGGTATGAGATGCAAACAGATGTACATGTAAAGATTTTCAGACAGGAAGTAGATTCTTTTCTGTGTAATCAATAGATACTTTAACAGATCTTATTTCTTTATGATTGTACAAAAGTCCTGCCTCCCTGAAAAGATCTCAGTGTATTGTCAAGGTGTAACTAGCAAATATCTTCACTTACTCAACGTAATTCAGGCTTCATCAGTTTAGGTTGTACATTTACAGTAAATTTGACATACTCTGTCTAATTGCTCTTACATTCACATTACACAAAAATGAGATGCTTTTCTACTCTTCATTCCCCACAATGTGGATGCAATGGAACTCTGGCAGCAGCACATTTCAAGAGAAAATTTAAACCCCATTGTTTGTGTATAGTACTAGCCCATTTTGCTGAACAGAAATACTTGTTAGTCACTGTAGCTAAACCACTAGTCAAAATTGATAAGAAATCAATTCCTTGTGCCAGCTGCATAATTTCATTTGCAATTACTTAATCTTTTAAGTCATCTCAGAAGCCCTCAGGCCCTTCCCACATGCAGAAAGAAGGAAGCCTGGGTTATTTTAAGAACACTCTCAATTGCTAGTTCAATGTTACATACTATGGGTCTATATATCCTACTTTTTAGTCTGCCATTGCAAAGCAGGTACTTTACTCATGGAATAAAATCATCTGGTACAATGCAGGACACCTGACTTGCACATTGGATTGCAGAGTCATTTTAAAATTGTCTAGAAACATTTCTTTACAACTTTTTCTTTCAGATACTGCTGTGTACAGAATAATTACAGCCAATAGTATTTGCAGGCTTTTTATCTACTCCATGTGCATTTCTCATTCTACCTAATACTGGGTTTTCCTTCTGTTAATAGTTTATGTCACATGCATCAGCTCATAATTTGATCTTTATCTTAGCCATGCAGGCCTCAGCATCTTCTGTGGCTTTTTATTACATGGGAAGAGTATGATCCCTTCTGAAGAATATTAAATTACTTAATCCTTAATTTCAGAGCTACTAATGTGCTAAGAAAGAACAGTTTTTCAACTGAGGGTAAATGTTTTAGGTTTCTTTAAAGGAGGAAATAAAAAACCCAAGCAGCCTGACGTGACAATAATACTGTCCAACAATTCACATGCAAACCACAAGTTTCCAGCTTTCTGTGACAAAGGACAGCCCTCTACAGTGTTAAAAAAGTAAAGGTACCCTAACAAAGTTTTCAAACTATTCACAGAGGCATAAATCACAAAAAACAATGCTGGTGCAAGATGTTACATTTAAGTTATACTAAGATGTTAAAGAAAACCATCTGGGCATCAAATGTAAACACAGTCAGCATACAAAAATTAAGAGGAAAATAAAACCAACCACACATTTGCAAATGCCCCAAATACAGAGCTTTTATTCTGTAAGACCACTGAATTGCAACTCCAAACATCCATTTCAAACAAAACACTCAGCTTTCAAAATATCATTGAAATTAAATACTAAAACATCCTGAAGACTAAGCCTTATGCAAGATGCCTTTTTTTTTTGTACTTTTTTACTAAGACATAGTTCTTTGTCCAGTTCAGCTGGGATGGGTTTAATATTCACAAGAAGCTAGGAAGGGGCACAGTCAGGACAGTTGACCTGAATTAGCCAGGGGGATATTCCATACCATAAAATGTCATGCTCAGTATATAACCAGGGAAACCAGGGCAAGAGAGATTGTGGCTTGAAACAGGCTGGATGTTGGATTCTGGCTGGTATGTGCATTGTGCACCACTCACTTCATATGTGCTTTCAGTAGAAGTACTGTTTCTTCTCTTTATGTTGTCCTATTAAACTGTCTTTATCTTACCCACAAGGTTTTACCTTTTCCTTCCACTTCTCCTCCCTATACCGCTGGGGAGGAGGGGTATGTGAGCAGCTACATGGTGCTTAGTAGCTGGCTGGGCCTAAGCCATGACAGTTCTTTTTGGTACCCAATGTGGGGCACAAAGGGTCAAAATAATGCCAAATTTGACCAGTGTGTTAAAGCAAATCTGTTATTATCTTATGTTGGTTAAATAGCCGCTGGTCACAATCATGGTTTATTTGTTCAGAGTGGTGTTATGCACATTCTCATATGCACTCTGTATCCCCTGAGGTGATGTTTATCATCTCTTGGAGAGTGGTGAGAGTTTTGCTCTACAGGGTAATGTCAATTTATGATTATATCACAGGTCATGAAGTTAAGCTGGTATTTTTATGCAGCACTGTTGTCATGCCCATGCCTTGGGTACTTTCTCTTGGAATGCATTAGTAACCACACTTAGTCTATGGGGAAGATGGGGAGGATACTTTCTCCCGCTCTTTTACCTTCCCTTTTTCCTTCAGGCTAATTGAACAGCTTTTGAGAATTTCCAATACCCTTGGGATGTTCAAGCCAGCATGCCCTTATTGCTGTCTCCTGAATGCATTTCAGGTGGTGTTAAAGATTACAACTTTTTTTTTTAAGAATACCACCCAGAGATCTGCCCCAAGGCTGGATAGTCATGGGTGGCATGGCATGTGGGAGAACACGGGCAGGTATCTAGAGAACTTCTCACCTCTAATGGCTTGGCACTGAACAACTACAGGACCCTGATGCAGTGCCAGAACATTTGAAAGGAAAATTCTGTGGCTATTCCAAAGAGGTACAGCTTACCACATTGTGCAGGGCCCTACCAAACATTGCATGACATTAGGCAGCACCCTCAGAGTAGAAAAAGGAAAAACGAAACAATAGGCACCACAACTATTTCAACTCCAGTGGCAGGCACTGCTGAACCAGAGAAGCAACTCATGCTGGTATCACTCACCCCTGTACAGAAAAAGAAATCAGTTCACTAAAAAATCAGTTCACTTTGTGAGGGATGAAGGTGAACCAAAGCCATCATGAGGAGGATGAGGCAGAACCAGAGACAATCATCTAATCCCTAACCCTGAGCAAGCTGTGACATATGCAAAAGGATTTCAGCCATCATCCAGCTAAGCACATTGCTACCTGGCTTCTCTGATTGCTGGGACAACAGGGCTGGTAGTTTTGAATTAGAAGGTAAGCCAAGCAGATGGAATCCCTGTCTAAGGAAGGAGGTATTGATGAGGCAGTTGGAAAAAAGGAGGTGAGTTCTGTCAGGCATGAAAGGTAACCCTTCAAGGAAGCTGTTACATGTTACCCAGGCAAGTAGACCACCATTGAGAGAGGCATCAGTACCTGAGGGAATTAGGTATGTTGGAGGTGATTTATAATGATCCAGATAACAAGCAGTTACCCACAGATCCAGATGAAGTCCAGCACACACCTCTCATGTGCCAAAAGTTTCTATAGAGTACACCACTGTCATATGCCAACTCATTATCAGCAATGACCTGGAAAGAAGGTGAAGGACAAATGGTGGATGAAGTAGCTGGCCAACTCCAACTCTCTTCCACCACGAGGACCTGCACCTTGGCTGTGGAGAAACTACTGTGGGAGTCTCAGTAGTTCAGAGAGGATATGTTCTATTCATCACCTGTATAGGCCCATGTCTCAGCTATTAGGAGTGGCCTGCACAACTAAGGAGAGGACATGAGGAAGTGGAATGGAAAAACTCTGGAACACCTGCAACATCATTGTGTGGGGCAACATAGCAAAAGAAATCTTTGAGAAAGGGAAGAAAATGCTTTGAATCCTTCTGAAGGTCAGTTTTGCTATGAAACAAAGGCAAGGAAACTGCATAGGAGATGCAGTTTTTAGGAACAACAAGGCAAGATGAGTGTCATCACATTTCCATGGATGTGACCAACCAGCACAAAGAAAATATAAGCTTTCTTTGGCATTCTGGGTTTTTGAAGAATGCATATTCCAAATTACAGTCAGACTGTGAGTCCTCACTATCAAGTGACCCAGAAGAAAAACAGCAGGCAGGGCGAGCGAGTGATCATGTGGTGTTCAGTTGCCAGGTGAGCTGAAACTATGAAGTCCTTGAAGATGGAGAATTTTATATTTCAATTGTAGAGCCAAAATGCAAACACAAGGGCAATATTCACACAAAAGATGAGGAGAATTTCCCTTAAACAGCTTATAATCTAGACATATCTGAAGAACACTACTTGCCCAGCTTTTAAGATACTACCAGAGTGAAACAGCAACTTCCTAAATCATAATGAAAAGTTTCTATCAGAATTAAACCCAAGAAGTTTGTTTCAGCTTCCTATATTGCTCTATCTTCAGTCTCTGAAGGGTAAAGCAACCCGAACATGCTTCATAGATTTAAGACATTATGTGTGAACCTAAGAAACAGAGAGAGGAAAAAAAGCAAATGGCTAGAAACACACCCGAAAGACAGAAAGAGACTGTAGTATCAGAGCAAGGCACCTGTAAAGTAACTGTTTATCAGAGGTGTCTAAAACAAACCAAAAAAAACCTCAACCCAAATCTTTTTTAAACCCCAAACCTAGATCTTAAGGAGATAAATACCAGAACTCTGGATTTTTCATGCTGACCTAGTCCAGAACACTTGTATAAGCAACATACTTGAGATTTGATTACATAGCTAGATTTTTTGTTTATTTATTTACTTTTAAACAGGATGCTTGCTTGGGTTTAACTTAGTTTGGGGAAAGGGAAGTAGAGCAGATTCTGAAAACAAACAAATTTCTTTAAAACAGACAAGTTAAAAAAAAATCTGTTATGCCAGAGCCCCCCACCCCTCTTTAGAGGGAAGGTACCTCTGGATTCCCAGCACATTCCTCTTCCTTCCAAGCTCATGCAGTAACTGCCATTGACCCTTGACAGACCCCAGCTCACAGAAGATGAGACTCAGTTTGTCACTAATTTCTGAGATAATTATTGAGGCAGGGAACCCTGGCTTCAGTTCCCAATTCAAGAAGAGAGTACGTGATCCCAATCATAAACTATACTCTGAGCGGCAAATGATGTCTTAACAGCATTTATAGCTGAAGCTTAAAATACTCATGCAGTTTGTATAAAACAGATGTGAATTTTCAAACTAAAACCCAGATTTTTACTAAGAGGAAAGAAGTTAAGGCAAGAGAGGAAAGCACTCCTCTGCTTCTGAGGAATCAAAAAGTGAATGATGGATCTCTGACAACTAATGTACTACATTTCAGTTTTCCTAATGATCTGTTTTCATCCTCCTTTTCAGAACAATTTCTTCCATTTTGCTTGTCATATTTCTAGGAAATTCTAGCTACATGTGACTTTGTTTATAGGTCTCATCTGTTTATTTAAAAGTGTATGTTTTTCCCCCCCCAGATATGATGTTTTTATTACAATCTTCTGTGTTGAAGTTATTGTCCCAGATATTGTATTTACTTGGGCTTTTTGCCTGGAATCTGCGTCTTTTCTTAACCCATCCAGAGAAGCCTCAAATGCATCTATGATACAATTAGAGATGACCAATGTGTAGGGTTTTTTCTCCCTCCTCTCCTAGACTACGTGATGTGGAATAGCCTGGGCCATACCCTGGGAAGATTATATTTTCTAGTGGGTAGATCTGTTTCTGGGTTTAATTGCACTTGGCTTCATCATGCTTTGTGTAATAAAGAAGCACTAGAGATTAGTCATGTAGACAATGTTCTGTACAAAAGAAGTTATTGTCAGTTATTTATTTTATCTGATATCAGGTAAAGGTGTTTCACAGTATTTTCCTTTTTAGTTAACCTTCTCTAAATCATCTGAGCTATCCCTGTCTTCAGTTTGCTAACTGTGCAAACCTACTGTCTTGACCAGGAACAATTAGAATTGTAGGGAAGAACAACATTTGCAATGTATGTAGCAATCAAAACTGTCTTCTGTTTTGGCCTAAGTTGATTCTATAAACCAAACATAAAAAGAAAATAAAAACTGAAACAGCATAACGTAATTTTCAGGGAGACCTATGCAGCCAAATGCTCTTACACTCCATTGTTTAATTCTGAAAAGCAGATACTGAAAAATGTATCCTCATGTAACCATTATTTAGCTGTGAAGCCATGGCTAGTGTTGGGAAGGCAAGAGCAAGAAAATAAAATAGTGAGTAAAAGAAAGCTGGCAACTAAATCTGAACCTTAACAGAAGACCATAGAGCAGAATTTTCTTTTCAACTCTTAATTAAAGTTTAACATGTTTCTGCCAAATCATTGATGTGAAAACATGCATAAAGCACAATAGAGATTTCCAGTGCCTGATGTGGCTTTCCCTTGAGTGGTGATGGATTGGAAAGAAGCGTTTTTTTTAGAAACAATTTGAACTGTGACCCAAACTTCTAATGAATGACAGTCTCAATGGGTTGGGACATTATGAAATTACAGGAATTGTTTGTCAGAAAAAAACCACCAAAGATTAAAAAAAATCTATCCAGAACACCAGGAAAACAACTTTCAATTTTTGAAAGAATACACAAGAACCATGGTACGGTGCAACAGTACGACAGCTCTGCAGAGTAAAAGTACAATAAATGCATTCAATTAACTCAGCATTCTAACCCCTCACCCTAAACTCACTAAAAATGACCACTGATTTATGTGATAAATAATAATGGTGGATTTACTACATATGAGAAACACATTGAGTTTAAACAGTGTTATGCCCTTTATTCCACTGTGAACTGCAATAGATGGGCATTAGGAATAGCTGCAGTCTCTGTGTATACTCCTAGTTTGGTAACAGGAACCACAAACATAATACCTCTGACAAATGTAAATTTGTTATATTAGTTGTGTTGCTGCCTCAAAATGTCTCTTCCTTGACTGTGCTTTTTCTACTTATTGTACTGGCAGTAAAACTCGGTAGGTTAACAATGCTGTTAATACTTCACTTTCTCAGACAGATCTTGGATGGCCACTTTCCAACAGTACGACTGTCTCTACTTGCTCACATCTCCCTGTTCTCCATGCCAACTCTTTTTAGCACTTTTATTATATTCTGCAAATTTTTATCTTCCATTGCATTTCCATAACCCCAAACATAAACTATTTGAAGCAAATACATTAAGGCAACAGCTAGTTACAATGTAGTAATAATTCATGCATCTTTTTTTTCCCCAAGTAACTAAAAGGAAATAAAGCTATGAATCTCTATCTGATCAGACACTTATCAGATTCAGTAAAGAAAAATCAGTGAAAAACTGTCAGTTGTTACTCAATTTGTATTTTATGCTATTTAACTGGAGTCGATAATAATCTTTGTCATCCTTGTTTCAGCTGCCTTACAGTAAGACAAAGAAGTTCTGCCCATCACTACTATGACAATAGTGGACATACAGAATCTTTGTCACTGGATTCTGAGTCATCACAAAATGAATACAAGTCATGCACCCTCTTCAGCTGTATGTCATTAGGATAGTCACTACGGTGACAGTGTAACTTTAATTGGTACAGACATTACAAAATTGCAAATATTAAAAGCAGACAGTCTCTTAGTCCTCTGTTCCCTGTCTGAGAAAACACAAAACAGTAAAAGAGGAAAAAAGTTAAAACGACGATAAATTATTTCAGAGACAGAGACAATAAATTTCATTATGGCCCCTCTAATGTGTGAAGTGCTGTTACTCAAAATTGAAAAGGCATGGAAATAATTGCACTTCAGAGTGAGAAAAGTGTGATCACAACTCTTATGTTCTTCTGCTACAATTGTGTGCACACACATGCAACACTTGCTAACAGCTGTGATACATTCTCATTAGTTCAGCAAGGTATATCCAGACTTCAGAAAATAGCTTGAAGCATCATTGTTTCTTTGGAAGTGAAAGTCAATAATAATACTGACAAAGGAATGCAGACAGATTGTTAATAGGGTTGTACAAATTCCAGTCCTTCTTCATTCCCCTCTCTCATTGAGTTCTTCAATCAATAAAAGAGCTTTTTGAACTTGCCTTTTGTTCTAGCTTGCCTCAAAATTCTTCTCAATGCTTACCTCAATGTATCTTCTAAAATATTTGAAGAGTAACACTGTACTACAAGACTATCTCAGACTGGCTCTTTTCTCATGCTCTTAACGACACGGCCATGGCCTGGAAATGTTTGCAGCTGAAGAATTTTCATCAGGGAAAAACCATAATACCTAGGAAGCTCAAATGACAACAACTAATCTAAACAGCCTGGTGCCTGGTTAGCTATTTGCTCTAAAGAAGCACTCAAGAGTCAAAAAGCAAAACCAAAATCCTAGCCATGCTGTTAGAGGAATATACTTGCCCCTTGGAAAGAGATTAGTATCTCTTTGTTCTTCCTCTAACCTGTTTCTTTGTTCCATTTCTCTGCTTGCCTCATTAAGTCTCCTATTGTACGTATTTACTTTTTTGTTTATTTCTCCTCCTTTTTCCTTTTGTTGTCATTATTTAGAAAAAATACTTCTCTGAAAAGCAAGTTGATTGACTTTTTCTTTTCACCTTCCTTTGCCTATTGTTTTTCCCCATTATCTTGCCTATTTCCCACAAAATGCTGCTACCTTCCCCATCCTATTTTGGTTAATGCCCCTGTATTCTTCCCTTGCAGCTAGGGGAGAACATTCTTTGGGTATGCTTTTTTTCCCCCCTATAATCTGATTTACTAGCACTTGCTTTACCAACCCTGGTAAGACAGGGTGAAATGCAGTTGTGGAAAATGTGAGAAAGCGAAAAGTTACAACAGCTGGTTTCAAAACTTACATGCAGGTTGTATGGTGCGCTTACTCTTCCTCCCCTCCTAACCTGATGTTTCAACCACAGAGATTATATATATACTTAAATGTGGCAAATGTACAGAACTCCTGCCATGTCTGAAGTACTGCATTGCTACTATTCCCAGGCTTACAATATTAAACTGAATGTGAGGTCGAGACTTTCCATAATAAGTACAATTGTATCAATGTGAACATCTAAATAGATGAAGAATTCCCATGTTACATTAGGCTTATGTTCATCTTGTAACTCTGAATGTTTATTTTGCAGACCTCTGCCTCTTCTGGAAAGAGCTGTTTCTTTTGAACCATCAAGAAGGATGCTGTCAACTCTTGTTCTTCCAACACATCAGACTAAACACAACATAGCCACAGATATGAATTTCAAAACTATGAGTACTTCGGATATCTGTGCCTTCTGTCATTTACCAACAGCACCTCAAGCTGCAAACGGCCTGGTAATCTGGGTAAGAATTAGAATTACCTCTTTGTCATATGTTAGGCCCACAATGCACACTCAAATGGATTTTTTAGAATGTGCACCTTACATGCACTGCAGAAAGGTTAAAGAATGTCTATATACTTTGGCAATGCATGAGATTCCTTAATTTTATTTAGCTAAACCTGCATCAGCCTTGAAGCCATGCAGCCTGCACAGGTGCTCCCCAGATTTCATGCTAGAGCCCCCTGATCTCCATACACAGAGTCTTTCTAGGCAGTAGAATGATTTCACCTACTCAGTCTCTGCAATAAACTTAAATACTCACAGAAGATTGAGAGTCAGACCACTCACAACATTGATGCCCAACCTGGCCTTGTCTTTGTGTTCAGACATTTGCATGATTTCATCCCAACAAATGGTCTGAAGAAAACCTGGAGCATTATAATGGCATGCCAGTGCAAAATGTAAGCTATTCACAAAGCTAGGTTCAGCAACGAAGGGTTCAGGTTCAATCAAAGCTTACCAACAAAGAAAGCTGCTCTCAGAGGGCTAGGTGCGAGCAGTACTTGCAGTTTGTCATGTCACACTGTTTAAATAATACATGTTCATTTTTCATTTTATTTTCCTTTTACTAGTTCATACAGGCAGACACTTGTTTATTTCTCTCTGAAAGTCTTTTCTTAGTGAGAGATAAGTTACTTGGGAGAGGAAAGGTTATATATTCAAACATAGTGTCAAGGTTGTTGCTAGACTGATGAGTCTCAGCTGTGGATCCTCCAGAAAAAGAAATGGCCAGACCTGTACTTATCTTTAAAATGGGATTTTCCAAAAAGTTACAATAAGGAGACACTAACTTCATTACTAGCTGGTAACTGCAGAAGAACTTTTATTTACACTATCCTACAGAGCAGCACCAGAAACATTAATCTCTTACTAATGTTGTTAAGTACAAAGTTGAAGAGATTTGCCACAGAATAAGGGTAGTTATGACCAGCCTGTTTGCTTTTCATATAGGTGAATAAATGATTATCACACAGTATACTGACTGCATCAGTCTTGTCCACCTGGGCACATCATATAAAACAAAATAAGATTTTTGTTATTGATGTGCACAAATGTGGCTACTGCACATACCATGAAGCTTTGCTTCAGACTACCCTAAGTACGTAACATGATTGGCTGTTAGAAGACACCTATCTCATCTACAGAATTTCCAGTAGAGGTTCCTGGATATCACTGGGCTAACACAGGGTTTTTAAAACTTCTGCAGTCCCTCATGTCACATCACGATGCCACAAAAAGAGCCCCAAAAGTGCTTAACTAGGCAAACAAACTGTCAACACACAAAGAGGCCAACCATTCCTGCAAAATCCATGCTCACCATTAGAATCTAGCAGATGTTGTAAAGGTCCCTTCACAGCCAGCAGGGCTAGGAAACACATGATTTGCAACACAACCTCTAGGCTTTTATTCCACCCAGGCTGCTACATGTCTGGCCAAAGGGAGCTGTAAAAAGATGCATCATTGAAGTGTCCCAAAATACCTGATGTTGTTGCTTCATCCAGCTTCTAGGAGCATAGCTATGGCAATGCAGACACTCACCTCTCCAGTGTTACTCTCCCTGCAGATTCTGCTCCAGGCAGGATGGTCAATTTGGGGTTTCTGATCATTTGGCTTTCCAGCAAATGCAAAAAAAATGCCCACTTCAAAGGCCTCCAGGCATGCTTCAGCTCAGCACACTCCTAGAAGTCGAGGTCTCAAGGATGTGCTGTCAGAGAAGCACATGAATTTCACTTTTTGTATAATAGCTCAAAGGCCATCCATATGCTTCAGGACATACTTAGTCTCTAGCCACCTCCCTTTCCTCCCAGACTTCCCCAATCACTCATGCTACAAACAGTTAACCACAAATTTCCTACCAGGCTGATGAGGAAGGAAAACCAGTCCAGAACCCAAACCCTTACACGCGCACACCACTCCCTCCCTTTCCTTATCAACCTCCAGACTGGCTTTTGCCCAAATGGATTTGCTTTGGTACTTTTTTTCCTTCTGCCAGTGCACCTCCAGAAACAAGCTATTCTTCTGAAGTGGTCTGCTTCTCTGCCTTATTCATTTCTAAATGTGCAAAGGTCTTTTGCCAAGACAACCACCTCAGTTTTCCACCTCTAGCTTCTTATTTGCTGGCAGATCTCTGTCCATTCTTTACAAATACAGAAAGTGTGCAGATTGATCATATTTTGATATGGAACTCTCTTTGTTCAGTAACATGCCTGAACCTGAATAAATGTCGAGGAAAAAAAAAACCTGTTTCACATAATTAGAGAAAATTCTCTTCCTGTAAAATCCTGTTATTTTCATAAAGTCAGAGATTGTTTGGATCCAGGAAGCGAGGTCAGGTTCAGATCCTGGGGAGAGTGGTGTGTAGTGATAATAACACTTGAGATTTTTGCAGCATTCCTTATCCAGAGATCTGAGCCTTGTCTCCAGTATATTACAACAGCAGGATATGTTATCTTATGCAAACTCCTTCCTAAATTTCACAATAGCTGAAACAAGCAGGAATCATTGAATTTGTGTGTTATTGCTCTACTGCTATGAAGGCTGAAAAACAGCCATACAATTCCTGCTTTACTTTGCTTTTATCTAAAGAAATTGTTAAATAGCCAGAGCAGAGGCATTTGTCCTCTTCACTGTTTGTCAAGTTATCTACATTACTTTTAATGGTATATAAACATTAAAAATAATAAAAACAATGGTAAAAGAGAAATAGGTAAGAGAAGTCTCCTTTAAGCAAGTTACCCAATTGCAACCACTACAAAATGCACAGTTGCCCTTTTACTACATCTGGTTCAAAGGCCACTAAAAATGAGATTCTTTGCACTGACATCAAAGGGCTCTGAATAGAGCTGTCTGTAACAGGAGGGAAGACAGATTAATTTCAGCTTTCTGGCTATAGTACTCAAGCAAAAAGTAACAAATAATAATAATAATCAGAAGACTACTCATTTCAGCACATTTTTCTCAAACCTCATCTACTACCTATTAAGTTACTTGCTTTGTGAGAGTGATGCAGAGTGTGCTATTAAATACACAGCATTTGCAGCTTAATATGATCTTTTCTTTCAATAACACTGAGGAACATTGTGATTGAGAAGGAAGGGAGTAGGAAAAGAGATACAAATAGTTTATAAATGTAATAGATTAGTTGCCTTTACTTAGTATCATATCTGTATGATCAGACCTTCCTCTTGGTCTGCTGTGAAGCTGTAGGAATAGGTATCAGTGCCAAAAATTCTCCACTGCTGCTGAAACCTTACTGTACCTTGTAAATACAGGCTTTATTACTACTGTAAATACATCTGAAAAGGTTAGCTTTTAAAGTGGTTTCTCTCAGTAACCAACCTTATTTAAACACATCTGGAACTTCTTTATATCTCAGAACTGTTTTGTGTAGTCACTTGCATGATGAAAGTTAAATGCTGCAGAATTGCTGCTGGAGTCTCCGACCGCTTCATAGTTGCCTGAGTGTATTTATAAAGTTGGGATACAAGGGGCAGAGAAGTACTAAACACAGTCAAGATTATGTTCCTAATTGAAATGGCAGTCCAGGGTTTTAAACTATAAAATCTGGAATCTGAGCTTACTTTTCTTAACATCATCTGTTTCAGCTGCTGAACATTCCAGGAGTCCTTCAGCCTTGACCTCATGCCTAAGATACGTTCTCTCTTTGGTCAATTAGAAGTTCTCAAATATACAATATTTATACCCAGCAACAGGGTAGATCTGCTGATTGTCCTCCTCAAACTGCTTGGGTGGCCCTACAAATGAGGAAGTGTCCTAGCACAGGGGAATTCCCATTGTGTGTAGAGAGTAGAGCACTGCTGTGCTGTCTGCACGAGGGCAAGGAGTAGGGTGGAAATGGGAAGATTAGAAGGCGTAAAGGGAAGGATCAACTCCACACATTTTGTCCAGGGCTCTCAAAATTTTTACAAAGTACCATTTGATCCACCCTAAAGATCTTGAAATTGAAAAAGGAATCTAGAAAGCTGAAAGAATTTTAAAGGAAAACTGTGAAGTAATATGAATTGGACCTCCTGGCTTCCAATCTGTGCCAGCTCCCTCAGTAGCTGCTACTCTTCTTGGTTTTTAACCAAGGGGGTTTTTAATCCTTAAATACATTTACAAATCCATTTTGCGTCACACTTGAATATCACAGACACTGATATCCAGATATCATTTATTACTACTGCAAATCTAACAAGACCCTGGATTAAAAGAATTATTTGTTGCTGTTCCCTTAATGAGCATTTTTGTTTTGTGTCTGCTACAATTAGTAAAGTCTCAAGTCACTATGTAATATGTGACACAAATAACTTGATAATCAATGTAAATGAGAATCAGGCCCACATTGGCCTGAACTATTAATTCCTTTGGTAAGAGTTTCTTTCTTCCTGTAGTCTAAGTTCTCTTAAAGCTTACATGAGGGCATTTGACCAAAACCTTGCCCTTCTTCATTTCTAAACCCTGATAGCTAATTTCAGAATATATTTTATTACCTCTTTTGTTTACACAGGCCTCAGTATCAGTGCTGATATGGCTACTTCTGGCTTTTCAGAGATTACACTGCATGCTGAAAAAAAAACTAGGGCAATGCAGAAGGCGTCTTAAAAATATCACTGAAAAAAAGTAGAAAAATATTTTTTAGGAAAATGTGGTGAAATCAATTCACAACACATGACCTTTTTTCACCACAACAAACCTATACATATGGTACAGTTACATAATTTCAATTTTTTTGTTGCTATGATACTTTTACATCAACAAAAAAACTATGTTGCAATGAAGATAATGAAATTAATAAATCAGAATTTGTACTGATGTCATTGTTATTTATCAGGCCAGCAATATAACCAGCACTCTTGTTACTGCAGTGAAGAGTTCTGTGAAACAGTGACTGCACAATAAATCTCTATTTTTTTTCCTTTCTCAGATAAGTTAAAATTAAATCATAAGCATTTGTCAAAATCAATCCTGTATCCAACAGTATTACAGTACAGCATCTAGAACTTCCTGATTTGAAGCAATTATTTTTTCTACTTATATAAGGTACGAAAATAACTTAAACATTCTTTTGTCACTTGTTTTTCAAAACAGCAGCAGCTCTACAACTGGGAAGCCTAACTGTAACTCTGCTGATGCTTGGAGAGCGTGACTTTACTACATACAAACCTGCAATCCAGCAAAGCAAACTACATAAACAGTCAGGTCCCTGCCGTTACTCATCCTGAAAGGTTACTTGCCCAGATCAAGCATGAGCTACACACTAAGTTCAGTATTTCACAGGAGATCTATCTCTCCCCTGCTGTGTTAGTTATAAGAACATTACTGACTGCAATGAAATTACTTAAAGCGAGCACAACTAAAGTCAATAAGGTGCCTTCACTGTTCTGTTTCAGCACTCGGATGTTGACAATACCGAAGCAAATTACTTGCAGCTATGTCCTCATGAACTGGACTCACTGCTGGGGGTACAAACCTTGGGAAATTACTGACATCCTTTCTAACTGGGTTTTGGAGATGGGGAATGATTAGTGCTCTGATATTTCAAATGTATATTGTGAAGTCTTGTCATTTGCACAAACTGTGCAAAACAAAAGCAATTAAATTTTCTACAGAGAGCTGGAGTCTCAGCAAAACTGGAGAGAAAGGAACTTTCTAGCTATTACCCTTTGTTTAATGATCATTGTACCTTTGTTATTAGGTTATGGGAATATGGTCAACTAAAGTTCTTCCACAGCATTCTTAACCTTTAGAAACTGACAACAGGCAAGGTTTGACAAACTGACAGAACATGACATCTTAATGAGTGTTTTTTGTAAGCGTTCCTACTGAACAGTCCATACCAGAAGCTGGAATGGGGGGCAGGGCTGGAGAAGAATGTGATGTGGTAGAGAACATTGTTCCTCTTTCAGATAATGTAACCCAAGTGAGCCTGCAACTAGTTTTCCGCTCATAAAACAGATTTTAGTGAATATGTCAAATTGTCATTGAACATAAAAGCAATTTTGGCTGCAGTTCTATTAGTACTGCAACCTTATTAAATATTGTGTTTTAACTTAAAATATCCACAATTGAATTTGCTAACCTCTCTCCATGTGCTATCCACAACATATGTTTCCTGTAACAAGATATATTACACATGCTACTGTAAGAAAATATATAGCCAATTCCCTTAACCCCTTACCTGTAACCACTGATATTATGGTATCACATAGGGCCACATGTAGGAGAGTTTTCCTAAGCACAGGTGTCAGGTATTTGACACTATACTTTTTACCTTAAATTTTGCATTCTAGGTAGGCTTGTCCACAAAAAGGTGTTCATAATTAACTGGGGAAAAAAAAAAAGAAAGTGTTAATAAACTGGTGACTTAATTGCAGAGAGGAAATCACTGTCTGAGTCCTGGAAAAAAAGAATCCTCAAACAATTGCCAGATGAGTAGCGCAGATGTGAATTTAAACTTTACATCGTTATCGTACAAGCAAACCTCTGTCCTCTTAGAAACACACATACAACAGGATCATTTGAAAGCGGTGAACTAAGAGCAGCCTTAGCAATAACAAAAGGGCTGTGTCTCTCCTTCCCAGAGAAGACGTGCTGCCTCGCTCCTGCCTTTTACCTGCCGGGCGGGAAGCAGAAGGCGGCCGGGGGCGGGGAGCGTGGGCCGTGCCCGCCCCCGGCCCGCGCCCCTGGGGAGGCCGCAGCTGCCCGCGGGTGGGAGGCGTCTGCAGCTGGAAAACAGCAGCTCCGGTTTCTGATCAGATTTGGGGGTGGGGTGGGAGGTGTGTGTGGGAAAAGCCAAGCGATGGATATTCCCTTCTTTCGACAACACTCTCCCCTTCAGGACTAACTCTGCACTGAAGGAAAATAACTGCAAGGGAGAACCACTAATCACACCTCTGTGTGGGAACTAACACCGAGGAGCAGCGTGGGCCGCCAGCCCCGGGATATTCCCTGCCTCCAATCTCAAGTGATTCCTCCTGGAAGGGTTCAGTCGCCCCTGCAGTTCACCTTTGCCTGCACTTAACAAGCGTGCAATTTGGGTTTAATGGAGCTGGGTTTATTGTTCCTCTTTGGACTTACAATTACGTCGACTGCAGGTAACGTGAATTTCTTTCTTTCTTTGCCACTTCCACGCATGCACACAAAGGCTGGGTTGGGTTTTGTTTGGGTTTTTTTTTTTTTTTTTTTCCTCATCTTCCGAGCGGCTGTAAGCCATGGCCCACTCCAGTGCCTGGAAAATAACCTCACGCCAAAGACATCGTTTGGCGGTACGTAGGTTTAACCCTAACGCTAGCGCTGCACCCCGAGCCTGCGGGGGCCACGGGTGCACCCCAACTGCTGCAGGACATACTGCAGCTTTTCAGGCTGGTGATGGCTCGGGTCGTGTTCCAGAGAGGCTACAAGGCACACGGGGCGGGGGGTGCGCGGGGGCCGGGGCGCTGCGTTGTTGCCTGGAAAGATGAGCACTGTTGTTGCTTTCCCGCGGTGCAGGGTCCGCGCTGCCCCGGCCCCGCTCCCTGCCGCTGCCGGCCGGCGGCGAGCCGCGCTCGGCGGCACTGGGGCAGAAGGAGCGGGAGGAGAGCGAAGCGGCGGCGGTACCGGCCGGCAGCAGGGCCAAGGTGGACGGCGGGGCGCTCCGGCGCCGAGCCCGGCGCTGCACTTGCTACACCTACAAGGACAAGGAGTGCGTCTACTACTGCCACCTCGACATCATCTGGATCAACACCCCCGAGTGAGTGCAGGCGGGCGGGGGGGCGCGAAATGGTGGGGCCGGGGGAGGGCGAGGGGCCGCCCGGCGCGGGTCGCCGGCAGCAGAGAGGGCTGCGGGGCGGCCCGTCCCCTGGAGCGGGGCGGTAACGGGCGAGGACTCCCTGCCCGCCCCCTGGGGGACAGCCTGGGCGGGTGGTCGCGGGCCCCGCTGAAGGCGGAGCCGCCCCCCGCCAGGGTCAAGGCGGGACGGGGGGAGGCTGTCTTGCTCCCGCGGTAGACCGGGTACCGCCGGTGGGCCTCCCGACTCCCGGGGAGCGGAGCGAGCCCAGCGGGCTCGGCCGCCCCCTCGCCTCCCCGACACCTGCCGGGCCTCGCCGGGCGCCAGGACGGTGGTGCCGGGGGCTGCTGAGAGCCCCGGGCAATGCCATCAGCGCCAGTCGCCTTAGTTAAGTTGCCCGTGCCGGAGGGGCACGGCTGCACCGTGTGCCAGCCGAAGGCGGCATGGGCGTGCTGTGCTGTGTGTAGCACGAGTGAAACTGATCACGGGGAGAAAGTGATTATTTTGCAGGGGAAATCTGTTTCTAATAAACCACCCATTGGGAAAGGAAGAATTGTGTGTGTGTGCAACTGTACTGGTTTTGATAAAAATTAATGTGGAAAAATACTTTATTAAATTAATTTTTAAAACCCACAATACAGCAGAACTAAGATGTTACAAAAGAACAGCTTTTACAGTTATGTTTTATGAGAATGGCAAACTGAAGCTTGTGTTTCAACTCTTAATAAAAACAACTTTTAAAAACAGAACCCTTGCCATGAATTGGAAATTAAGTTTCACACAAGTCAGTGGGGGTGGAGCACGTGCACAGAAAGCAGTCTGGTACTAACAGTACTCAATGAAAGAAATCATCCAGGGTGACACTTTGCCCATAGCCTACAGGTTAGAGGCCACCTTTTCCTACACCATTGTTATGTATCTTGTCTCTCTAAGTAAATAAAACAGTCTTGAGGATTTACAAAGATTTTCCTAGGCTAAGAGGTTGCAGTCCTGTAGCAACCATGACAACGAGTTCATTAAAAAATAATGAGGAGATCAGAAGAATCCAAAACCAGATTTCTCTTGATGAACTTTGAGAATTAAAGATTTTCTGAGTGTATGACACACAACTCCTGCACACACCATCATAACACTACTGACTACAGTCTGGGAACAGCTCTGTGAAGGTGGATCTGCCTTTGAGTCAAGTGCAAAGCTTTTAATCAGATTAAAATAACAAAAGGAATAGAAAGTAGCATTAAAATAGGTTTAAGTCAAGTGGAGTTTAGGGCACTTAATTTGTAAATTCACGCGTGTGTCCTGGCTAGAGGCCATGTCTGATGACAAGTGTTTTGAACTTCTACCAGCCTTTAAGTATCACATATTCACACAAGTCATTAAATTCTCTGAGTTCCATACCTGCACTAATCCACCCCAGGATTACTTAGAGTTATTTTAGCCAAATATTTATGACTCAGTATATTTAAGTCAGAGTTTTCCAGTGAAAATGGGGGAACGACATTCCTTTTCACCTACACACTGAACAAATAGAATTCGGCTCATTTTAAACACACACACTCACTCCCCCCTTTTTTTTTTAGGATATCCCATTTGAAGTCTACAGGAATTACAGTTTTCATTCCAGTGGGACAAGTATTTAGTGTGCATTAATAGTATGCATCTATTTAGTGATGTGGAGAATTTTTTCCTACCTAAAAGTTTTGTGCAAACATCACCAAAGAAATAACAAAAAATAGAGAATATATATGTAACTATTGCATGATACTTACATCATTAGCAGTGAAGTACATCTAATAATCCAAATATTAAACAGTCTCTGGTTTTTAAAATGAAGTCAGTTGTCCATAAAGTAACAGCAAATCTCTCAGCTATGTAAAGTTTACCTCCACTGACCAGTGCCCAGGTAAGGCTATAATGACGCAGTGTGAGGTCTAGGAAATTCTCATTCTTACCACAGTCTTTATGCCATGTGACTGGATGTTTCTATACAAGCCAAGACGTGAACCTGTAATGAACCTCGTAACACTGTGGGAACAAAGTGAATCAGGATGCTGGGTGCTCCCTGGGGTGGATAAATAGTAAGTGGATAATGGTGGAGAGGAGTTAGTCCAGTAGGAACTGAGTTTTTTTGAATCTGTAAGTGCTTGTTAGAAGTGGAGAAAGGTCCTCTCCAAGTTTTCTGGCTGCAGGGTCTGGAGAGTGGTGCACTTCAGCTGGCTGAGCCAGGTGTTGGAACTTGCTTCCTAGGAATGTTTCCATGTATGAGGGCAGAGGCAGTCACTGAAGTAAGTATCTTTGGAGATACTAGACATTTTTGACCATGTTCAGAGCAACAGAAGCAGGATTAAGATTTGTTACACGTCTGAATGAACAGGCACTAATTCCATTATGATGTCCTACCTGGAACAATGTCTCAGTAAGTCAAAAGCTACTTCTGGATGTGACTGAGAGAAATTGGACCTGCTTGTGCAGTGGAATAGCTCATTATTTTAAATGGAAGTAACTACGGGATCTATACAGACTAGCTGTTTGTAAGTGGGACTTTTATGTTGCATGTTGTTGAAAGTTTTTATATTTATTGAAAATCTGGCTCAAATGCAACTTCAAGGATCGTACACACAATGGGAGGCCAGAAGGATGTGTTAAAGATTGGAAGTTTCACTGACATCTGTTGATTCTGATTTTTTTTCTCATTTACTTACCACATCTTCTTGGGGTTTATTTTCTACATCCCACACTACAATTGCTCCCCCCTCCCCATTTCCCCTGACTTATGTCCTTCACTTCATCGTTTCTTGTTCCCATCTCAAATTCCTTAATATTTTCTGTTTTCAGGTTACTCTCTCCTCCACACTTCAAAGACAAACTTTACTTCCTCCTCTGATTTCATCCCCCTGCTTTTCCCCAAACAAATCTTGGTCATGGCCACTGCTCTTTTTCTGGAAAAGTGATTAAAGTTTTTATTGGAACTGTTGGAGGCAGAGTGATGATACAGACAGGGTCTATTCCTGTCTTTGCTGGGAAACCACTTAGATCAGCAGGGTAACAGCTGTAGAAAAGCACAAAATTGCGAAGTATGCAGACTCTGACTCTCTGCAGCTATTGCCAATTAAATGATGAATTATCTTTGCACACAAGTTTGAGTATGGCTTTATACTTCTCCATGAATCACTGCTGTTAGTCCAGACCACTAAGCACACCAATGTTATTGTGACAGTGAGTCTTTTATGTTGGGAACAGTGAAACCCTTAAGTGGAAATGAAGATGATCTAAAGAAAGGCAGGTAAGTCAGAATGGAATAATGCAATTATGTGTTGCATAATAAAGATAATTAACCACTAGTAAATTGTTCTCCCTGATAAGATTGATTACTCAGGAATTAATTTGCAATGTATTTTTTTTTGTCAAGTGATGAATTATGCATATCTTCATCTATAGCTACAGACATTCTAAAGAAAGAATGAATTGTCTTTTAAACAGTATGGATGTAGTACAGCCATAAATTGATGCTTAATTCTGTAAGTTGAAGAAGAAAATATAGGCAGGACTTCTTGTAGCTCTGCACTACTTCAAATGGGTCCTATATTTCAATATGAACTGGGTTTGTGCATCCGGCAGCAAAATGCAGTTCAATTAATGACATTAATCTTGCTGTGTGAAGCTTTAGAGATGCACAGAATGATTAGTAAAAGATGACAAGCTGACTATAAGAAAGTGATGCTATCTTGAGGGTACAATACCTGATATTCAAGTTGTCTTTAATTCTGAAATAAAAGTATAATAAGAATTAATAGCAAAGCATCCAGACACTTTCAAGGAAGAATTATCATAGATCCACAATGGTAAAGTTATTTCCTCACTCAAACTAAGCACTAAAAATAATACTTTCTTGAGTGTCTCAACCAAAGCAAAAGTGCTTTAATTCCTAGCTGATGTCTTATTTCAGTATTTGCTTAAAAGAATAACTGGATTATATTTTGTGACTATGTTACAAAGACCAGCTTACATGATAAGTCTGACTGCCAACCACATGAATTTCTGAATCAGTAGAATTGGGTGGACAAAGGAAAGGAAGAATTTAACATCTTTGTGTTAGTGGCCTTGATCCTCTGTACTGACACATGACATTTCCTCAGTGGAAGGACAAGGACATAGACAGGCAGACTTGTAGCCTGTTGCTTTGCTCTGTGAGATATATTAGTAGAGGATATGGTGTTTCACAGTGTGTGGTTACATGGTGAAAGTACACCACAAGGATGTGGTGTTCTGTCACTTTAATTGACATTTTTTGGTGTAACATATAGAAGTCAGGTATTCCCAAGGGACCATCAAAATTTAGCACCAGGATGACTCCAGATAGTTCCTGTTTAGAAATCTGGTTTCCTGACCTAATGTGACCACCTGTTGGGGCGAGAAAGGCTTTTCACAAACTTTCATTTTTTGGTCTTAAAATGCTGACAACTGCCTCTTTGAGGGGTCCAGGACGAAACAGACAGCAGCAGCTGATTCCACATACACCCAGGTCTCTAACAGTTAATGATGGCTTAAGTTACCATCAGAAAGTCAACTTAGAATGGAAACAATTTGTACCCTATCATCGCTTCATGCATAGTTTTGCTCATACGTAGAGTAATGATGTCTTGGGATGCTGTTACAAAACAGAAGACTTAAGACAACCCATGGATACTGTTGTTCTGACTGTATGCTCTCCTGGCTCACCCTTCGTAACATCTTTTTGTTACCTGCATCTCATTGATTGAATTTTGTTGAAAGGAAGCCCACATAACATAACTTACAATGCTTTTCATTCTTTTGGATATTAAGTGGTATTATACAGTTAACCCATTTCTTGAGAATTATCTTCATCATTAGATAAGTGTAGATGTTGTCCCATTTATTACTGGAAATAAAAGTACGCAGCTAAAGATTTCTTGTTCAGCACACAATTAAGCATGTGCTTATATCTTAACAGATCAGACTGAAAATACCTGCTAGCCAAAGGCACAGTGATGAAACGGTGGCTGCAAGTCAGGCAGTTCAAATACAGAAGCTGTTTAAACCCTGCACATGGTTAACAATGAGAACCAAGTGCCAAAAGTGATGAATCTTTAGTTGAGTTGATTTTATTTTTCTGAACAAAGTTTGCCCTGCATTTTGCAGGTGTTACTGTCCACATGTTCACTGAAATCTCTGTCTTACGTGTGTGGATCCTACCAAGATTAGAGTGTTTATATGTGCACCATGTCCAAATGTAGCCTAAATGTTGAAGGATAAGAAGAAAAATCTTAACAAACTAGTAACAGTTGAAATAACTAAAGCTGTGGAATCTATGGTTACGCTCACTATAGAGAAAATACCAAGTATAAAGCAGATAATTTCCCTCATCTCCATCAATTCCTTTATTCTTTATTTCTTTTTAGTTGCAAATTTTTGTTAAAATTTAAGTGAAATCGTAACTATCTCTAATCCTAAAAATTGGAGAACATGTGTGTTAAAAAGCTGCACAAATTTTCACATAAAATGGGGAGTATATAAAATAGATCTGCTGAATCTATTGCAGAACCAGGTACTGACTTCTTACTTTCAGTGTCTTACTGTCTGAAATGTGCACAGCCTGCATGCCCTCCACAGTCTAAAAGTAGGATATATCCTCTTAATATCCTCTATATATCATATTTGCAGTACTCACAGTATTGATGTTTTAACAGCAGGATTCTCAGAAAGACTGGAAACCATTTGGCTCTGCTGACTAAAATCCCATGTCACTGCAGGGGCTGCCCCTGCAGAAGATGGGGTCAGGGATGAGACATGCTAGTAGCCAGGGCCTTAAAATTTCAATTACTCTTGCTTATGTTGGTCTAATTCTAAGGGTAAACAGCCCTGAGGGTTGTCAAACCACAGTCACTTTCATCAGTCTTAAATTTTAACACCGTGTGCTTATTTTTCCCTAGGTTTTTGTTTTATTTGTTTTTAAACCAGCAGTGGATTTTGAACTATGCACACTGTGGAGAGTGGTGTAAACATGCATTAGAGTATGTGTTCTTTGTGTGTGCTGGGATGGTGGCTTCAGAAGCTGGCAATAAAGAGCCTGAATTTTAGTTTGAAAAAGTTACCGTTGGACACTTTGGTTCCTTTCATAGGTATTTTCCAATGAGATTTACCTCAGTGTATCTGCATTAGAACCAGCCTGCTTACCAATAATAAGAGGAACAAAAAGGAATAATGGAAGTTTGGACCTCACAGACAGAAAATGCTGCATGGGATGGGATTCTATTTATTTATTTAAACTAACAGTCATATATCTTGCCACAAAGCTGGGAGCAGTTTTGGATTGGTATGAGGTACACCTATTGTGAATTATCCTGTTAAGAAAACATGCTTGTTACAGAAGGAGTTGGAGCCAACTTTCAGAGCAGCCAATACTCTCTTCATCTACAGAACTACAGAATATTACTGCAGTAGCTTTATCTGAAAGTGTACACAGAAATATCTGTTATTTCCGCCAAGCATCATTCATTCTGGAGACATTTTGTTTCCCTTGGAGGATGTTAAATTTTGCTTCCTTTCTGTGTTCTTTGTTCTCAGTGGTCCTTACAGGGATCTCATACATTTTAAGATTGTCTGAAAACATTGGAGAGTGTTGGAAGCCTTGCTGCCCCAAACATGTGCCAGAAAATATATTGCTGAATACTGAAATCACAGCATCTAAGATGACTGCTGCAACCCCCTCATCCCTCTGTTTTGGCTGAAACTCTCAAGTGCCCTGGAGGTATATACTGTGCTTAAGTGTCTGGGAAAGTAGAAAGTAATAGCCTCTTATAGGTCAATTGTAACACAGCATGAGAAACTCAGACACATTACAAAAATTAAAATAAAACAATTGGATTTGTCTGCCTGAATCCTGGACGTTGACTATGGGATAAATGAGGGACAGCAGGACTTAAGCAAATCATACTTTCCATAGACTTGAAGGTAGCAGTTATTCAATGTGCATTTTTTTCCTGTGGGAAATTTTCACTGATATCACTGATTCAGAACTGCTGTTTAACTATGACTCAGTACTTCTTGACTTTTTCAACAAACAAATTACTATTTGCATTAATTTAATGGCAAAAACTTGCTTTAGGAGCCAGCTGACTTGTAGGGAGAGAGCTTTTATGACTGTGTTTTTTGGATACATATTTCAGCATCTGAATATCCAATCTGCAGATGTACACTTTTTTATAGGAGATACATTGGCTGACCTAAAGATTTCTGTGTGTTCCTTTCATTGCAGAACTAAAGTCTGTTTCAAGTGACAAGAACACACTCTGATTAGCATTCTTCTGCTCTATATTGTACATGGGATTACCCTCAGATAACAGATCTTTGGCACTGACTAATGATAATTTCATCATATGGGACAATTCCAGGCACTGGAGAGTTGCATTAGCATTTTTTTTCATACAGACTAAAGAACAAGTAGTTTATACTGAAGAAAAAAACTATTTCTTTAAACTTAGACTGTTATTCTTGTTACTGTTGACTTTAAACTCAAACTCCTGTTAGAATGTGCTTTAAAACCGAGTATGCTGATTTATGTGCACCCACTCACTGCAGTAATTTGAGCTCTACAAAAGAGGGTCATTTCCACCTAAAGCTCAGGTTGGTATGTTGCCACACTGTTACCAGTTCAAAGTAGCACCTTGGAAGGGCTCATCTGGAATTGTATAGATTTGCTTGTTCTCCATGTTGTAGAGAAGAAACACATAAAGGACACATAGGCCGTACTTTGGGCAGGGACTTGGTCATAACCACAAGGAACACAGTGCGAAGGAACTGGTTGGTCTGGAATCCCCAGAAGCCTAGCAGATGGCCAGCCAACAAACCTGCCTCAGCCTAATTCAGCTCTTCCTCATCTTCAATGTGGAGACACAAAATACCCTGTGTGTACTGAAGTAAGCAAGCTTCGACTGCAGAAAACAGATGCATCGCTTGTAACATGCTTGGTGACAATTACATGTTGACAATTATTGCCATTCAGCATGTAGAAACTGTGATTCTGCGTACCTCGTTTTGAACCTGAGCATTGCAGCACCATAAAAAACCAATAATAAAAGGCAGCATTTGTTAATTACATGTAACAATCTAAGATTAAGCATGCTGGTAGGCAAATGCTTCTGATACTTGTTCAACTGAATCTCTTTGGCATCTTCTCTCACTTCTGGAGTGCTAAGAAAGAGGCATGAACTAACTTGAAATACTAACATTTTCAGCTGCTGGAATGATAACACGCTAACGTGTGATGAATGAGTTGTATCAGAGTAGCTGACAAGCAAGAAAACATATTATATTATTTATCTCTTTCTGAATTCTGTTGGAAAGAGTCTGAGTTGCTATTGAAGTTTGTCTGGTTTGGGTTTAAATTTTTGGATTAGAAATCAAAAGCAGGCATACTGGGAGAATGATTATGTTTCCATCTCTGATTGGCAAATCTGCCTGTTAGCTTACATAAAATTTTTTGTTTGGGCGTTCTAGTTGAAATTCTTACACTTGAAAATGTCATTGCATTGGCATGTTTTTTGGGACCGCTGACAATGAAGTGGTCTTGAATACATTTTCCATGCTACCAAGCATACACTTAGATGCATTATAAGTTCCATAGAACTTAAGGTGCTTCAGAAGCAATATCTGAAGTATCTGTCTCCTCCTTTGCTTAGGGCTGTGATTCATGGTTCTTACCAATTGTAATTATACTGTATTCTCTATCCCTGCCTGTTTGCTGGAATTTACCATCTCTAAGGAAAGAGCAGACTCATAATGGGTCCATTCCTCAGTCACTATAGTTCACACACTGATGTATTAAGATAAAATTGAAGTTGATGACAATTCTAGTTAGTCCATTAAGTTGCAACCTGCAGAAACTAAGGAATCAAAGATGTCCTTCTTCCTTTCTGGCTATTCAGGTAGAACCTCTCTGACATGGGGCAAATCTCAGCTCAGTCTTTTAGAGATTCTAATTTAGAGAATTAGAATAAGAAAAAACATACCATATTTTGGAAGAGTGAACCTTTTAACAAGGAATCACTTTAATAACATACTAGATAATAACATACTAGAGCATTTTATATCATAACATGGGACGACATCTGCAAAAGCTGTAAAAAAAATCCTTATCCCCTGGCAAAATATCTGCTTTGAAAAAGGGGTTTCACACTTGGCTTAGACCAAATAGAATTCATCATTTCATTTCAGCCTAAATCTGGAAGTGGAATAACAGAATTTTACCAGACAGTTTTCATAGAGGGTTCACCATACTTTAAATTACAGGAACTTCCTCCTTTTCCTGCCCCTCAATACCAGCCATTAATTGATAAAAACTTGAATACATAAAAAATATGACCATACAGCAATGAATTCTGTCAGAAGTTACCTGCATTAGTCATTTAGCATTCATTATTCTGAAGTATATGGCAGTACAGAATTATTAATACTTTTCAACTATAAAATGGGACTCACCCCTTATCCTGAAGACAAAATCTTTTTGAATGACTGTTTGAGAAGGGAGAACAAAATCAAGTCCTAAAGTCTTTTAAGACTAATATGCATATTCTGTCTCCCAGTTTCTATGCATAGCCATAGAATGAGGTAGTGAAAACAGGCAATAGTTTCTGCATGTAGGTGAGATAGAGCAGCATGTGTTGGAGAAAGACTATCTCATGGTCTGTGACACACATAAATACTGCTTGTGATTTTGTCTTTCAATGTTATTTTACGATAAAGCTGTGTATGGTAGGTGTGCTCATGTCCCAGCTGTGAAAGACGAGATGCACTGTTAAAGCTCATATGTACTGTAAGTGCAGAGGTTTGAATAAATGATTTGCATCAACTGTACTGATTTTACATAAAAAAAATGATTGCAGAGATTAGGAAAATAATGTTTCTGAACCTTTTGGCCCACCATGAGTGTGGTAAAATGGAATATTTGCAGCTTTCCAATTCATAGCCCAATGATATTTTTATGAAAGCATATGAAAGAAGTACAACTACGTGAAGTCAGTGGTTCCAAACTGATTATTCAGGCTTTGTTCTGTAACTCTTCTAGATCTACTTTTACTTCCTCTTCCCACCACTCCTCTTTCTTGCTTTTGAACATGAGATTCTCTTCAGATTTTTAGTGTTTGTGGACTTGTAGGTTGCTCAGCCCATCCCTTAAGTACACAGGAACTTCTCTGTGTCTCTAGAAGTCCATGGGATGTACACCTGAGATTCTTGAACAACTTGTAGGAGAATAATTTGTCACATTCATCTAAGCTATCCAGCACTTTTTGGGGTTGTTAGCAGACAGTGGTGAAACAGGTCTTTTTCTGATAACAAGACTCATTATAACACATAAAAAGAACAAAGGATGCCATATAGTAGGGGAATAAGAACTGCCTCTTACTATTTCACAATGTTTTGCAGTACAGAACAGGATGTCTCTTAGAAAAGTATCAGTAGGTATCTATGAGGAAAATTATTTAGCTGTTTCTCATATTAATTTGGTGAGTTAAGCTGATTGTCTGCTACTTTATAACTTTGTGAAAACCTGAGTTGCTTGAGCAGACGTTGTTAAGTGTTATAGGAAGAAGTTATTACATAAGGATAGGGTTTGGATTTTGTGCTGCTATTCATTGCTTTGCAGCAAGAAATCTGTTTTCTAAAACAGAAAAAGTATGAAATATTAACTGGCTCCTAAAATAGACAATATTTTTGATTCTCACAACAGGAAGACTGTGCCATATGGACTATCTAACTATAGAGGCAGCTTTAGAGGCAAAAGGTCTACAGGCCAGATTGAAAGTACTTTCCAGTCTTCATTTCGGTGTTCTTGTTTGGATGCTCAGGACAAACAGTGTGTGCAGTTTTGCAGAACACAAGACAGAAGAAGGTGAGTATCTTTTCTTAGTATTGCAAACTGTCTGCATGATTTGACTGTTTAATGAGAAAAAATAATCAAGGTGAATGTATCAAACAAAACCAATTAGCAAATATATTGATTTTAAATAAAATTCTCATCTCTAGCTGTGTTGGGTTAACCCTGGCCAGCAGTCAAGCACTCACACAGCTGCTTGTTCACTCCCCCTTAAGTAGGATGGGGGAGTGAATAGGAGGAACCAGAGTAAGAAATCTCATGTGTCACAATCAAGAGAGTTTAATAGGGGAAGGAGAGAGGCCAGACCCAGTACAGCACTGCTTTGCATTTTCTTTTTGCTGTTTCATGTGATGAAGTGTTATTTTTGAAAGGGCAGTTCTCCTGTCCAGGCAGGGGCTTGCTTAATATTACATTAGATAAAATGTTTTAAGTTTTATTGAGTTTAATGAAGAGTATGACATTTTCATTTTATGAATGGCTATTCAAGGGTAATTGATGAGAACACAGTGACAAACAGAAAATCTCTCTTCCCCAGAAATTACAGCTCCATGAAAAAGACAGAGGAGAAAGATCAATGCAGGGAAGAGGAACACAGTTTTGTTCAGTAGCACGAAGAGTTCAGAGGATTCTGAAGAATCAGGTACGCTACAGATATTTGATGTTGAAAAGAAGTATTAGTTTTCCATACAGTTTCTTTGTGTTTGCAGAACTTTAAATTCTTTCAACTGAATGTTACCACTTCTTGCTAAATAAAGGCAGAATTTAGCCTATGAGTTGTTTGGGGTATTTTAAAATATAGAACTACTACAACCTCCCTCATGCTGATACAGCTCCTTCAAAAGTTGGATTCTTTGGCTGTAAGCCAATACATACTTTGGCAACAGTCCATTTCTTTCTTTCCCCCCCTTTATTTTTTTTTTAAGGGCAGGAGCTGTTCCTGTCTATCATCTTTTTGCTCATTTGACACTGCAACACTACATGTCCCAGTGCAGTGCTTCAGTAGAACTTAAATTGTCAAAATAAGGAAACAGAACAGATTTGTAGAAAAAATATTTGGAGGTAAAAATAAATCCACTTTAGATGTCAGATAGAAAGCGATTACTGTGACTTAATAGCCAGTTTCAAATCTATCCTTCATTCTTTTGCTACATATGAAATGCAAAATAATGTCAAGATAAGCAAATACTTGTACTTCTGGGTAAAATGAGGCAACTGTTAGAACTAGAAAAGTTACCCCAGTTTTTTAGCTATGAAGGGAAACAATTGGATTAGAGGTCTTCAAGCTGATTTATTTGATCAGAGTGGGTAAGATAAGTGGGTAGCATTTACTCTGTGTACATATAATCAAGGAGGTGAACCATAGTTCTATCAGGTAATAGGGAGTTCTGAATAATTAAGCAGTTTGTTTTGTTTTGTTTTAAAGCTTTAACGTTTCTTTACTGAAGCTCAGAAGCAAGAACTTAAACTACAACTCTTCCTTCAAATGGACAAACTTGATGCTTCAGTCTGATGCCAGTGGAGAATTCAGCAGTATGCAACACCTTCATTTCACCAATGCCACTTTGAGGGCATGTGAACCTGTATGAAGAAGCTTTCTCCCATGCTCCCCTTGCAAGAGTCTCAGTAAAGGATAATCTTTATCATGTAACCTGGCAGGGAATGTATCACTATCAAAGAAAAATTCAAAGGCAGATCCAAACTTCAGCATTGCAGAGTTTCAGGAAATGTTTTCCTATATGATTGAAAAAAGTACAATAGAAACATACTGTTCCACTTACTGCTTGCTGTATGTCCGAAGAATCCATCCACCGCTTCATGCAGGCAACTGTAATTGGAGAAGGTAATGAGTTAGAGAGAGGTTACCTATACATGACTTCTCATTAAGAATAAACAGATGCAAAATATTTCTCTTGTTAATGTATGCAAGCCTGAATCATCATATTGTAACTTCATGGCAGATGTTAAATGACAGTATCTACGCAGAATAAATATGAATGGCTAATACAAATATTATTATAAACTATAGCAACTTAAGAGTATACACCGAGTATTCAATAGATTACCTAATTTAGGCACAAATTATTCCTGCACTTCAAAGTTCCATTTGAAACATTTACAGTGATTATTTAAAGATGCACTGTAGCTGATGAGCAGAACTCCCATTAATCATCCCAAAGTATTTCCTAAAGATGAAAGGGTGGGACTGTGGAATTGCAGATGAAACTTCATACAATCAGAGTAACGTCCTGTACTAGACACTTTGCTATTCTAAGTCCCTGCACACATTATCATCCACAGTACATACACTCATTTTTGCTAGTACTATAAATCACATTTTTATCTCTTCATTGAAACATCATCATAGAGTAACTCGGAAACTTGGCAATAAGGATTATATCCACACCTGGATATTTTTTAATATAAATTATTTCTTCAGAGGTTATGGACTTTTTTTTGATACGATGCAAGAGCCAGCTTGGAAAAAAAGTAATCTTCACAAATCCTGTTCTATGTTATTTAAAAAGAAAGAGAAGAAATCCCTTACTTGTGACATTATAGATGGTTTTTTTTGGTTTGACTGACCTTCGTGCAAACTTTCTGCACAGCATATAGGTTAAACTATAACCCAATGACATTAAATTATATTTTATCAGAAGAAAGACAGAGACCAAAAGAAAAATGAAACTAACAGTAAAGATGGTCATATAGTCTTAAAATGGTGGTAGTAGACTTTGCTGGAAACAAGAAAGGGAGGTCTTTGCTGAAGTATATATATATATTTTATATATATGTGGATATATTTCATAAATAAATTATTATAGTTATAAAATTCAATATATCTTTCACTTACTGCATTTGTATCAGTTTCTTACTTGCTGTACAAATGATTTTGTACGTTTACAGAAAATAGATTATTTATTGTATAAAAGAATTCAAATACTATTTTCCCATAATTTTTAAAAGACACTGTATAGTTTTGGGGTTTTTAAAAAGTAATCAAGGTCTATTATGAAGAATGCTTAATGTTCATTTAAAACTACCAACTGGAATGTTTTTCCCCTTGAATGCTTATGTCCACGTCATACAAAAGCTTGCGTTCTTCCAGAGATTGATAGTTCTCCTAACAGTTTGAGAACAGAGTATGAAAATGTAATTAAAGTTAATTGATAATAATTATGCATTAAAAGTACAATACAATTTTATGTCCCTTTGCTATAATGTAACCCTCATGTGGCCTAACTCATATCCTGAGACAAACGAGGAGGTAATGGTCATTTGGACTGTGAGTTCTTTTTGTGAACAATGTTCATTGATTTCAGCTTCAGTCATTTTTACTTCTTTCTTGGAATTGCAAATACCTCTCAGTGCCTCCTCAACTGAGCAATTCAAGTTTTAGTTGAACTGCTTAGTCTATGTTTAGATTTCTACTGTCTTCTCCCATGTGAATTCAATATAAACGTTGCATTTGAAGATTCACACCTTCCCTAGTCCCACATGCCCTCACTCCATTTCAGATCTTCACTGAAAAAAACCCAGAAAATCGAATTGGGTTCTTTCTTAATGAGGGAAGCAGATGTCGCCCTTGAGTAGTGGGATGCAGTTGTTATTGTTCTTTTTGCTCAAGAAAAAAAAAAAAAAAACTTGATGTAGAAAAAGGTTTTTTTCTACATCAATTCTACCTTCACATAGTTTGGTTTTGGGATTGAGCACAGTTGCTTGAATACAGTGAAGGAAAGAAAATGAGAAATAACTGTTATATCAAACCCAGGACAGTGAAAATCTAAAGTTTACTGTAGATATCTCCAAATAAATCTATAAGTTTATAAACCACAGCATATAACTTGTATGTACTGAGTTATTATTCTGTCTGGGAATACTAAACAGCCACAAGATTGTTTTTACCTAATTTCATATGTTTATGGAAAATGCCACCATTAACATTCCTCAATTCTTTGGGACCCAGTTTACGGTTTTTACTTTGTAGCTAGATGATGTTCAGCTGATTTGAAATCCAAGTCTTTCAAATTATACACAAAATTAATTTCATATACAACGGATGTTTTAACTGAGAAGAACTCTTAAAATATGATACATCAGAAAATGGTTATTTACAGAAGTCAGGAATAAATCTTCTTTCAACATGTAACATTAGCATAGTGCACCACAGAATTATTTTTGTTTCGGATATTACTTTGAGGACACTTGTGTTTACTTTTGTAACAACAAATCAGTTCTAGTGCTTGCTCTGTTCCATGTAAAACCCTTTCTATATCACCCTGCTCTATCCATCAGAGTTGCATAGCTCTTGTTCTAGTTCCCATTAACAAATTTCAATTTTCAGTTAAAAGCAGTAAGAAAAATAAATGATTAGAAATCTACAATATATAAAGGAGGTTTGGAAGAATTGCAGTTTTGTAGCCTACAAAGGAGAAGGAAGAGATGGGAACACAGTTGTCAAATACAAAGTTCTGTGACAGAGAAGAAAGCAATATTTTGTTCCCTGCATTGTCACAATGAAGTACAAGGTGGCTGACATTAGAGCAAAACCAGCTGGGTAAACATACCTGCAAAATAGTGAAGTGTCATGAACAATGGTCTCCATTACCACCTCCACCTCTTACTCCTTGGCTGTGCCATTCCCAAGGCACAGGCTCTGAAGTCAGAGCTGAAGAGGGCTATCAGAGCTGTGCATGTGAAAGAGGGGTGCTTCCCTGCAGAGCTAGCTGGCTATTCCCTGAGCAGACCTCGAGTCCTGTCTTCTACAAGTTAGAAAAACTGGCTCCTTGCTTGCTGTGCTGGCTTTTGGAGATGCCATTATTCTGTGCCTAATTAATCCCACCTGTTGTAAAATGCTTGTAAAAATTAGGAGTCAAACTCTTCCGTAGATCCTTCTCTCACATCAATATAGGGATAACAATGTAGGAGAAAAAGAAAATGAATTTAGTTGAGTTCGCCAGGAAAGATATTTCATTTTTGTAAAGAATTCTATACAAAATAGATCCTTGATTTCTTCATTTAATTATCCTCAGCCTTATTAAGGCTTTTTTGTAACACATTGAAGTCTACCAGATATAGGAGTGAGAGAAGGTGATACATTTTTAGGTTTATTTTGTCATCCAGGCAGAAGTAATCTTCTCTTAGCTAAGCTTTGATAACCTAAATCCTTCCTCATCTGCTTTAAAAACGTGCTACATGGTATTTACTCTATCCTCCAACTATTTATTAAATACAGAACTTAATTATTTTTTCTGCATAACGAAACATGAAACTGCTGGTGTGACATGCCAGCAGAGGCTGAATGAAATGCTTTTGATGGTTTGAAAATCCCTAAGTTTGACATCTAAGCCTTTCTCTCTCAAAACATAGCTGAGCAAAAAGAGCTTGTAAGAATTTCTCCTGCTACAACAAAAGAATGCAAGTGTTCCTTGTGCTGTAGTACTCTTTTTGTAAAGGCCAAAAGAAATGGTAGTCACAGTTCTGGGATGTGTTTTTGCCAGATGCATCCTGAATACATTTAAATACCCAGCACTCAAGCCTGAAAGATGTCCTCTTAGGCAGCATCTAGCATCTTTCACACATACTTAAGATGTTGCTTTTAGGAGCTGGTTTTCAGCTGGGAAAAAAAAACACTCTGATGTAAAAGACTGCTGACAGCAATCATGATAATCTGATTCAAGAAGACAAAATCGTGTGTCTGGATAAAAGTAAAAGACAGGCTAACATAAGTAAGACTAAAGAAAAGTAGCTAGAAGTTGTTAGAAAAAGAACAAGTTATAGCCATACAAACATTAATCTATTGGAAACAGTAATCAAACAAAGTTGTAAACAGATGAGATTGGAATCAGCGTCTGTTTTCACTACGAGAGTTTTACAATGGAAAAAATATAATCTTATCTGGAGAGCTTTATGCAACAAAGAAATACCAGGATTGAGAGACTTACAATACATTAAGCAAGTTAAAGCTTATTAAGCTTTCTGTTTACCTTGCAGTAGTATCTCACCAAACTTTGTTTAAAAGCACATTTTAAAAAGTATTTTGACTTCCAAGCCTTTCCAAAGTGCTTTAGAAGTCAGAAGACAGGCATGTCTTGACATGTACTCCCGAAGTACCTCTGAGCCTAACTGACCCATGCTGATAGTAGCACACGTGAGCTTCAACAGAAGTTTGAGAAGAGGTTCAAGTCTCAGCTCCTGTTCTGCTGTGGGAAACACCTCAGTGCATCCTTGGGCTCTTTCTGGGTTTTAGCCTGGAGTCACACCAGTATCCATATTGAACATCCCTCCCCATATCTAGGTCTCTTAGCTCAATTCTCTTAATTTTATTTCAATATGGTCCTTACTCATTTTATACCAGATCAGGTCATTTTATAACAGACCAGTCATTTCCTGTAAGCACCACCTTTAGAAATTAGCTAGAGATGTAAGCACATCTAAAAACTCCTTCTGCACCTCTATGTTTCTTTAGGCATCTTAACATCTTTACCATGTGCAATCACTCAGTCATCAGTAAACGGATATCTTGACTCAACCTTCTGCAGCTGTCTCTATCAACATAAATGACACTGCACTGGCTCGCAAGTACTAAAGTTCTAGCCCCTTGACAATAAGCTCATTAGAAGTCTCTGACACGAAACTATTTTTCTAATGAATTTTGGAAAATCCTATATGGACAAAATCATCACTAAAGGGTTAGTATGTTAAAAAGCAAAATAATCTCGGAGCTGATGATTTTTACTGGTTTTAATGAGGATTCTGTTAGTCAGTAAATCACATTTATTAACTAATAATTTCTGTTAAAGCTGTTTCTCAGAGTGTGAACCAGCTCTCCCTTAAAGGGCTGAGCATTTAAGCATTTCATGAATTATAATTTTGCCATACTTATACAGGAATTAGTTGTTCTATTGCAACTGAATAATTTTCATTTTTATTTTCAGAGTTCACTTTGATTGAGCTGTCTTATTTTTATAATTACTTCCCTCACCTTTCCCCAAGGACTGACTAAACAATTTGGAAATGCTTCAGTGTTTCACTATGTTTCTCTTTAGTGTTCCAGGCTTTGCAACCCATATTTCTCAAGAGGTGAGCAGCCTTTGCTTACCTGTGCAAGCCCCTTAGCTATACAAATACTTTCGGTGCAGATGTGAAGAGCTTTGGTGCCTTTTATCATTAAAAAAAAAATAAATGTGCAAACTGTTGTAGCAATAGAAAGTATATATTGAATGGCAAGTAGATTAGGTAAACAGAGTAAAGCAGATGTAAATATCAAAGCCCAGAGGCTCTTTTACAATACTCCTGGAGCTATGCTTGTATTTATGCAATTCTGATACTGTTAAGATGCAGGTCCCAAAACAGATGTTTTTTGAACATGTACTTTATTTCCCTGTATCTATCACAGAAGAGAATTCCATTAATTTCACAATGAAGCCAGTTTACATCTCTTTCTGGTGTCAATTTGGATAGTCATGGGTCAGCTAAGGGTCATGTTTTCAGTGGTTTTAAGACATGACAATTAAGAACCAGATTGAACTTAAGCATTTGAATTCTTAGATGTAAAACTTTTCTTTATACAAAACTGATCCTGGATTAAAATATTCAAAACACCTGTGCCAGATCCTCAGGTGTGTCTTTGATTAACACTCTTTCTTTAGGCAGAATTCCAAAGAGACTAGATAATTTGTATTTGGAGAAGCATGGAAGCAAAAAGAAATCTTAAAGAGAGGGAATCCTCCATTAGAGTTCAATAATCCTTGAATCATAGTTCTGATTCTGCTACTGTCTCATTATGAGATCTGAGGCAAATTACTTAGGCTCTTATTGCACACACTAACACAAGAGTGAGACCATGCTGTACAAGACAATACCATGCTGTACATAGAGTAGCATGATCACAGGAAACTGTTTGGCTCTGGTGCTGATTCATAGCATAACTAGGCATATAGAAGGACTGAATAGCTGTTTCATTTGGTTACAGCTGCTCGTGCATTTAGGTATATATTGGTTCTGAAACAATGGTATTGCTTTGGCTGATTGATTCCAGCCCCTCTGCATGCTTTCAACCAGAAGAGTTAGAAACATTTTTAAATGAAAGCTGACATGCTATTACTATTATCTATATTGAGGAACTGTAGTAATAGGTGGAAACCTAAAGAAAACTAAGACAGGGCCCTGAGGTATTTGAGTAGCAACTCACTCACAATGTACATTCCATACAAGAATCTTGGGCAAGAACAGTCCCAGAAACTAAATTATTGTACATAGTGTTCACTATGCCAACATGCTCAGAAATCACTCAATATTGCAATTTCTGTTACTAGTAATATTAAAATGCACACTCTACTTCCCTGCATCCAGCCTCTGCAGTACAACTTTCTGTATGATCTTGCACATATTCTTAAGGGCAGCATCCAGTGTAGCATCAGGAAAGCTGTTCCATCATGTGTTTGCTGGAGAAGATGACAATGTGGGTACTGGGCCCTCTGTCTCGAGTTACGGAGCTGTGCCACCCAAACAAAGGATTCCAGAGGAGGGCATTTTACTGCAATGATTATTTATTTAGTTGATGGTGCACATGTGTTCTCCCAAATATCACAGAGCAAACTGGGTAAACGTGTTTTGCCAGTCACATGTAGTGTCTTTATTTCCACATATCCAGCACTATTAATATTTTTATTAAGATGCTTCCACCGTGCCTGCCTCATTGTGCAAAAAGTATCAATTTCAAAACAAACACTGTCTATTGGAAGAAACAAAAGTTCTAAATGCCCCTTTCCTCAAGAAATAACATGGCACAGCTACAATATCTGGACAACAGAGACCTCCTGCATCTGTTGGCTCTGCTGCAGTAGGAGTAAGTTCAGTACAATCTTTCAACAACTTTATTTTTGCACCATTGCCAACATTTTTGATAAGTGTGGTTTTTTCCTCATCTGGTCTGAATAAGGTAAGACTTCTTCTTTCCTTTTTTTTTTTTTTTTAAACAGTCTCTTTAATAACACTTTTATAGCGAGGTTGTTTCACAGTACAAGTTGAAACATTAGCCATCCAGAAAGTTCCTAGGTTGATCAACTTCTATTTTTCAAGTGTTCCATTTGCACACAAAATAGCTCTCACACTACTTTTTGTGCTTCATCTGTTTCTCCTCCTGCAGATTTCACTGTTTTCAGATTTCATTCATGGAAAACAGCCTTAAGATGTTTATCACGCTTGGTTCTCATTTAAAAGCCATAGGAACAGTGTGTGTTGTACAAAACATCACAAGATCACTTTATTGAAAAATTCCTCTGGAAACCTTTCATTTCTCTGTCAAACATGCATAGTTACTAATCTGCTTATAGCCACCAAAAGCTCTTCTTAAAATCTTATTTCTACCTGAAAGATCCTCACCATCCTCCTCACGCTGCTTTGGATTTCATGCAGCATGTACATTAACTCAGTCTCTCATGATTAAACAATTATGTTACTGAGGAACCTCACCTGGTATGTTGTTAGCACTTGAAATGTAATTTTAAATAATCAGCTTCTGTAGATGTAGATCCATTAGAAACACACTATCATACTATTTTTTCATGTTTTCTGTTTACCAGCATCAAATGAATGGCATTCCAAACTAGTTCTTGTTCTGATTTCTCAAAATACAAACCATTTTTTTCTAACCTATATAGACAAAATCAATTCTGCTAACTGTTCACTGCTGTATCAGGCCCACTTCTACACAGGCAAAGAGAAATCTTGTTCGAGTACAGGCTAAATATCTCTAAAAAATTCTTTACATATAATTAGAGCCAGGAGGAGTCCTATGTGACATCACTCTAAGTTTATGTATTTAAGCAATATGAACACTAAAACATTAACCCAATGAAAATAGATCAAAATAAGTCTGACATCTTATGGATTTACATTTTTAAAAAATAAACTTTTACATTGAATTGTCCACAACTCTTTTTCTTAATTCCTCATCTAGCTATATAATTTTGTCTTTTTTTCCTCCTAAAATCTCTGGTTCTTCAGAGGATTTTGGCAAAAACAGGCAAGCTGTCTTGAATGATTACAAACACTGGTGGATGGGTCATTAAGGATGATCTTGTGATTGAACTTTGTGTCGCCTGATGACCATCTTGTACTGAACTTTAAGGCATTTAAGAATATCTAAGATTATTAACTCATCCAGCCATCTGTCAAAAGTGGTTGTAGGCATCAGGTTTGAGAGTATGAAACACTTAGAGCATTTACCTGAAAGTAAAAGTTTGTTTTCTACAGGAAGTAAGCCAAAATTCTTGGAATTTCAGAATTGTGACAAATTAAAATTAAAGTATAATATATTACCTTATTGAGTAGCTTTTTATGCAATCCTTCCCTCTTAAAGATAGTAAGTGCATCTCAAAACTATTGTGAAATAATGATTTATTTCATGGAAAATGGCAGCTCAATCAACATAAAGGATGAAGTTTATGGTTGAGAGACACTGTAAAAAAAAAAATCAAGATAGATGGGGTTTTTTTTCTGTAGCACTGTTGAAGCAGCAGTTACCCAGAGGCTTCACTCTTGCAATTTCCCCTAAATATCACATGCCACTTTCCCTGCTTGACTACTCTGGCATGATGATGACCGTATTCTATTTTTCTATTAAGGGCAATTATCTTCAATTACAGTCATATAGTCTATTCAACCCTTATGGCTTCACTCATTCGTTTTTGTAGCACACACTGCCCTTAAAATAGTCCATGCTAATCATAACATCCACTGGAAACACTACTCCAGTACTTAAATGTTTTTCCTAGCAGACAAAGGTAGCAGAGGAAAGTAGAAATGGTTGTTTACTTTTAAAATGTTGCCAGAAGTGAATTTATTCAGCTTCCTTAAGGACTGCAGAGATTCTGCTGTACAGCCTAGGAGAACAGTACTATCTGTTTCTTACCTACTGTAATTTATCCACAGATCTCAAAGCAATTTATAGAAGTCAGTATCAACTGAGGCTGCAAGATGGGCAATGACTTTCCCAAATTCACCTACTGCAAATAAGCCCCATTCCCCATAAAACTCTGTTCACCTCTCAGTCTGTGAGGCTATCGCAGCTGAGGATTCCAGGGATCAGATACATATTTCTATTTTTTGATTCTGTAATATCTTGAAGAATTTAAATTCACTTTGCAAATACTTCTATATTTATATAGCCTCTCTTGAATGCAGTTTGAAGAGTGCATACTCCACAAATGCTACTAAAGCATGGGAAAAATGCTGCTCTTGAGAAATGCATTTTCAGAGGAGTAAACAATAGCATTTAATTACTCATTGGCAAAAGCAGTGAACAGAGACAAAGGGAAGTAGCTCTTCTGAACAGTTTTGTTAGCTCCCAGAGCAGAACAAGCAGAGTCTGCAAATGTTTCTCAGACATGCAACTAGTGTGGAACTGTACCCCTAGCACTGCCACATGGACTGCGACTACAGAGGAGCTCAGAAGAAAGAGTGAACACTAGCAAAACAATAATCAGTCTTGGACAGAAACTTCAGAAAGTAAAGTTAAGGGGTGTGAAGTTGAATATAACTTCACAGCTGTAGTGAAATCTCTGCCATAATAGTAAGAATTTTAGAATTCAGATTTAAGGCCAATTTTTGAAGTCCTTTTCTTATTTTCTAAATGTTTTTTGTTTACTCTGAATAATCTTTAGTCACCAGAGCTTGTCTCCAAAATTGCACTAAACTTGAATAGATTATCTGCAATTCTTGCCTTTTGGTGACAGCAACACAACGTAAGTATGAACTGCAAGAGGTACATTTCTACATTAAGAAACTCTGCAATATTAATTGGAAAAGCATGCACATATACTTTGCTTATGAAAAACTTCATTCTAAGCCTGGTGACATCAACTTTGTACATTCTAAGTTCTGAGGGCAAACTCAAGAAACGAGTTTAGAGATTACAGAAGGAAGGTAGGTCCTATGATTGGACAAAAGACAGAGAATAGCTGTGTTAGTGTCATCAATACCTTGTATTCATGTTGTTTTGGCAATTTTTCCTTATTGGTGATTTCCATGGAATAATCTTTCCAGATACAGGAAATTTCAATCTATATCTACCTTACATTCCCTAAATCTTCAATAACAATGACATAATTTCTAAGACCAGACACAACACCTTCTAGTGTTTTCACTAACAGAGTAAGGTCACTAATAAACTAGAGCAACCTTGACTGGAACAGAGGACCTGTGTTTATAAGTACTCTTCATAAAATGAGTAAAATGATGCCTCTGGAGGTAGTTGAAAATGCTTACTCCCCTTACACAATGAATACCAATATTTATCTTCAGGTTCAGTCCAGACTTGGGGATTACTAGTCAAAATAGGAATCATAACAAAAATAGGATAAAGTAAAAATAAAAAAAACCCTAAACAACAAAGCCATAACCTAGCAAGATTTGACAATTATGCATTTCCCAAAAATTAGATTACCAAAACTGAAATTCTTCAATTTTCTCTCTTCCTCTATCTAGGAAGCTCAGAGAATATAAAAGTCATTTTTTTTCACAAGTGTTTTTTAGGAACATGAAAGGAAGCCAACATTTCTATTCCAGTTTTATGCAAAAAAAGTGAAATGTGAAAGGGGAAAAGGGCACATCATTCCCTATGTAATTACACTTACAAGAGCATTCAGACTGTTCCCAACACACACACACAGAGTCTGAGAAAATCTTTGCTGTTTACTATCTAATAAACAAGACAGACTAGCAGGAGAGATATGTGGACGCACACCAGTGGAAAAGGCCTAATCAAATAATTCCCAGCATGGCCCAGTGGAAACAAAACTACTAAAGCCAAAAGCAAAATTGTATTTGGACCCTGTAACTTATTAGTCACATTACCTTCTCTTTCAGCTAACCAACCTTCATTTGCATCTTTGAAAACCCCTCTTAAAAGTGGCGGTTACTTTAGGCTCATGGCCAGTGGAGTTACTACATTAGCCTCACTGTACTGTGCATGTGTGAAAGACTATAAGCAGAAGCAGAGGAGAATATAAACTTATCACACTCCAACTTTCTCTCATTTCTATTTCTATCTAATCATTCTCTTTCTCCCTTTCTGGAAATTCTACTTTCCTCTGTAAGGAATGGCATGAGAGCAGACTTTTGTTCAGATGTAAATGTTTGTTACCATAATTGACAAAAGCACAGGCAGACAACATCCCACAATCAGTTTACTGTAGACTGTGTTCATGGGCATACCAGGAAAGACATCTGGAATATAATAGTTTAGAAATTATGATTCCTGCATTCTTTTCAGTGATTCCTATTATTAATTACAAGAAGACTCTACACGTCTTACATTGAACCCTAGCTTATTAAAAGTCCAGGAATGACCTAAAAGTTGAATAGACACTCTTTTATTTATTCCCTTTGAATGCAAAAAAATATTAAGACTCATATTTGGCCTTGTTAGCTTTTAGTAGTTACAAGAGTTTTTTCAGTTATTTCCTTATTTCTGCAAGAATCTCAATAAGCCTCCCCACATCCTTACTACATGTGCATTCCATATGTGCTTTCTTCCCTTCTCAAACGTCATTACTGCAGTATTTTTTCTCAATCTGTCTTTCAAATGCAGGGCTATAGGATTACACATTGCTGCACTTTTAATTAAGATGTTGGTACTGATGGGATTTGATAGAATCATGACAAAGGAACATTCATCAGAAGCCAAGACTAAGATTTTGAACTTTTGTACCAGAGCTGTGACATGGACTTTTGATGCTGATCAACCTGGCCTCTGTACATGGCACTGATGTATCATACCATCCTTGACTGTCCATGTAGATCTCTCAGTTCCTAGAAGCTACCCAGATTCAAGCAATTAGTACTGCACAGCATGATCTTTGTCTGGTCTCTTGTTCTCACATGCTGCCTATTAGGAAAGTGATTCACAAACTGTTAGTGGTGTGGTAGTGCTCGTCGCATAAAGCAAAAGTCAAGCACAAATTCAAGGAGCGCCTGGTGACACACTCCCACTTTCAATGTGTCTAGCATTGGAGCCTGTCCAGGAGGTTTTCATTGACTTCTGTTTTTCTCTCTTTCTATCCTAACCTCTTTTCACTACACAGTGAAGAACACTGGTGGATGGAAAATCTTTCTAAAGATGCTTTATTGTAATTCTAAAATAATATGTATTTTAGACAAAAACTCTGAAGATCATCTGGTCCATTTCACAGTTAACTTCAAAGTTTGAGTAAATTTTGTGTTTAAATTGGGTTGTTCAGGACCTTGTTCTGTGTATATATTTTCTTCCTATCAAGAGTCATATTGAAATCAACAGGAAGAGCTTCATGTACGAAATTATGTGCCAGCCAGGGTAGCTGGAAAATGAATGCAGAAAGATTTAAGTTGTCCAGCAGCAACTAGTTAAAATCCACATATGGTCTTTTTGAAGAAATTAAAGTAGTAGTTAAGGGCTATTACAATTATTTTACTTTTCAAAATATAAGCAATGGCTTCTAGAATAAAAGGCTCAGTTGAAATTGAAGTATGTGAAGGTACACAGCAGCTCTGGGATTTTTAATAGAGTTATTAGGTGAATACTTAGAAGCATTTCAGAATTACAGTTTGTTCAAACAAAAATCCTTTCCCTCCCTCCATAACAAAATATATCTAAATTTCAAATATTTCTGTATGCTTCATCAGAAACTGCTGTTCTCAGCAAAATTTCACACTGCACAAGTAAACCCCATAAACCTATTACTTCCTTGGCAAACAGTTCAAAGACAAGATAGAGTTTATTTCTTTGTTTCAAGTCAGACTTTCACTTTTCATCTTGAAAAGAGATTGGAAAGCTGATAAACGTAAACTGCTGAAGGAGATATTTAAAATTTTTTTTTGCTCTGAAGGCACTAGAGGCTGCTTATTTTCAGATGCATCATCATGTAGCTTTTGAGGAAGAAAAGAAACTGTACATGAAGATCTGAAAGGAACGGGCATTTAAAAAGTTTAAAGAAAAACTCCAGTTACAGTGATGGCGATGTGCTCTTATTCCGTCTCTTTCTCTGTTGCTAAGTTTTACTGAAAATTAAACATGTTACTGACACTGGAACAGTGCTATCCATCTGAAAGGACTCTCATCACCTCTGGCTCTACAGAATATTTCACACTACAGATAGCTAGAACTGAAGAACTTGAGAAAGTCCATGCCATTTCCTTGTTCTGTCCACAGAAATTTCCCAGGAGAACATCACAGCATTCACTGAGCACCCACGGAGAGCTCAAGTGCAGCAGTGAGCTACCGCAGCATATTCATGAGCAAGGCCAAAGAATCACCATAAGTAATTTTATAAAGATAAAGTAAATTAAACGTTTTAGAAACTAAAACGATAGGCAAGCATACAAAGAAAATCCAGAGACTATTCCAACCCCAGATGCCTGATGTGTGGTAATGATCACTTTCACTACCCACTAGCAGGTGCAGACTCTCTTTACTTGGCAAATAGACTTTTAATTATTCAGTATTTTACTTCTGGTTTTGAGTCAAGCTCTGTACTTACAGTTTTCTTATAATGTTGTCTGCTCTTCTGCCTAGGGATAGATGAATTAAACTTAAAGTTAACTAGCTCAAGTACTGAAAGTAATTTGGCCACAGCAACACCACGTCAGCCAATTCACCTTGCGTGCAAATGCAGACAGATAAAACCACTTTTTTGAAGAGTGAATGAGTTTCCATAGTCTTACACACTCTTATGTCTAAAACTGCTGTAATCAACCTGATGGATTTAAAACTAGTTTGGTAGTCTCTATGCTATATATATCATAGTCACTTGATTATTCATCTGAGACTGCATCTGCAAAATCAGCTGTTGAAAGGCTGAGATTAATTTTATACCAATAAAAATAAAAGTGTGGAGTTAAGCTGTTCAAAAGCTGAATCTCTTCAGATGAGGGGAACTCCCTCTGAACTTTTTTCTTTTTTTTATTAGGAAGAATCATAAACTATATTAACTCACAACAGCCTTCTTGTCAATTTTTAAAGGCATAACAAAGGACAGTTAAGAACAGCTCTGTAGCATGTCTGTCACAAATCAAAGAATCACATAACAAAAAAAAAATAAATGCAAGCTTTTAAAAAGGGATAGTAGAAGTACCAACATTCAGGACAAGTTGTGAGGTAAACAGAAAATATTTATGAGATTTGTCATTTTGTCAAGCCAATTTTAGAATCAATCAACAGGTCATATTGTCTGCTGATTTCTACATATTGGAAGACATTAATCCAAAATTTGTGACAGAGTGGTAAAACCCATAAGACTTCAAAGAAATTGGTTACATGGAGTCTACTGATTTTTTACTATTTAATTCTCTCTTTAAAAACACCTCCAAAACATAAAAGTGTCTTAGCATCTTGAATAAAGAAGTATCTTTCTGATATCTGCATAAAATGAAATGAAATTTGAGGGCATAGGAAGACCACATCCTTCCCCTCAGGGACAAGATTATCTTACAACAACATGTATTTGTTTTACAAACAGTTGAAGAGAGAATCCTTCAAGAAGGGAAGACATCAGAGATATTTAAAGCATGACAATAACAATAAAAGAGGAGATGAGTCTTTCAGTATTTCACTCCCAATCAGGAGAGTTGAAGGGATGATTTCATTTTCTCCAAAACACCTGACATACACAGGGTTTTAAATTTACAGAGGGAGAATGCTAACATGACAGACTGATTGCTGTTAAAAATTGCTTTCTCTGAGGTGTTTTGTTTTAAATAACATATTGTTTTTCAGAAACATGATGTGTGCTATAATGCTGCAGAGAATGGAACTGCAGGTGTTGACCTGACCTGTTGAAGGAGATCGCAATGAACAACAGAGGTTTAGAGCCTAAGGCCTCAGACTGGAATGAGTGTGCAATGGAATTCTACACCAAGAAAGCTGACTGCTGGAGGCTTAAATGGAGCCCCCTGAAGAAGACCATGAGCAGTGTCAGTGAGGCAATCTATTTAGGAATTGTCACACTATTGACCAACATTTATCAGAGGGTAGAGTAGATTCCTCCCTAGTCTGGCAGTGCAAATTGTCTAAAACATAACACTTCTAAGCAATCTTCTGCCTTGTCATCAGCATGTTGTCAGGGCAAAAGCCCGCCAGGAGACTGCTCTGCATGATCTGCCTGCAGAGATCACAAAAAGTAACTTTATAGGAAATCTTATGAAGCACTATAACCAAATCAGTAAGACTTTTGAATTTTACAGACTTGTCACGGATATCGGCATTAGATCCATTCCAAGCCATCATTCTAACAGGACTCTAGAGAATTCCTCAATAGCTTTGTTCTCATCAAAATGTGTTTTCTAGGACTTGATTGCCACTATGAATTCTGAAAGGTTGATTAGGTTACAGTGCATCAAGATGAACTTCCCACCCTTGTAGCTAGAACAAACAACTTAGCATAAAACATATTTAAATATATATAAAATGGTAGGTGCAGCTGCCTACACTTAGTCAATCATTTTTACTTTGGAAAGAAACCAAAACCACCTGTGTTTGTAACAATACTTGCCCCTCCTAAAACCATAAGACTAGCTGTAACTCAGAACTGAGAAATGCAGACATTAAAAAAGCAATAAGAACACTTACAGAAGATTAGATGTAATATAGTGTAATGATGAAAAGGTACCAATTTATACAACAATCTAATACATGGGTACATGGGTAATACAAAGGGTTTTGTTATTTTTGCAATGTCTGATCTTGCAGAATATGTAAATTGCAAGGTCCTGCTCTTTCATAGTTGCAATGTGATTTCAGATTAGTCCACTGACACTCACTAATAATCAGCAGCCCACGAGGAAAGCTACCTTTCTGTGGACAAACGTGAAAGACAATCTGTTTTCTGGTACTTGCTACTGAAATGTTTTGACTACCTTTGACAATATTTTAGAAAATTCCCTCCAGATGATTATATCCAACTATAGACACTTAATCACTCAAGATATAACTAATATTTTTTTTAGTTTACTTTCTATGGATGCTTTTTACTGTTAACCACTACTGTATTCCTAGAGGCAATAAATGACTAATCTTACAGACTTCATTGAGGCTCCTTGTACTCCTTCAATGAAAGAAAGGCTCTCAGAAACTACCCAACTCTGCCAAGTTCCTTTAATTTCATTAGGCTTTGAATCCAAACTGAAAACGAAATCATTCTCTTCTAGGAAACACACAGTTTTATTGAGTCTAACCTACTTCTAGTTATTTTTATATGCAATCTTTACCTAGAGCCACAAAGATTTTCCTGTGAGACACACCTGTACGTTTGCTGATGTTAGTCAATGCTTTTAATTGCAGAAATTTTCTGTTTTTTGTCCTCCTCTGCACTGAGGGGTCCATTTAATCCAAATGATGGTCCATGCAAGTATCTATTCTTAAAATTAAGTTCCTAGTGTGTTCACACAAAATATTTATCAAAAGTAGGTAAGGGACTTGAGAGCACAAATTTCTTGTGCAGTTAAGCAGATAGAAGTTTCGAAAAGTCCCTTCCCTGAAGCCAATGTTACCACAATATTAACAATATAAATAAGGCAATGCCTAGAAGTTCCCCAGCAGCACCTTTGAAAGGAGCCTTAAAAACCTGCTCTGTCAGAACAGCAGCTGCTGTAAGATTTTTTAAAAAATATAAAGGATATCTATTCCCTCACACAGCTTATTTAACTGGGAGTGTCAAAAAATGTGGACATATATTGCTCAACATAATTACTACTGGTTTGTGTACAAGAGATTCAAATCAGCATTCCGAGACAGTTTAAGGTGATCCAATTATGTGGTCTAGTCATAACCTTGGCAAAGTTGTAAAATTAACACCTTTTAAAAAATGTTGCAAAGATTTTCAGAAAGTTTATTGTGAGTGTTAACAAAACTAAAATTTTGGCTTTGGAAAGAACATGCTCTTGTGCCAGAAATGTCCAACTCTGTGACCTGGTGGGGAAAAAAACAAAAGTAAACACAAATCCTCAGAATAAAATGTTACAGAATATTAGCATCTACAGCCAACAACACCCATGATAGCCTGCCTGGATGCAAGCAAAGAATAGCTATAGTGAATTCAGTACCATTGAGTCCTTCACGTGAAGAACATAATGCACTTCATTGATTCAAGATTGAGCATAATCTGGATTGTAAAGTCTAAATACATTTATGACTCTGTGAAAACGTGTTATTCACAAACATTTATTCAGAGCTTCAATTAAACTACAGACATATGAGCAACATATGTCCATAGTACATGTGTGCATTTGGTGGACAAGAAGGGGTTTTGTCTTTCTGACAAAAGAACAAACCAGAGCAAATAGAATATCTCAAATTGCACAGTGGGATTAAATAAAAAATGAATAATAATGAAATAAAAGTTTCAGACTAGCTGCCACTGGCCAAGTAGCTTTCAAATCCATAGTAGCATTATGATAGTTTATTATTCCAATTCACAGAACAAATATCTACAAAGAGTTATCCCACACACAGAATTTATGCCTTATGGGGAAGACTTTTCTCATGAGCTGGTCCAATTCAAACCAAATGAGGAAGCAGGAAATGAGGGTCAAAAAATTACAACAGAACAAGAAAAAAGAACGCTGTGTCCCAATTAGGTTATTTTTACAGATGGACCTAAACAAACACTCAAGGAGTATATCACCAAATTTACTGGGAGACCATAACCAAAAGGTCCTTTTATCAGGCTGCCATATTTAAACCAACCTTCCATCCTTACAGGAATCCCAAGTCACACTGCTGTTGGAAATTGCTCTGTGACTGCTTTCAGAATCCTACCTTTGCCAAAGGTTTGGGACTAGTTTCTCTCTGAGAGCTGCTGTTACAAGAAAATAATTTCCTTGGCTAACTGCATACATTTTTTTAATTCTGGTATTTTTGGCTACATCTCAACCTGCCGCCTTCTCTCGGACTACTGAAGGTAACGTTATCCATTTCAGCTTAACAGCAGTGGAAGGAAAGCAAGAGAACCTGAGTAAAAACATAGTGAAACCTTTTGTTCAAAAGTTATTTATTCTGTGGAAAAAAATACGCCTTAGTCCCATAACCTTTGAATAGTGGGATATTCTGAAGGCTTATGTTAGAGTACAGATAATCTCTTCCACTTCAGACAAACAAAAAAGAGTATGATAATAAAAAGAAACACTAGACAGGAATATTAAAAGCCTGGAATACACCACAGTCACTTTCAAAGACTACACATAACCTAAGGCAAAATTTGTTATATAATGAAACCCAGTGAGATATTTGCATTTAAACAAAATAAGTTTTTTTTATGCTGTGGGAATACTTATGTATGATGAACACCATGCAGGCAAACACTGGGCATACTGATCTGAGGAGAAAGAACTTGCCAGAGAAATTTGATTAAAACTGTGAAAAGCCAGAATCAGTGCTAGATAATTCTACAGTTCATCAATGTCTCTGAGAGGCCTTGGTACAGACTCACCTCACCTGCATCAGAAACACAGTAATGTCTATACAACAGACATCAAAATTTTCTCTAACATCTAGGCTGTGATCCAAAAATTGAAGAATCCACAAAATGCTTTGATTTTGGAGAATATGAAATGAAATAAAATGCCTTGCTCAAAAAGTCTTCCAGTGGAATTTAGTAGTAGAGAGGATGAATAATTGAGCTATTATTCCAACCAAGTCCTAACAAACAGTTACTTCTCCATTTTTGGGTCTCATACCTGGCTTTTAGAGAAAATTTCTCTTTTTTCTTGTGGCAAGGCAGGTTTGAAAAAGGGATTTTCTACATGCTTAAGATCTTTAATTCAGCCTTCTTTTGGCCAAGCTTATTAACTGCATTATCTTTGTTCATGTTTAGATTCTGATTTTTTTCTCATTTTTTTCTTTAAAAACTTCTCTCTTAAGAAAATGCTTCATTACTAACGAAATATTCACAGCTTTTTAGTCTAAAAATCTATTTTTCCTGGGTTTTTTCTTCCCCTCAGATCAGAAGATTTCTGACACCTGAATAAAATATTTTCTTTGAAAGTGAATGCTCTGAGTTATGCCAGTGCTAGCAATATTTGTGCTGTTATACCTTTGGCAATCCATAGCTGTAAGAAATCTCCCTACAGAAGACTGTGCATGGATCAGAGAAACAGCAGCTGGAGACAGAGCCTTCCTCTAAGTTGTCCTAAAAAGCTGGTTGCTCTGGGAAGTACATTTCCCTGAGCACTTTGATATTGAGTTTTATATCCTTCTACCTTAATTTTAATAACAACCTGTCTTGCTTACGTTTCTCAGGCCAAATTCCTTCCTGAAATATTATTATTCTCACTCTGTTGGACTAATGCAATGAATGAATGAATGAATACTTAAATAGAGTATTTAGCAGCAGCCTCTGAGGCACTCAGCAAATAAGACCTGCAAGTGGCAAGTGACTTTGCATCACTCTCACACACAATGTGCTTATCTGGACAGACACTGCATGTATGCAACAGACATAGGCACTGACCAAACGTATGATGTACATGTAGTACTTTTAACATACAAAAAATACATTATTCATTAGAGGGGTGCCTACCTTTCAGAATATCTGTCTGCCAGGCGTCCAGGAAAGCAGCCAGTTGGGTTTTTTCCATATTTTCATGACGTGTTACATGTGCTTTCTGCAATATATCTATGCCCTCTAGGCATCCTCACTGGATGTAAAAGTGCATTCCCAAATTAGTCCCTTTGTATATTATATGAATTCCCATGCTACATCCTAGCATTAGCTGGTAGGTCACACAGCCTCTTTGAAGTGGAGGCTTGGGGCCAGGTCCTGTATGCTTATTGAGTTTTGTAATTTTTGCAGTTCTTTAGAGTCAGCTCATCCCTTTAGGCAGTTCAAACACGTTAAGCTCTGCCTGTCACTAAGCAATTACCTTCATTGCTCTGAAACAAAGCAGTCTTCAACTGCTGCTCTGTGGCGTGGGAAGAACTCGGTAGTAAGCAGCTAAGTGTCTCTAGAAAATGAGCTTCTGCTTGCCAAGTAGGTGCACAGAGGCAGGAGTCAAGTGTAATTGAAAATATAAATGCACCTGCAGCAATATTTCTCTTAGATTTATCATCATCAATATTGCTCAAAGTTGACATATTCAAAGGAAAGAGAAACCTCCTAAGAGATGCAAAATAGAAGCAGAGCTTTCAGGGAGAAAACAACTCTACACTGCAACAACTCTATATTTTAACATGTAAAAATTTGTGGGAAGCAAGCCCTGGAAATGCTCAGGAACGGTAAAGTGATACAAAGATAAATTTTTAAGAGTTTTTTTGATTTTTCCATCAGTTGTTTTTTTAAACATGCACCCTAGCAGCTGCCACAAGACTCAGGAACTAGCTCAAACCTGATTAAATCAATGTTCACTTCACAAGACTTAGGATTTACATCTCAGTTCAGAACAGCTTTCAAAGTTTAAGTTTAGCTTTCATAGGAGTAATCACACTGTTTCTAGCAAACATCTAAGATGACCTTGCTGAACTGGAAGTCATGCTAGGTTATACTTCTAGAAAAGATTGAAAAGATACCATAAGCAGCTTGTATATTGTGTAATGACTACATATTGAAGAGCTCTGCAGCCACTATGCAATGTGAACTCTTGCACTGCTTTGTCTAATTCTTCACTATCAACTTCAGCCATTGACAGACCACCCACCAGGCTGAACCATGGACAGGGCAGGAGGAAGCTCAGGAAACCATTCAGACACTTCTGCCTAACTTCTGCCTAACTTCACAACTCACTTTTTGCAAAACCTGAGACTATTCTAAGTTGAGACAGAAATACCAGAAAAATCATAAAGCAGTCCTGCTCTGTCTCTAGCTTTTCTAGTAATCTCTACAATCAAAGAGCACCATTGTTTCTCTATTTTGTGAACTGGGAAGCTCAAAATCCAACACTTTGCACAAACTGAACTGCTTCCTTAAATTCCGATTCTTCATCATTCCTCCTCCATTCCCTAAGTAGGCATCCTGAACTGAAAATTTCTGTCAAGAGATTTGTTACTCTTCTCTCGTTTTAAACACTAACTCTGAAAGATATTTTTTCATGTCTCAGTCTTGTCCTAACAACATACCTGATTCCATTTCATAAATCACAATTTGCATTTTGTTCAACACAACAATTCATATGGCTCTTAATAATTCCTCACATACAAACAAGAGATTTAATAACATTATAACTTTAACCACTTGTACTCTTGTGCTGCAATTTACATATTCCTCGGTTTTCATACAATGCTACGTAAAGGAACTTCATGTAAGAATGAACATGCTGGCAAGACCTAACACTGGTGAGATCTACAGCTGGAAAGTGAAGGACAGTATATACGAATGCCTAGGTTATCAGTGCGTAAACATAATCTGTGCTATTTAGACTTTTTAAAGCAGAACATAAGACAAATATTAGACATAAAACTACTGTAGAATTACAGAATTGTTTAGGTTGGAACAGAACTTTAAGATCATTGAGTCCAACTGTAAACCTAACACTGCCAAGCCCATCACTAAAGCATGTCCCAAAGCGCCACGTCTACATGTCTTTTAAATATTTAAATACCTCCAGGGATGGTGACTCAATCCCTTCCCTCAGCAGCCTGTTCCAATGCTCGATAACCCTTTCAGTGAAGAAATTTTTTTCCTACCATCCAATCTAAACCTTCCTGGAACAACTTGAGGCCATTTCCTCTTGTCCTGTCACTTGTAGCTTGGGAGAAGAGACCCACTCCCACCTCACTACAAGCTCCTTTCAGGTAGTGAAGGAGAATGATAAGGTCTTAAATATATGATGTTCCTAATTTTCTTTAGAAGAGGCTTTAATATTTACTTTAATATAGAGAACTGTCTAACAGCATTACTGTGATGTTACCTCAAACAGTGAGGCAGCTCAATTAATCAAAATATATGGGGTAATTTAGCAGACCTAGTAAAAGAATGCTGCTCCTCAAGAAAAGACGGTCAGTAACATAGAGGCAAAAAACCCCCACATTAAGTGGGGGTTAATTAAGTGAGAACTGTCTGTAAGGATGACAAGTAACCCACAGCAGCTCTGGAGCGGATTTCGCCGCTCTGGCCGAGCCCAGCGCCGCCGCCCGCTGCCTCGCTACCGCCTACCGAACACTGCCACCTAGCGGCCCGCGGCGCCCCGCGGGGACGGGCAGCGGCACAGCCTCGGCGGCACGGCGGCGCCGGCGGAAGGGTCGGGAGTGCGCGATTGGTTCCCCACAGCTCACTGCACTCAGCAAAAGAGTCCCAGTTCTAGCGTCAGATACGAGAGTGCAGTTCCCACAGATGCCGTTTGGAGTATTAGCGGTCAGCGAACCGAGCATTAGACACGAAAAGTACATTTTGCACGTGTGAATGTTTACACAGGTGAATGTTCTACAGATACAATATGGATGACATCAACCATATCAGAGATTAGTAAAAACATTAGATTACACATGCTAGCCTAGAAACCAGACTTACTGAGAACTAGGATGTAGAATCTTAAGTGTCTAAAGGTGCTTCATTTTTTAAAATATAAACCAGATGTATTTTAAAAAACAGCTTTGTGAAGTCATCATTGGTTTAAACCACCTCAATTTCTTAGTCTGCTCCTGTGTTGTTAATAGAAATACAAGTAACAGGAAAGTTGTTATTAACTAGTGGTACCTTGTGATTTTAGAAACATATAGTTACCAGATGATCTCTAAAGGTCCCTTCCAACCCCTACCATCCTATGATTCTATGAACCCAAAGAATTTCTTGTGTAGTTCTGGGCCAATAAGAACCCAATAGCACTGGCAATAGATCACTACTACCACATTTAGACTGAATTTTTACTTGAGATCTGCTTCATTCTCATACAGAACTTCCCATTAAACACTTGACCTCATGTGATCACACACATCTTCAGAGTCATGTTCAGATTGTACCATCTTAACACAAGATGAGCCTATTATCCGAAGTAAAGGCAAAAGTAACACTAAATGAAAAAAAAGTTTCCCATAAAAAAGCCAAGAAAGAGCTCTTAAATACCACTAGAACAAGGTTTATTCCAACATAGGCTAAAGTGGAATTACTTGCACATTTTACCTAAAATAAGTTCTACAAATCTAATGAGAAGGAAAAGAATTTAAGCCTTCTGTACAAGACAAATGAATCTCTCCCAACAGTATACATAGTATATGCTTCTGGACAAAACATTGCTGGTAGCAAAACAGGATATCAGTAATTGCTCCCTTTTTATTGTATAACAATGAGAATAAAAGTGCATGTGTTATATGTGTTACAAAATTTCCAAAGGAAGAAAAATTTCTCAGAATCAAAAGAGCATTTGAGCTCCATTTCTTCCACTAGAAACACTGTACAGGAAATGAGACATTTTAAAAATCAGCAAAGTCATTTAGGCTGTTCTTAAAGATGGCAGTGGTTACCAAACCTACTTTTATATCCTCATTTTTACTAGATTTCCCCTAGCACCTCGTTAATGTGTACATACAATTATTTTACTGAGCCTGTTCCCATCAGTGGCACAGTAACTTCGTAAATTTCTTCTTTGAGGGTCTCAGATCCGCGTGGTTAACCCCAATATGAGAGTTGTCAGTCTCATCCTACTGAGAAAGTAACACATGAAATAGGAAAAGATACGTCACATCTTAATTGTAACGAAATTCTGGGGATGCATCTTCTTCTCTGCACATAATACTTCAGGATTTAAAAAAAAAAAAATCTTTCTATTTTTTATTTTAAGTCTGTTACTTTTTATTAGAATTTAGAATTCTGGACCTTTGATATAATATGCTCTAGTGAAAAATGCTCTAAATTCTCTATATTGACTACAGTTGACTGTGCTACTGGAGAATTTAAGACCATTTAAAAATAAACTACTCCAAATGCCACAGATTAATAGCACAAACAATAGGCACTACTTTGTCTGCGAGACAAGAGCTGACAAAACCTCTCATAATTCTTCCACAGCAAAGATTATAAAATCAACCAACCAATCAAAAACTAACAAAAGCTGAAGCCCAGAACTCTGTGAACACCACTGACCGTATCTCCATGGGTGAAAAAAAACCCCTCTGTTAGAACATTCCTGTTTTTTTTTTCCTCCCCTAATTTACATTTTAATCAGAAATATTAAACTAGATGAACAAACCACACAGTAAAGGGACTATACAAATAATTATTTAATGTTTTGAAGTTGCTTAAAGAAAGACTGGACCTTAGTTTTTGAAAAATCTTCAGAAAATACTTTGCACAAATAAATATGTAGAGTCTGGAAAATGATGGACGTTTCTGGTCACATCTACAGAGGAACTGAAAATGGTATAAAATTTGCACTAGTATCAGTAGAGTTGGGGAGAGGGCAGAACAATTTTTATGCCTCAGAAAATAAACTTCATTTAACTCCTTTGTGAATTTTATGCAAAATATGAATCAGCAATTTTGGAAGAAGGAAACCTCTGCTTCAAAATCTGAAATTTTTGCAGCGCTCCTAAATATGTTTCTGTCACTTACCTTCTTTTAAAGTTGTTTTATTGCTTTTGAGTAGAAAGAGTAAAATATATATTACAAATATTACATAATATATTCATATTATACATTTATTATCTGTAAATGTTATTATGCTTTACTTCTATACTTTAATAACAAGTAACTAGTTTTCATATCAATGTGGTATGTTTGTGTGTGTAATAACTCAATTTAGGCTTACTGGCAGATGCAACTAATTACAATATTAGACCATTGTCTTTCATCAAAAACAGCTTTAATGGACAGTCCTATTTTATTTAAAAATCTGAAATCTGTAAACAATCTTCATAGTTCCTTGCAGATTGTATGATACTTTCAAGAATAGGACACAAGAACTTTTCATTTCTTTAGAACTGGCTTCAGTGAAGAAGTAAAGATTTTATTTCTGGCTTTGAGTCTTTTGCTTGAAGGGTCACAAAAGAATCAGATAACAAACAATAATTGCCAGAAGAGTAAAAATAAACAAAAATAATTGAATCAAGGCTGGATTCAAACCATTGACTTAAGGGAGAATACTCATGGGTACAAGTTAATGTAAACAGGATTACAAAGTCAGGTTTGAAACATGCAGTTTTCTGAGTAGGCTGTATTTTTGGCATAATAAAATTCTAGTACAAAATGATAAATTTATCATGTAGTCTAACACAAAAAGCATGTCATTGTGTAATATCAGTTCTGCAGTAAATGCACGATCACTTACTCATTCCTTCCCCAGGAGAAATGCTACTTCAAGTCATATTTTTATCATGATACTGTGGTGTGAAAAGTATCAAACAGACAGTAACAGCCATCATTACACTCAATAACTTCTTTCTTTGTAAAGATTTGGTTTCTGCACCTTACGCATGCATCACTTTACTTTCTGAAGGCACTATGCTATACTAATGCCATACAGGTTTGACACGTACTATTTATTTTCACAACTGTAAACTCCATTTCACAAGGATATAATGATAACCAGCCATGGATGACAGATTTCAGAGTAAAAAGTAAATGCCTTTTTCCAGCTTTTACTTTCACTGGCCTGTATTTCTTTGTTTTTCCAGGATAATTAAATCTACTGAGCAGCTGTATGAATTAGGCAGTGTTAACAACCAAGTATAACAGTAATAAAGTGAAATGAAGGCTGCTTCTCTCATTGTTTGCATTAAGTCGTGAAGATTAGGCACCATTAGCCCTATTGCACCTCCTATGCATCAGGCCCCGTCGCAACTCCCAGTGAGTACAGACAAGAAGGTATATTAAACTCTTTGCATCAGATACTCAACACTTGTAATTTTCCCCCTGCAAGTCTGTGATATGTGGGCCATCAGAACTTCATGTGATCATTATCTTATGCCATCATTGCTCAGCTATCACAGATGAGATTAAAGCTTAATTCCAGGAAGTACTAGAGATATATAAAAGACCTGGTTTGCCTTTTACAGTCTAGAGACAAACAATAATAGTAAGTATTTATTTTACATTTATAAAATTGTGGCACAGAGAGATGATCTACTTGCTTGAGGGCTAAACTGGAAACTAAATCAAGGTCTCTTGAGACATAGTTCATTTCTTTAACAGCATATCCATTCCTGTGAGGTTCTTCTCATAAATCAGCATTCCTGGAAATGTGTTTTAACACAGCAAAAACTTTGGAAAGCTTAAGACAAACCTGAATGTCACAGACAAGAATGTTTGCTAAGGAATTTCCATTTATTCACAGTCTTCAAGACATAAAGGTACTTAAACTTTTAATCAAGCAGTTTTGAGCTTTTTTTCCTCCACTGTGCTTTTCTGAACACAATCCTTCATTCTCTGTATGTGGCCATTATAACTCATTCCTAGATACATGTTTATTAGGCAACCTAATCATTGTCATGCACAAAGGTTGTCAACACTAATTTTTTGTTAAGTTGCTCATGACTGGCACAGTGCAGTGTTAGAAACCACAGGAAGCAGAAGGGTGTGGGCACCTCCCAACTGTCAGTCTCTTCCACTCCTCTTATATGAGCTGCTGCTCTCTACTAAGAATTACTGCCCCTGGCAGTTCTGCCCCCAGCTCTACTGATAAGTGACAGCAGCAGCAAACACCTACAGACACTAAGACCTGATCAGTAGGAACAAAAATTCAGCAATTGCAACAGCAATCTGAAAATACAAGGCAAATCAAATACATAAAACCTGCAAACATTTGTGTTTTACAAGTCAGCTCTAGACTCACCTTACCTCTCCTCTATGGGCTGGAAAAATTGGGAAGAAAATCCAGAAACTCAGCTAGCCTCTTCAATCTCCAACAATTTATTCTCAGTAGTAATTCACAAATTAGGAGCGTTCTTCCTTATTATACTGTTGCTAACACCTCAATAGCTTAACTATGCAACTGGCACTAAAAAACGCAACATCCTAGATCTAAATCATTTTCTATGCCATGGTCACCAGAGATACAGAGCTTGTCTATGATGAAGTCAGAACAGCTTTGTTAATGTTGCATGTGCCTACAAGGTGCAAAAGCAGAGCTACTGCTCACAATTTAGACAAAAAAAGGTTTATAGGCTTTTCAGTTACTTCAAAATGCAAACGTTATTCAAGAGGCATATGGAGTTATTATAAATCCATTTGTGTTGTTTCAAATGTTTAATCTCCTTAAAAGCTAAGCTAAAATTTAATAACATCACCTTTTTTCTAAATAGATTGCTACTTTACTAAATGTAGTAACTGAATGGCTTATGGGCTGAGTGGTGCAGGAATTGTGCAATACATTATTCTTGGCACCCATAAGTACATAGTAATTTACATATAAAAATATTCACTCACTGTCATTGTTAGCTTTGATACTAAAGGATTAACCCATGACATTTGCATCAAATGTACATGAAGTTTACCAAAATGATTTCTAGTGAAAGGATTTCACTCTGGCTAAAGAATGCACAAATTCTTTTCTCATTTTAGGTGGTAAGCATTGGTAAAGTCTCCCAAATAACTCAATGTTCTCCCTTCAGTTCTCTTTGTTATCTCAGAATAGAGAGCTTAACACTAAGGATGAAAAATACATTAAAGATAATGAGGACTTTGAACATCTGTGTACTGGGGTGCTTTAAATTACGTGCAAATTGTGCCTTCTCTTCTGGCTATGCTTTCTCCAGTTATGAAATGCTTCCTTTGCATTTTGTTCCACAAAATCTGGAATTCATGTCACTGATGGGCTAACCCCAAGGATAAATATGTATAAAACAAATATAAATAAACTCAGTCCAAAATCAGCAAAGGCTTTTTGCTGAAGACTTAACTTCTTACCAGACAAAGAACTGGATCTGCATTTGAGGAGTAAATGAAAAAATGTGAGGGTAAATTTGGGTTTTTTTTTGGGGGGGGTGTGTGTATTAGGATTTGTTTGTGGGTTTTTGTTTTGTTTTTGTTTTTTTTTTTTTAAATAACGAAAAACTTGGACAGAAGGTTTAACCCACTTTTCAGCTCCTGTAAGTATTCTTCTGTCTTATATTTAAAGTAAATATTTTTTCATGGTATTTTGAGAGACCTTACATTAGGGTATTAATTGTTTCAGATGCATTTGTTTATGTTTAATTCTAACATTCTAATGAAGAATGAATGCAATTAATGACAATTTTATCTAGTTAGCATTGAGTAGGTTGCAGTACCAGTCAGTTCTATACATTTCAGAATGATCAATTTTACTGTACAAGCTCAGATTCTGCATTGTCCAGGTCTGTGGAAATAACCTGTTCTGTCACTGGCCTTCTAGACAACCTTGGGAAGGTTATTTCACATTGCTGGACCACAGCTACTCCAGGAGAAAGTGGGATGCTGATAAGAAAACATAATAAAACACTTTGAAACCTACATAGGACAGATATCTCCTTATTGGTGGGTACTTTTGTTTAATAATTCACCCAGATGGACTGAAAATTCATTAGTTATGTATCAGACTGAGAAGCTATTTATCACAGAAAATACTATTCTTGAAGCCTTTATTTCTTTTGTGTATTTTTTGGAGTGATCCACTTAATCCATTTGCTGTTCAAAATGTAAAACTACTTTCAAAATACTTAACACAGAGTCTGGACTCGATTTGTTAGTAAAAATATTATGTTTTCATTTTTTAAAGCTAATAGGATATTAATAACATTTGCTTTTACTTTGCTGTTATTACTAGTGCTTTTATATTCATAGTCTAGCACTTAAAAATAAGAAAACTAAACTCATACTAATCCCTGAGTCCTTTGCACTTAAAATTCCCACAAACGCCACAACAAATCCAAAGCACTCTCTTTGCCCGTGTTTGACAAAAGGCATAAGTCTTTAATGGCAAAATATTTTTCAAGCCATTTTCAAGGAGTTAACTAGCACTACTACAAAATTGATCTAAGTAAGAAGCAAAACCATGAGAAGAAACTGAGAGGAGATCTTGGAACAAGGCCTCGAGTTCAAGAGCAACTTAAGAACAGTCTAGAAACTGACTGGTAAAGTAGCAGTTCTGCAGGGAAGGATTTTTGTGTGCTGGTGCAAGAAATGTGAACAGGAATCAGCACTGAGCCCTTGCAGTGGCAAAGGCTAACCACCTAAGTAAGCCCATAGTCAGCAAGTTAAGGGGAATGATGGTTCGCTTCTACTTGGCACATGTGAGGCTGTATCTGGATCTGAAACACTCATTACAAGACAAAGATGAACAAACCAGACAGTCCTGCAGAGGCCACTAAGAGGGTTAGGGGACTGGAGCCTGGGATGTGGAATGGTTGATGTAAGTGGCTTTGGTCAGCCTGGTAAACAGAAGGCTGAGGAGCAATCTGCACTCTTCATGGCCTAAAGTGGGTGGGATACAGAGAAGCTGGTGCTACACTCATTTTCAGAGGTGCATAGTGAAAGGACAAGACATCATGATCACAGGTTGCAGTAAGGGATAATTTGATTTGATCTACATCTAAGTTCATAATCAAACAAATCAAGCATTGGAACAAGTTGTTCAGAGAGACTGGGATCTCCATCCTCGGAGATTTTCAAAACGTGACTGGACACGGTCCTGAGTTACAAAATTTAACTTACTAAATGGCCCTGCTTTGAGGGGGAACCTCAAGGCCTGGATAACCTCCACAAATCCTTTCCAGCCTAAATGTTTTTAGGATTGTGTTATTTCTAAAGAGAGATTAGATTTAAATAAAAAAATATATACAAGAAATCCCTGAAATGCAATCATAATATTGCTGCTTTTACATTTTGGAGAACTAGTAAGAGCCAATTAAAATATACACCTCCTCCCTGTATGTGAACTTAGAATGACCAAATATACTTCTTTCTAGGCAAATAATCACTGAAAATCTTTTGGAATACAGAATTTTCAACTATTTTAAGCACAAGAAATAATAGACCACCTTTCTTCTCAGCTTTTATTCTGTCTCTCACTAGTGGAACATCCCAGTAAACACTGTTGATAGCCTAAAATTTACAAAAGAAAAAATGTCTGAGAACTAAATATGGTAAAACTAGAACAGGAAATACTCAATATGCAGAACTATCATAACATTCAGTTAAGAACTTGCTTGGCAATCTGTCTGCCTAATTCCTAAAAAACAATGGAGTTCAGTGGGTTGCCTTCAGTAGTGGGACACCACAGGTAAATCTCAGCTTGGTAGAATGCTGACTGAGAACTCCTCTATCACAAAACAGGAAGGGAATGCACTCCTCTTATAATTCAAAGAGATGGGAACCACTGTTCTCTTAACCTTTCTTTTACATTATTGATGTTAACTATTTTTTAAAAGCATTGGCTTAATGTCTTTTTAGAGAAGGAGGATGTTCTTGTCATTTTATGTACAGGTAAGATCATTGTTTCAGCACAACAGCTTCTGCCATGATGGCCAAACACAGAGGTTTTTGGCTATATGTAAGCTACTGTATAACCTGAGCATGGAGAATTTCTTATACCAAGGATGGCAGAGCTATTGCATGCACCAGGGAAGCAAACTGGATTGTGGATTCACTCTCCCACTTCTCTTTTGCACCAATGATGGAACAATTTGATTGAAATTACATTTAGAAAAACTGTAGAGTGTTTATTTCTGTTCTTTATCCTTTCCTATTAGTTTTCAGAACAAAAGGCACAATGTAGGAGTAAAGTGCTACAAGAAAGTAAAAGCCATAAGTGTGTTAGTTTTCTTCAAAATTAAAAATTACTCAAGTTCACTTTCTGATATAAAATTAGAGGATTTTTTTTTTTTAAATTAGCATGCTACTGTGTTGTTGTTTTCTATATAAATTCATACTTTGTCTGAAAGCTAAACTCAATCATTGGCCCACTTTAAATGTTTACATTCATCGGGTCAATAACTTACTGAGACTGATCTACAGAAAACTCATCAGTTTAACAGGTTTATTTTTATTACACTTGGTTACTAAACTAACAGTGTTTCTCTGCATGAGGTAAGTAGTTGTGGTTAGGTAATCAGAACTCAAAGGGTCATTGCTAGTATGTAACACAGGAAATTAGTAAGATTTTGATGGTTACTGTGCCAAAAAAAAAATCACTGCTAACACAAATGCTTCTTTCTTTTGGGACATGAAAGTAACAGTAATTTAACAGTACACACTATTGGAAACTCTCTGTATCATTCGGGATAACCAAAAGACTATCAAGCAAAAGAAACCCTCACCTCTATAAACTATATACCCTATAATCCCTCACCTAGATAAACTATTTCAGATTACTGTTCTGCAGGATACAAACAAAGGCTGAATGTCCCATGTTCTGAGACAGTTAGTTAAGCTACAAGGCAGTATTTGTATCAGTTTATTCCCAGGACTCCTTTCTAACTTCACAGATGGAAACTATGAACAAACAATGTACAGTAACAGTGAAATGTATCTCACAAAGCCACTGAGATGAGTCATTGGTCAGTATAAGTCTCCTGTCAGGACAAACAAATTGGGGATATGCCTCAATATTGTGTGAATTGAGAAGTGGATAAACACAGCCTAGTATACAACATAGCAGGGAATGTCAGAGCTAGAAGATGGAGTTTTAGGAAGGCAAAGGATGAAACATCATATTGTTAACTCAAAAAACCACAACACTGATAAGATTATTTAATAAAGGGGACTCATTGCCAGCCACTATTATAAAGCCTAATTATACAACAATGAAATAGGTGAGGTTGAGTAATTATTTGGGGTTTAGCCCTGCAATACTGACAGATATGACTGGAATTTCTAGCATTTGAACTGCAAGAAGAAAACAGAGGCCTTTAAGACAAACCTCTTCATATTTATTATTCTAAAATCCTATAACTTTAAGAAAATAATTTTTTAAAGTCTTAAAGAGGAAATGGTGTATTTTAAGGTATATTTACATCTTTATATTTGCAATCTAAAACCACAAAAAAATGTAAAAGAAAGAAGTGTACATAAGCATGGTGTCCATGTACATCAATCACAAAAAAACTGGGTTATTTTTGGCCAGCTTCACTCAAAGCAATAAAGTGGTAGACTTTTTTGGTTAGTTGTTTGGGTTTTGGTCTTTTATTTTTTTCTCTTTGTTTAATTTATTTGTTTCTAAAGATTTGTGGAAACCAGTTTCTGGTAATAGGTGCCAGAAATTAGTGTTGTCTTTGTGTGAATGGGAACACTTAAGTATCTATAGATCAGTCAAAATATAGGCAATGGGGAATCAACCAGAGCAGTCAGTGCTTATTGTCTATTTGCAAGTTTAGGAACTCAAGAGAGAAGGGTGGATAGAGTGGAGATATTTTGCAGCTAAGCAAAGGAAACAGAAGGGGTTTTGGACACTGAAGTAAGAAGCATTAGATAATGAGAGGCCTGTTTCAATAGAACAAAGAAAATTAATTCTATTGGCAGTAAGTTTACTATACAGAACTGGATCTGCTAGAGTAATTAAGATCACTGACTGATAAGAAGGCCTTCCAGATCTCCTTGGAATGCAACTTCAGCAAATAAATTCTGCATTATATATAAAGCAAGCTCACAATGTGACACTGTTTTCCTTTTAATACACATGTATAGCCCAGTAAACTAAACCTTATCAAATGTTTAGAAGACATTAGTATTTTACTGCATTTCATCACATAGTTTTGTAATGTGTGGTTTGGGTTTTTTTTGTTTGTGTGGGCTTTGGTGTTTGGGTTTTTTTTTTGTTTCTGTGTTGTTTGTTTTGGGTTTTTTTTGGTTTTTTTTTTTTTTTTTAAACACACATTACAACTTGTCCTAAGTATTGACAACACAGAAATCTGGACAGTTCTGTATTTTCTCATGTCAGTAAACAAATTTTCAAAAGCACTGGCTGGCCAATTTAGACAATTAATAGCCCAACACTGAGAACTGATCAGAGCGTAATTTATATGCTGTCATATCATTTATCACAAAAACATTAACCTTTAAACTGCAGCTGAAGCAATTCCAATTTCATTACTCCCTAGAGGATTCATCTTGGTAATAATCTGCAACCCCTCCAGGCTTTTCTGTGTAGATGTAGAGGGTCTTCCTTTGATCTTTGTCCTCAGTTCTAGAGGGAAGGCAATAATCAAGTCACATTTTATGACTGACTCATAGCGCTAAGCCCAAGATAATTCTTGTTTTGAATCCTATTTCTCATCTCTGCCTCCTCTGATTCCACTTCCATCATTCACCTTTGCATGCCCAACTGAAACTGAACTGCATTTTACAGTGAAGAACATGGGTTTACATAGAAATTCTTACATTACATTGATGCTAATGAGAACAAGACAAACTTGCATTCTGAAGCTGGTTATTTGCTTCATTTCCCACTGCATGTGGAAAAAAAAAAACCACCTCACAATGGTGATGGGAGAATACAGCTGCCATGAGGGAGCTGCCTCACTTCTTAGACATGTCTTTGATAGCTCACTCAAATATGTGTCTTGAAAATTACTTTGTACATCCATAGTCTACTTCTGTTTGACAGCTATGTCCCAGCAAACACCATATATCTTGAGCAAAACACCTTTTAATCTAAATCACAGAATTCTCTGTAATTCTGTTGGAATACATCTGTAAAACAAGTGTAACAAATCAAGAATTGGTTCTCAGTTCAGTAGCATTCTGGAAAACTTGGAACAGAAAGGTTTAGACCAAAGTGAAAATTGAGGTTCTGACAGTGTTGCGAACTTAACACTAAATCTCTTATTTTTCTCCTAGTATCCTCACTCCCTTTGGGGCCATAACCTCCATACACTTATATCTGCAAGTCTCAGCTCTCAGAAGAAGAAATGAATCTAAGTGTTCGTAGAACCCTTCCCTTTGAACTAAAACAACATGCTTGGCTTGATGTAGCTAGTTGCCTGCTCCAGGAGATGTTAATGATAAGGATTGTTTGAATTAGATTTTCTCAAGAGAATTCAAGTGACATAACAAAGATCAATGAAGGTCAAATGTTGTACCAACAGATTTATGCAACCCAATCTTCTTGATCTTATGTGCTTTCAGAATACATTACTGTTTGTGAGCTTGGCAGGGGAAACACCTACCTCTGTAATAGCAAAATGGATTTTTTTCCATGCCTTTTCTGCAGTCCTGCTTTAGTCCTTCTGCCCATATACGACCAACACTTCTGTTAAGGTGGTGAGCATGCTTAGACTTCTAGAAGACTGCTGGATTGAATGTGGAAGTGTAGACTGTACGGAAAACTATGTCTTGTTAGTAATTACATCGCTACACATTCAGAGATGTTTGAGCTAGGTAAGGAAAACCAGCTCTGTATGTAGTGTAGGTACATTAGCAATGTGCTATATCCACAGGAACTAACTTGCTTGGAGTGAGCTCACCTGATGTTCACACAGTCAAGGTAACACAAGTTCTATGCCATTTGCTGAAGCCACAATGAAAACCACATTTTGATTTCAGGACCGTAGAAGAATGACTATAAGCTCTTTGCTACACACATCTTACTGCATTTACAGGCAGTGTGCAGCATGGCACCACCCACTCTGACACAAACTGGTTTTGTATACTTAAAAAAGAAATCCCTGCTGCTTCAGAGGTTGCTTATATTTCTCCATTTTGTCTCCACAGATGAAACTTCACTTGTGAATTTTAGTTTATTTCCAAAGGAGTGAAACATTATGTGTGCACACCTGAGTTCCAAAGACCAGGTTTGAAGTTTAAATTTTATAGTAGTCATGATTTCAGTACAATTATATGTCACAGAGAAGTTCCATTATTTAATGAGACTTAACATGCCAGATGCCTTTCATTCATGGAAGTATTAAAACCAGTGAAAGGTTAAACAGGATATTAAAACTTATCCCTCTTCTCAAACACACAAGAAATTCAGTCATTTGATTACTGTAATTAAAGTGACAAAGAACAGCTGAGCTCAACTGAACTAGTCTGGAGTGTCCCACTAATGGACAGACACAGAAAAAGGACTATCTAGGAGAGACCTAGAAGCAAAGCCATGCTTGCTTTCAGAGACAGCTTGTTCATTTTCTTCAGTTTAACACAACCCGTCTTGCACTTTGACACACTGAAAACACAATCCCAATTATATGAATCAAGATTAGATTAATTATTTGAAGATGTGAGAATGGAAGATGCTTCCAAAATGCTACAAACAGTTCTCATGCTGTATCAGACAACCAGAATCCAGAAGCAGAAACAGTTTTGGTTACAGAGCCACAAACCATGTTTTTTTTTTTTCATACAACAAGCACTTTTGCATGAACTTCAGTTACTGTCCTTCATAAAGGCAACATTCCATGCCTGATTAGACTGAAGTTAAAAGCTAAAATATTTGATCCTTGATCTTAAAACTTAGGGCTGCCTTTATAGGACTGAAAGACACAACTAGCTTGAGCTGTATCAGTTTTATTTCAGAGTAGAAAGAGAATATGAATTTATGTTGTAAAGGTATCTATTGTTCTTTCAAGCACATAGATGAGACATTGTTTTTTCTACTTCCTGACTGTGAAGTGCCAATGATGGGCAGAAAGGAACATATAAAGGCACAATGAAGATGATGTGTTGGCAGAAAGTAAAATGACTTTGCCAGCCCATGTCAGTTACATCCAAACTCAAGATTTAGAAAGAAAATAATATAGCTTGAAGATGTTTTCTTTTTTTATGCCCAAGCACAAACAAATGTTAAATCTTAGAAATGAAAGTACTTTTGTCACCTTCAAAAAACAAACTTGAAAATGCCAACAAAATTTCTCCTGACTTAAATTAATTTTGTAACTAGATTTTAAAAAATAAGTGTGGGGAGAAAAAAATAATCAGAATGTATCTCTCTCAGTCATATAACTAGGAGATGAAAAGTGGCAGCAATCAGTCTGAAAGCATCCTGGAGTAATATAGAACAAAATGAAGCTGCCAATATGATGGGAAGAACCCCTCCAAACTGCAGAAGATGAAAAGGAACAAACCATGAGGGACTGAACAGTAATGCTTCTACTTGAAGCTGGAAGAGCCAGTCTAGAAGGGACAGAGGATGCTTCTATGACTTCAGGACTTCCATTTAAGTTATTTATTGCTTTCATATACATATAAAAGGACAATGAGGCCTATGACAGACATTAGCTCATAACCTATGGAAAGAGAAAATGCCATCTCATTTACAAGAGTTGTGTCACAATCACTAAATTTCTGATTCATTCTAAGTCAACTGGAAGGAAAAGCTTTATAAAGTTTCTCTACTTACTAGTGCAACTCTTGTGCTGTGCATTTCCGCAAGATTCATAAAATACAGAAATGAATCTGATATAAGTAAACCATAAAAAACTTGGACTAAATTTGACAGCAACTTTCACAGATTATCACAGCAAAAGCCACAAGCTGTATTGCTCCTATGTGCACAAAAGTTAGTAAACATTATCGACATGGTGGTTGTGAAAGGAAAAACTGACAATGGAAGTGACTATGAAGGTTGGCAGGTCAAAGAACCAGAGCAGAATACAAAAATTTGAACCAAAAAGAAATACAGGGCAAGAGAAATTTAAAAGTGAACACCATTTAGTTATCTTGGCCGTAACTCATTATGTTTCAATAAGCAGCAGAACTCCTTTAATTTACAAGAAATATGCATAACATTTATTTTAGTTAGTAAGCATCTTAAAAGAAATAATAATATGAATGTATTGTAGGCTGGAAAGTTAGGCATTATACTGAAAACTGCAATAACTACTAGTATCCTTGAACAAAATAAAAGTATCTTCCAGGAAATAAGTATCTGGTGTTGAATTTGTAGCAAGCAAAGACCATTTTATGAATGATACTAATACCAAGCAGGCTTCTAAATATTTCAGAAAAGTTTCTGAAAAAGTGGAAAGTTATATAACCAGAAAAAGCTGTGATTAAGCATTTAATGGAAGCAAAAAGCATGAGATAATAAAATTCCATTCAATGCTTATAGTAAGGAACTCCTAAAACTTGTTGTAAATACACTGCCATGGCAACAGATATACATATAACTGACAGATTTTGTAACTTTTCCCCCTTCATAATCTCTCTGACTAAAGAGCAGAGAGATTTTGGTGTCATGTATTAAAGAAAGCATCATCACAAATTTTACCCAAAGGGAAAAACATTTCAAAAGGAAAAAAAATACTTTGGGGGGTTAAAAAGTTTGAAAGTTTCTAGTTGCTAAAGTTTTTATTAAACAACTGTTATAGGTTTTCAACTAAAAAAAATGCTTTCATGAAAATTTTCAATTATATTATTCTTTTTAACTGATAGGGTAATAAACAGACTTCCGAGGGGCTGCATTGAAAAAAATACAAGAAACAAACCCAGAAGGATCCTTCCCTTCCTTGGCCCAGCATGCTATCTGGCATTCCAGAATGGATTGTGCAATTCTGCTGCAGCAAAGCCACCATGGGACAAATTCTTCTCTCCATTGGATTGAGAGAAATCAGAAATAGCTCTGCCATCAATGCATTTATGCAAAGCCAAAACACTTCAATATGTTCAAATTCAAATGTGTTCAATTAAATAGTACAAACCAGGCTTTCAGCATCCACATGGAGGAGCTTGCTTTCATACTAGATATAATTAGATAACTACAATCAGTGCATTTGCCATCCTTCACTTACAGTTTCTAAGACAACTGTAAAAGTTCTAAAAGGCAAACCAATATTACGGTAGAATCAAGATTTCCTTTGTCATGAGTAATAACAGCAGGAAAGACACACAGAAAACTTTGATTTACACGGAATGGACCAGTGGCCTCCACCAGCCTGAATTGTTGAAAGATGTGTTGTGGAAAAAAGATACCAGTAAGGTAATTTCAAGCCATTATGTCCAATCATAATGCAACTCATTTGGCAGGACAGTTGTTTAGCTGCCTTCAGCAATTTGTGGTCTTAATTTGTATTCATTACCTGATCCATCAAAATGTTCATCTGATTGTCTAGCATATGCATTTGCTTAGGAACAAGCTGTCTAAATATTTTGTCAATTTGTACTGTAACTGGCATGAGGACAACTTGGCTTTTTTATTTCCTCCTGTCTTAGAGAAGAGAGATCAAAGGGGTCAGTAAATGTTTTTGTTGTTTTCCTAGCAGCATTTCTGTATCAAAGCTGTATAAAAAAAAATTCTGTATCAATTCTGTATCAAAAAAATTAAGCCCAGTTCGGCAAGGATAACAGGATAGCCAAGACAGCAGAGGACTTGCCCTGAGTGGAAGACAAAGAGGTTAAAGACTTTTTGGCCAAGCTTAAGGCTCATAAGTCAATGAGTCCTGATGGGATGCATCCTAGACTGCTGAGGGAGCTGGCTGATGTGATTGCTAAGCCTCTCTCCATCATCTTTGAACAATCATGGAGGACAGGTGAGGTGCCTGAGGACTGGAGAAAGGCCAATGTCACACCAGTCTTCAAAAAGGGCAAGAAGGACAACTCAGGAAACTACAGGCCTATCAGCCTCACCTCCATCCCTGGAAAAGAGATGGAACAACTCATCCCGAATGTTATCACTGAACATATGAAGGATAAGATGGTTATCAGGGGGAGTCAACGTGGCTTCACCAAGGGGAAATCCTATTTGACCAACCTAATATCTTTCTATGAGTGCATAACCGGCTGGCTAGATGAGGGGAGAGCAGTGGATGTCATCTACCTTGACTTCAGCAAGGTTTTTGACACTATCTCCCATAACATCCTCATCAGAAAGCTCAAGCAGCGTGGCTTAGACGAGTGGACAGTGAGGTGGATTGAGAGTTGTCTGAATGACAGAGCCCAGAGGGTGGTGATCAATAGCACAGAACACAAAAAGTTCCACTTAAATATAAGAAAATACTATTTCATCGTGAGAGTGACGGAGCAGTGGAACAGGCTGCCCAGGGGGGTTGTGGAGTCTCCTTCCTTGGAGGTCTTCAAGACCTGCCTGGACATCTTCCTATGCGACCTGATCTAGGTGAACCTGCTTCTGCAGGGGGGTTGGACTAGACGATCTCTAAAGGTCCCTTCCAAGCCCTACCATTCTATGATTCTATGAAATCACAATTAGTTTATTAGATTTATTTTACCCTTAACAACTACTGCAAATGAAGTTGGGACTATGGGAAAATGCTGTAGCACACAAAACCCTAATAAGTACTGAATTACGTATTAAAAAAAGAGTGAACCAACCAAATCTAAAGCCAACAACTTAGCCCAAAGTGTAACACAGACTAATGTTCATGTAAAGAAATAGGAAAAAACCCCACAACAATGTTACACCTACAGAATTACATTTGCATAGCAATTCACAAGCCGAAAGTCTTTTGTACTGTGATATTTCCATCGATCACTGAATCATCAACCTATAATTCAGTTGTGTACAACAATATAAATGGAAAACAGTTGGTCAATTTAATGACCTCAAGTTTGCCCGCCTGTGTTTCAGTTCTGAGGGACTTGAACCCTGAAAACTTGTCTG